>NC_134358.1:371303968-371614593 GCF_048569485.1 Anomaloglossus baeobatrachus | reverse complement strand
ACGGGACCCGAACGAGCTCCCATCAAGAAGCAGCGGCAGTTAGAGACTTGGTTTACCCTGCTGTCAGCATCTGCTTCATTGCTGAGTGAGTACCCGACTGACCCCTGCACTGCATCCTCACATCCCTATCCAAAGTCTCCTGGCCTACCCCTACCCGTGGAGGATAACGTCATCTGGCTGACCCACTCCATCACCCCAGATACTCTCAACAGCAGCAGTGGTACTCCCAATTGCCGTACAACACAGGTGGTGTGACGCCCTGGCAAAACCAGGTTGACACAGATGACTGTACCCCTTCTGGTTGCAGGAATCACCTTCTCCTTGGGATTCCACCAACACACCATACACAGATAACAACAGCCACAAAAGCCTAGTAACCCCCCCGAGACAATAGGGGCACACCAGTGGGCGGGACTAGGCGGATGGGGACACCCACCTAGGGGTCCTGAGGTGTCAGGGGAGGGAACACGTCAGAAGAGTGAGTAGAGTGGAGGAGACAAGTCTAGTTTGTAGTGAGAAAGTGAGAGGAGTGTAAAGTGACAGGGTAGTCAGGGGTCAGAGCCCCTGGACTACTGGACTACCGGACCACCTGAGCGGACTAGGTGGCAGATGGCAGAGCAGGGCCACAGGCGACGAAAATCCTTTCACGGGAGACCTTAAGTGGACCGGGGCAGGGTTGTAGCCCGCCGGTGCCGAAAGCAGGGATCCGGTCCGGAGGCCGTCCAAAGTCGGGGTACCTGGACCCCAGGGCAAGGACCGCTTCAAGCACCTTACCAATTAGCCAGCAGGGGACAAGGTTCCAGATCTTGTCCCACGAGTAGCCCAGAGAGCAAAACGGAAGCCCAAAGCGGGAGATAGGACGTCCGCCAGAGCCCACAGAGATCCCACAGGTCAGATTTCGCAGGTAAGAGCTCCTTACACATAGAAACACAGGGAGCGCACTTCTCCCGTTTTATGCGGAATAAGTCACCACACAAGAAACCACAAGTGCAGGAGGAAGGGCCCCTGCCCTGTCAGCCCGTGTGTGGGACCAAGCACACCCCTCCAGAGGATCCCGGCATCCAGCCTTGGTTTACAATACGGACTTTGTGTGTTTTATTACCACAGTGAGTACACCGGTACCATTCGGTTTCTTCCTAAAGACTGCTCCCATCTCCACAACTACCCTCAGGGCCCCGGGACTACACCTCCCCTACCTGTGGAGGGGATTTTACCTTGCTGCCCCGCTCCATCAGATCCGGAAACCTCCATACCAAGGCAGCGGCGGTGTCACCAACCATCACCGCAACCCACAGGTGGCGTCACTTACAAACTCTTCCCCTGTAAATACCCCCCTTTTCAATTGTTGTGGGCGACAGGCCACTGCACGAGCCCCAGATCCGGCTGCCACTCGAGCCCCAGCCAAGATCCCGGATCCGAGCACCTCGGGTAGCCTTCCCTGACGTGGTCGGTCACGCCCTGCCCGTGATAGTGGCGTCACAAACTATATCTATCCCCTGTAAATAATCCCCTTTTTCATTTGAGTGCGGCCCCTAGCCCCCGGGTCTGGAGACCCTCGAGCCACGAGTAATCACCACCCCCAGGATCCGAGCGGTTCGATCCGCTGCAGGGGTGGCACACCTCTGTGTACTAAATTAAAATTACAATGCCATACACAGCTGCCAACCTAAATATTTGCAAAAGAAAATGATTCAGATCAACGGCATGCTAGTTATGTAGATTCAATTGTTGGTATAAAGAATCCTGTTACCAGACTATTAAATTGATGCCCAGCATATAGGGATAAAGCACAATATTTTGTAGTCCACCATAGACCATTCAGAATAAATTACAAGGTGAAACTATGTTTTCTCCCAAGACAAATATCGCAATCAGTCAGTTGTCAAAAAAATAATAACTCAGCTGCCTCTGATCGCAGGATTGTTATATAGGTGTGATATTACCTACCACCATACCTCCCAACCGTCCCGGATACAGCGGGACTATCACGCTTTGCATTGTTTGTCCCGTTGCCCCGGGCGGGAGGTCCGTATCCCGTGGCTCCGCCCACCCACTCTTTCCCCGCCTCGCTGCTTTTCCCTCCTACTATCCTAACATGTGTCGTGAGCGTTACAGAGCAGAGCACGCTAGTCTCTGTGCTACTGCTGCTGCTGCTGCTGAGGTAATGAATGTCCCCAGCGCTGATAATGAATGTCCCCCTCCTCCCTCCCCACCGGCCGTGTGTTTGTGTCCTGATCTATCGTGTGTGCAGTGTTTGCTTCTCAATGCTTCAGGCACGCGGTAGATCAGGACATTGGGGAGAAGACAGTGTGTACTTACCAATTGTGTCCTCTCCTGCAGGTGCACAGACAGCACTGACAGGTAATATGCAAAGATAGAAGCATTGCCAATGCTTCTATCAGCTACCTTCCACATGATCTCCTGCCTGGCAGAGCTGCTGCATCTTAGGCTAAGTTCACACCTCCAGTTTTGCAGAGCCGGCCAATCCGGCTCTAAAACCTATGCAACGGATACGGCGACAAAACCGCATCCTTTGCATAAGTTTTTTACATGTGGCCCGTCCGGTTTATGCCGCTTGCGGCAGGCTACTGAGCATGCGCAGTGGAAAAAACCGCATGCGGCGTCCATAGGCATGCATTGCAAATCGCGCCGCATCGGCCGGATGCGGCGCAATGCGTTTTTTTTTTGCTGGACAAAAAAACGTGCCAGGCACTGTTCTATCCGGCCGCCGCATCGGCTAAATCTGCCGCATGCGGCAAAAACCGGACTGAAGGCAAGCCCATGTGGCACAATACAGCACTGATGTAAGTCTATGCAGGAAAAATCGCAACCGGCGGCAAAAAAACTGTTGCGTTTTTCCTGCAGAGCGCCGTATTGTGCCGCACAGGAAAAACCGGATGTGTGAAAGCAGCCTTAGGCTAAGTTCACACATCAGTTATTTCCAATCAGGCACAATCCGGTTTGTGCCTGATGCAACGGAACCGTCTCAGATTATGAAAAAACTAATGCGACAAATCCGTTTTTTTTTGTTATGCTGAGAGAGAGACAGAGACCCCACCATCACTGCACAAACACCGGCACTACCTCACATGCATCATCACCGCACACGCCAGCACTACCTCACACGCATCATCACTGCACAAACACCGGCACTACCTCACATGCATCATCACCACACACCCCTGTACTACTTCACACGCATCATCACCGCACACCCCTGCACTACTTCACACACATCATCACCGCACACCCCTGCACTACCGCAGGCATCATCACCGCACACCCCTGCACTACCTCACATGCATCATTACCGCACACGCCAGCACTACCCAGCACACATCATCACCGCACAGGCAGGCACTACCTCACACGCATCATCACTGCACACGCCAGCACTACCCAGCACGCATCATCACCGCACAGGCAGGCACTACCTCACACGCATCATCACCGCACACGCCAGCACTACCCAGCACCCATCATCACCGCACAGGCAGGCACTACCTCACACGCATCATCACCGCACACCCCTGCACTACCTCACACGCATCATCACCGCACAGGCAGGCACTACCTCACACACGTCATCACCACACACGCCAGCACTACCGCACGCATTATCACCACATACGCCGGCACTACCCTGCACGCATCTTCACCGCATAGAACCCGGCATTACCTCAGTGACGTCACCGCTGACAGCGCGACTCCCTTCAGTTGCTGCGTGGAGCTGAAAGAGAGAGGCGGTGTTCTACTGCCGTTCCTGTCAGCTTCATGTAGTAGAGCTGAGAGCGTCGCAGGACCTCTGTGGATTACGTCGGACCTGGAGGGGTATTTGCTGATTTTAATAAAATGGTGAAAGAGGGTGTTTTTTTGTCTTTTATTCCAAATAAAGGATTTTTTTGGGTGTATGTGTTTATTTACTTTCACTTACAGGTTAATCATTGGGGGTGTCTCATAGACGCCTGCCATGATTAACCCCTTATTACCCCGATTGCCACCGCACCAGGGCAATTCGGGAAGAGCCGGGTAGAGTTCCGGGACTGTCGCATCTAATGGATGCGGCAATTCCGGGCGGCTGCTGGCTGATATTTTTAGGCTGGGGGGCTCCCTATAACGTAGAGCTCCCCATCCTGAGAATACCAGCCTTCAGCTGTGTGGCTTTATCTTGGCTGGTATCAATATTGGGGGGGAACCGTACGCCGTTTTTCTTGTAATTATTTATTTATTTTACTGCACAATATAGACCCGCCCACCGGCGGCTGTGATTGGTTGCAGTGAGACAGCTGTCACTCAGCGTGTGGGTGTGTCTGCCTGCAACTAATCATAGGAGCCGGTGTGCGGGGAAAGCAGGGAATACGAGATTGAATAATGAGCGGCCGGCATTTTCAAATCAGGAGAAGCCGTCGGAGCAGTGTGACAGCCGTGCAGCCCTGCGCCGGTGATCGGTGAGTGGGTGAGAGTGAGTGAATGAGTCAGTGAGTCAGTCAGTGAGTGAGAGAGTTTGAGAGAGAGTGAGTGATTGATGGATTTTCTGACAAGCAATGAATTTATATCACTTCTGGGCATGCTCAGAAGTAAAAACTGGATACGGTACATGCTTCCGGCATTTAAAGCATGACACTGTATCCGGCTTGCATAGACTTTAATTATGCACCATGGCGCACCCGGCGCTGGGCATTTTTTTGCCGCTGGCAAAAAAGTTCCTCTCTGCGTCCTGTGCGGCCACCGGAGTGACGATTTTTGCCGCATCAGGCAAAAAACGGATCAAACGCAAGTACATGCGGCACAATCCGATGCTAATAAAAGTCTATGAGGAAAAACCACACCCGGCGGCAAAAAAACCCCAGATGCGTTTTTCCCGCAAGGCGCCGGATTGTGCCGCACAGCAAATACCTGATGTGTGAACTTTCCCTTAGCTGCACACCCTGCTCAGCTATCCTCCTAGGTCCTAGCTGCCTGCACACCCTGTTCAGCCCTCCTCCTGGGTCCTAGCTGCCTGCACACCCTGTTCAGCCCTCCTCCTGGGTCCTAGCTGCCTGCACACCCTGTTAAGCTCTTCTCCTGGGTCCTAGCTGCCTGCACACCCTGTTCAGCTCTCCTCCTGGGTCCTAGTTGCCTGCACACCCTGTTCAGCTCTCCTCCTGGGTCCTAGCTGCCTGCACACCCTATTCAGCTCTCCTCCTGGGTCCTAGCTGCCTACACACCCTGTTCAGCTCTCCTCCTGGGTCCTAGCTGCCTGCACACCCTGTGCAGCTCTCCTCCTGGGTCCAAGCTGCCTGCACACCCTGTGCAGCTCTCCTCCTGGGTCCTAGTTACCTGCACACCCTGTGCAGCTCTCCTCCTGGGTCCTAGCTGCCTGCACACCCTGTGCAGCTCTCCTCCTGGGTCCTAGCTGCCTGCACACCCTGTTCAGCTCTTCTCCTAGGTCCTAGCTGCCTGCACACCCTGTTCAGCTCTCCTCTTGGGTCCTAGCTGCCTGCACACCCTGTTCAGCTCTTCTCCTGGGTCCTAGCTGCCTGCACACCCTGTTCAGCTCTTCTTCTGGGTCCTAGCTGCCTGCACACCCTGTTCAGCTCTCCTCCTGGGTCCTAGCTGCCTGCACACCCTGTTCAGCTCTCCTCCTGGGTCCTAGCTGCCTGCACACCCTGTTCAGCTCTCCTCCTGGGTCCTAGCTGCCTGCACACCCTGTGCAGCTCTCCTCCTGTGTCCTAGCTGCCTGCACACCCTGTTCAGCTCTCCTCCTGGGTCCTAGCTGCCTGCACACCCTGTTCACCTCTCTTCCTGGGTCCTAGCTGCCTGCACACCCTGTTTAGCTCTCCTCCTTGGTTCTAGCTGCCTGCACACCCTGTTCACTATCCTCCTGGGTCCTAGCTGCCTGCACACCCTGTTCACCTCTCCTCCTGGGTCCTAGCTGCCTACACACCCTGTTCACTCTCCTCCTGCATCCTAGCTGCCTGCACACCCTGTTCAGCTCTCCTCCTGGGTCCTAGCTGCCTGCACACCCTGTTCAGCTTTCCTCCTGGGTCTTAGCTGTCTGCACACCTTGTTTAGCTCCCCTCCTGGGTCCTAGCTGCCTGCACACCCTGTTCAGCTCTCCTCCTGGGTCCTAGCTGCCTGCACACCCTGTTCAGCTCTCCTCCTGGGTCCTAGCTGCCTGTACACCCTGTTGAGCTCTCCTCCTTGGTCCTAGCTGCCTGCACACCCTGTTCACTCTCCTCCTGGGTCCTAGCTGCCTGCACCCCCTGTTCACCTCTCTTCCTGGGTCCTAGCTGCCTGAACACCCTGTTTAGCTCTCCTCCTGGGTCCTAGCTGCCTGCACACCCTGTTCAGCTCTCCTCCTGGGTCCTAGCTGCCTGCACACCCTGTTCAGCTCTCCTCCTGGGTCCTAGCTGCCTGTACACCCTGTTGAGCTCTCCTCCTGGGTCCTAGCTGCCTGCACACCCTGTTCAGCTCTCCTCCTGGGTCCTAGCTGCCTGCACCCCCTGTTCACCTCTCTTCCTGGGTCCTAGCTGCCTGCACACCCTGTTTAGCTCTCTGTGACGGGGTGTACATCAGAGCAAAGAGAGACAACAGGCCGAGGATGATCCAACAGGTTTACTAACAGGAATACAGGAACAGCACACGACAAGTCCAAATAAAACAGATTCGGGGGCACCTCCCGATAATCCAAAGTGCCAGATCACAACGTAATAGTCCTTTTCAGAGTCCCAGAAATCCCACACAATCCACTGGACGGCGAGGTCTGTCCGCAGATTCAGATCTCGCTCCCTTCCTCTTCAAAAACTCAACTCCCAACTGCATTTAGAAACAGGAGTGAATTGTTTGAGCTCGTGGGCCCGCCCCTCAAGGGTAGGGGTCTATGCAATGGTTGGGCCCACTAGAAGATTCTAGAAGGTTGGCTCCGAGATGTCTACAGGTTTGTGTAGTTGGCGTTATCCACTGCTTACGAAACAATGAGAAGTTCCCCTGGCTGTGTGGACAAGAGATAATTGCATTATGGGCCCAGAGACACAGGAGATGGGGGGAAGGTATGGTTACTTACATCCCAAGACATTTCAAAGTGTTCAGTAAGTACAACCAAAGGAAAGTGACATCACATCCTGACATAGTATTACAGCAAATACAGTGAGAAGGTAAAATACATCATGACAATTCCTTCCCCTCCCAACTTGTGTACGTACTAGGGACCTCTACAGGTCGCTGGTTAAGTACACGCAGGCATGGCTGACAGGACTCAAGGCTCCTCTTGCCTGGACAGTCCATCTGCATTTTGGTGTTGGCTGCCCCTTCTATATTGTATGGTAAAGTTATAGGGCTGCAGAGCCAGGCTCCATCGCAGTAAGCGTCCATTGTCCCCAGAGACTCTGTTCAGCCAGGTGAGGGGATTGTGATCAGTAACCACAGTGAATTCCCGTCTATACAGATACGGCCGTAGTTTCTTAAGGGCCCACACTACAGCCAGACATTCCTTCTCAACAGTTGCATAGGCCACTTCTCGGTCCAGCAGTTTCCGGCTGAGATAGGCGATGGGGTGCTCGTCCCCCGCTGCATTCACCTGGCTGAGGACAGCTCCCAGTCCATAAGCAGAGGCATCCGTTTGCACAATGAATCTCCTCTTGTAGTCTGGAGCAGCCAGGACAGGATCGCAGATCAAAGCATCCTTCAGCCGGTTAAAAGCCTCATCACAGGCTGGAGTCCAGATCACCAGCCGGGGCATTGTTTTCTTGGTCAGGTCGGTAAGAGGCTTGGCCACAGTACTGAAATGAGAAACAAATTTTCGGTAATAACTGGCAGTGCCCAGAAAAGCCATAACTTGTTTCTTAGTTTGGGGTACAGGCCAGTTCAATGGCAATTCCTGGTCCCTTTTGAATTGCTTGTGGTTGAATTACTCGGGGATCGGCTATGGTGAGGAAAGCCCCAGTGTCACGGAAGCCAACAACTTTTTGGCCATCCAGCACGACCTCCTGTAGATGTTTGTCCTGAAGATCAGAAGAACAGGTGGCTGGAGCTCGCACCCCATAGACTCCGGGTAGGGGAGCCAGGATATCTGAGTCACTTGGCAAGTCATCAGGCACAGAATCCAGCTCTTCTCCTGGTGAAGGTGTCTGTAGGTAATGAACAGGCAAAGGCGGTCTGTAGCTGTTCTGTCTACGAACACCTGGACATTGGAATTGCATGTGCCCAGGCTGCCCACATCCATAACATCTGCGCTCTGGGATTCTTCCTCCGCGTCGTATTCCCAAAGGTGGAGCATGAGTAATGCGAGGCACAGTCACACGAAGGTCCCCATGAGTTGATGGTCTAGGGTGATGGTGAACATTGGGGCCAGAAGGACCAGGGGCCACCAGCGTTGGGGGGTTGGTGTTTTTTTTCTCACTGGGTAGTAGTTTTTTCCACTGAGGCTTGATGGTGAGAGCCTCATCAGCTAGAGCTGCAGCTTCCTCCACAGTGGCTGGTCTCCTTTCACGCACCCATTCCCGGATCTCAGCGGGGCACTTGAAGTAAAACTGCTCTTTTAGGAGGACCTGGAGGACGGTCTCCAAGGTTAAGGCCTCCTCTGCCTCCAACCAACGATGCCACAGATGTTTGAGTTTGTGGGCATACATCTTGAAGGACACTTCCTCATCACATGCTAGAGTACGGAACTGAGTCCTGTAAGTGTCTGGCGTCACAGCATAATGTTCTAGAATAGTCTGTTTAATATCCGCATACTCACAGTTCCACCGAGGGTCCATAGCTCTATAGGCTGCAGCAGCTCCACCCTCTAAGAGCCCAACCAGATGCCGGACGCGCTCCCTTTCTGGGACTTCCATTAATCGACACTGATGCTCAAAGTCCTGGAAGAAGCCCTCAATGTCACCAGCAGCCTCATTAAACTGCTTGAAGTCTTTGCGGGACACTCTGGGAAGTTCCCTCATGATGGGTGCTGGGGTTACAGTCTGTCTGGAACCTCTCGCGGCTTCCACAGCGAGCTGCTTATCCAGCAATGCCATCTCCTCCATCCTGCGCTCCTTCTCTTCAGCTCCACGCATGGCCTCCCTCTTATCTTCTATGGTGGCCTCATCTCCAAGCAGTGCCATCTTTTCCTTGTACCACACAACCCATTGACTTTTTTGGGTATTCACCTCCGGCTCCCGTCTTTGCTCCCCTTGCTGTGGAAATTGTTCCTCGGTGCCATCTTGCAGGCAAGCGTGTTCCAATGCCTCAATTAGTTGCTCCTTAGAGAGTCCTTTGTAGCCGACACCTAATTCACGGGCCTTTGTTTGTAGACTCGCCACAGTCCAGTTCCTGTATCCTGAGGTTCTGGTTTCAGACGTCGATTGGCTGTTGTCCTCCATTTCTTCTGCTCTGATCCCGCTGCTGCCACCAGTTTGTGACGGGGTGTACATCAGAGCAAAGAGAGACAACAGGCCGAGGATGATCCAACAGGTTTACTAAAAGGAATACAGGAACAGCACACGACAAGTCCAAATAAAACAGATTCGGGGGCACCTCCCGATAATCCAAAGTGCCAGATCACAACGTAATAGTCCTTTTCAGAGTCCCAGAAATCCCACACAATCCACTGGACGGCGAGGTCTGTCCGCAGATTCAGATCTCGCTCCCTTCCTCTTCAAAAACTCAACTCCCAACTGCATTTAGAAACAGGAGTGAATTGTTTGAGCTCGTGGGCCCGCCCCTCAAGGGTAGGGGTCTATGCAATGGTTGGGCCCACTAGAAGATTCTAGAAGGTTGGCTCCGAGATGTCTACAGGTTTGTGTAGTTGGCGTTATCCACTGCTTACGAAACAATGAGAAGTTCCCCTGGCTGTGTGGACAAGAGATAATTGCATTATGGGCCCAGAGACACAGGAGATGGGGGGAAGGTATGGTTACTTACATCCCAAGACATTTCAAAGTGTTCAGTAAGTACAACCAAAGGAAAGTGACATCACATCCTGACATAGTATTACAGCAAATACAGTGAGAAGGTAAAATACATCATGACACTCTCCTCCTGGGTCCTAGCTGCCTGCACACCCTGTTCACTCTCCTCCTGGGTCCTAGCTGCCTGCACACCCTGTTCAGCTCTCCTCCTGGGTCCTAGCTGCCTGCACACCCTGTTTAGCTCTCCTCCTGGGTCCTAGCTGCCTGCACACCCTGTTCAGCTCTCCTCCTGTGTCCTAGCTGCCTGCACACCCTGTTCAGCTCTCCTCCTGGGTCCTAGCTGTCTGCACACACTGTTCACTCTCCTCTTGGGTCCTAGCTGCCTGCACACCCTGTTCACCTCTCTTCCAGGGTCCTAGCTGCCTGCACACCCTGTTTAGCTCTCCTCCTGGGTCCTAGCTGCCTGCACATCCTGTTCACTCTCCTCCTGTGTCCTAGCTGCCTGCACACCCTATTCAGCTCTCCTCCTGGGTCCTAGCTGCCTGCACACCCTGTTCACTCTCCTCCTGGGTCCTAGCTGCCTGCACACCCTGTTCACCTCTCTTCCTGGGTCCTAGCTGCCTGCACACCCTGTTTAGCTCTCCTCCTGGGTTCTAGCTGCCTGCACACCCTGTTCACTCTCCTCCTGGGTCCTAGCTGCCTGCACCCCCTGTTCACCTCTCTTCCTGGGTCCTAGCTGCCTGAACACCCTGTTTATCTCTCCTCCTGGGTCCTAGCTGCCTGCACACCCTGTTCAGCTTTCCTCCTGGGTCCTAGCTGCCTGCACACCCTTTTCAGCTCTCCTCCTGGGTCCTAGCTGCCTGTACACCCTGTTGAGCTCTCCTCCTGGGTCCTAGCTGCCTGCACACCCTGTTCAGCTCTCCTCCTGGGTCCTAGCTGCCTGCACCCCCTGTTCACCTCTCTTCCTGGGTCCTAGCTGCCTGCACACCCTGTTTAGCTCTCCTCCTGGGTCCTAGCTGCCTGCACACCCTGTTCACTCTCCTCCTGGGTCCTACCTGCCTGCACACCCTGTTCAGCTCTCCTCCTGGGTCCTAGCTGCCTGCACACCCTGTTTAGCTCTCCTCCTGGGTCCTAGCTGCCTGCACACCCTGTTCAGCTCTCCTCCTGTGTCCTAGCTGCCTGCACACCCTGTTCACTCTCCTCTTGGGTCCTAGCTGCCTGCACACCCTGTTCACCTCTCTTCCAGGGTCCTTGCTGCCTGCACACCCTGTTTAGCTCTCATCCTGGGTACTAGCTGCCTGCCCATCCTGTTCACTCTCCTCCTGTGTCCTAGCTGCCTGCACACCCTATTCAGCTCTCCTCCTGGGTCCTAGCTGCCTGCACACCCTGTTCACTCTCCTCCTGGGTCCTAGCTGCCTGCACACCCTGTTCACCTCTCTTCCTGGGTCCTAGCTGCCTGCACACCCTGTTTAGCTCTCCTCCTGGGTTCTAGCTGCCTGCACACCCTGTTCACTCTCCTCCTGGGTCCTAGCTGCCTGCACACCCTGTTCAGCTCTCCTCCTGGGTCCTAGCTGCCTGCATACCCTGTTCAGCTCTCCTCCTGGGTCCTAGCTGCCTGCAGACCCTGTTCACTCTCCTCCTGGGTCCTAGCTGCCTGCACACCCTGTTCACTCTCCTCCTGGGTCCTAGCCGCCTGCACACCCTATAGTTAACTCCCTGCCTGTTCTGCACATTGCTGATCTGTGGTGGCTCAGAGCGATCACGGACAGCTTCTGCAGTTTCAGTTTGCTGGATGGGTGTAGATGGGGAGTGGATATGGGTGTGGCTGTTTGTCAAAATGGGTGTGGCTAGGGGGCGTGGCCTAAAAAATGCCCGGGCACGCGTTGAGCGCCGCAAACTTTGTCCCTCTTTCCCGACTTTAAAAGTTGGGAGGTATGCCTACCACTGCTGCTGCCACTAATATATTAAACTATAAATGAAAAATTAATTATCAACTAGTGTAAATGTAATAAATTTACAGGCATAACAACACTTATATCTTATGGGATTTGGAAGTTTCGCCCCCAGCATTTCGCCCCCAGTCTTTCGCCCCCAGCATATCTCCCCCAGCACTTCGCCCTTAAGTACATCTCGGCCTCGCACATTTCACCCCCGCACATTTCGCCCCCAGGATGATTCCCAGGATGATTCGCCCCCAGTATTTCGCCCCCAGGAATGTTCACCCCCGTATGTTTTGCTCGCAGATGTTTCGCTCCTGATGTTTTGCCCCCACCTTATGACCCCAGATGTTTTGCCCCAAGATCTTTTTTTTCCCACATTTCATCCCGACGGGCCCTTACCTGTGCAGCTCCTCATCGCCTGGCTACTTCAGGAATTCTATCAAGATTGTAGGTGAAGATGATTGTAGATGAAGATGGGATTGTGAGCAACTCCACGGCCTCATTCACATGTGTGTCTGCACATATATCATAGGTACACATTAGGTAAAAAAAAAATAATGAAAGGGTAATGCATACCCCTATAATGTAATTTCATGCACATTTTTGCATATCTGTTATGTACAGGCAGACATGTGTGCACAAGGCCTCAAATCTAAACATTTTGTTCCTTTACCTGACCCGGTACTGACCTGTGTTTGTTTGCAACTTTTGTAACAATCAGCATGTCAGGTGTCCTGCAAGTTCTTAGATGAGTTTTTATTCCATCTGTACATCAGAATATAGCAGTGTCTAGGACACCAGCACAGAAAAGCAGGCACCTTCCACAACCTTTATCATTCAACTATGGATTCAGTTTTATCCAAATGTGGGAAGAAATTGGTCTATGAAAATCATATTTATCTATCTATTTTCGAAACAAACGGCTGACAACGTGCATGGTATTTGGGTGTGTGAAAAACGTTTGATTTGCAAGGGACGTATGTAGACCATCGGAATCTCTGGTGAAGTTGTGAGAGTGATCAATCCCCACAACCATGCAGCACAAACAGCAAGACCTGAAGCAATCCGAATTGTCAATCAAGCGGTCACTAGGGCAAGGAAAACGCAGTAGACCCCACAACAGATTCTTCAGTAGTTATTTCAGGAGCTCATTGTAATGTTTTCGCTCATCTCCCAAAAAAAGACTCACTAAAGAGAACGATAAGATTATCAAGGCAACTGGGTAATATGCTAAGGTTGCCTCAAACCCTTGATCAGCTTGTTATCCCCCAGGAGTTCCAGGTGATCAATATTAATGGCATCCAGCAGCAGTTCCTTCTACATGACTCAGGTAGAAAACTTAACATTCTATAAAAGCAATTTCATTAAAGAAGCAGTATCACCCCCTATATGCCCCATAAACTGAGTTATGGGGCGTATAGGGGGTGATACGGGGTCAATTGTCAGCAGGGCTGGACGGGGACTAAAAAGCAGCCCTGGCACATAAACCCCTGCGGCCCACATCCAAAGTTTCATGATCCTCACAATTAGGCCATTCACACATACATCTTTTTTAAAATACATCTGCGCACTATTTTACCGATTAATTCACTTCTATGGAGCCTCAAAAAATACGGATGGAGCAAAAACTGCTCTCCATGTACGGAGCGGCACGGATGTCCTTGAAGGTTCTCACAATACCATACTGCCTGCTGCCCAATAGCAGACAGTGTTTGTTAGAGCTATGGCGGGTGAGCAAGATGCCGGCCAATTACAGGCGATGTGTCATACACACTACCCTACACACTAGAGTTTGATACAGCTTTAGGTTTCTGTTATGAAATCAGAAAATCTGAAGCAAAATGGATTTTTTATTCATTGTGAGATCTGGACAATGGATTCTTCAAATTAGGAAATCTGGTGCGAATTTGCCCCAAAATTTTGTGCCTGCTGCGAGTTACATTATTTTTTGTGTCTCAATAGTTACTGGATTAATACTTTTATTTTTAATCAGGAAATGAACATGGACGTATCTTGATATTTGGAACAAGAGACAACCTCCAGCTGCTGGCACAGAGCCGGGAGTGGTTTGCTGACGGAATGTTTTCCACTATACCAGCCTTGTTTAAGCAACTTTACACAATCCATGCAGTTCCTGTAGTTCCTGTAGTGTACGCCTTGCTGACACACAAGAGCTGTTCAACCTACCAGAACTTGCTACAAGAGCTGAAGAACATGCAGCATGCACTGCAGCCACAAAATCTGATGATAGATTTTGAAGTTGCTGCAATCCAAGCATTTGAGAATAAGTTCCCCAACCTTGAGAAGACCGGCTGCTTCTTCTACCTATCATAGTCAGTTTGGCGTAAAGTTCAAAATGAAGGACTCAAGGTGCAATATCAAGGTGACCATGAGTTTGCTCGCTGGATACGCATGATATCTGCCCTTGCATTTCTACCATCACAGAATGTTGTTCAATCATTTGAATAGCTGGTGGAAAATCCAGACTTTCCACAAGAAGCATTACCCATTGCCAACTACTTTGAAGACACCTATATCGTGCGAATGACTCGCAGAGGACGTCAAACACCTTTGTTTCCGGTTCAACTCTGGAATGTGTATGAACGAACATTGAACGATCAACATCGAACAAATAATGATGTTAAAGGAAGGCACCGAATCTTTCAAGAAACATGTGGTATCCATTTCCCAAACATATACCGGTTCATTAACTGTATAAAACATCAGCAGGAGCTCCACGGGTTAGAAATTATTCAAATCATAGCAGGAAATACCACCACTGCGAGAAAGAAAAAATATGCCACAGTTTCTTCAAGGGTTAAACGCATTGTACAGGACTTTGACAATAGAAATTTGGTAGATTATCTGAGAGGTATTGCCTAGTGATGAGCGAGCATGCTTCTAACTACTCGGTACTCGCACGAGTATCGCTGTACTCGGGCTGCTCGGCGGGGACCGAGTAATCTCGCGATACTCGTGCTGTACTCGTGGTCTTCATTTCTGCATGTTGGCGCTCTTTTGAGAGCCAGCCCTCATGCAGGGATTGGCTGGCAGACCACTGCAATGCCACAGCCCTGTTAGTTGTGGAATTGCAGTGATTGGCCGGCCTGCACAGCGTGACCGAGCCTTTATACCGGCCGGCGCGCTGTGCTCTGCTCACAACTATCCAGACAGTCAGTGCAGGGAGAGTGTCGCTGATTCAGGGAAAGCTTTGCGGCCCTTTATAGTTAGTTCCGGAGCAGGGCTGCAAACAATGTGACCAGAAGTCCTTCTCAGGACTATTCTAGTTGTATACAGGCAGGCAGGGTATAGCCAGGTCGGAGTACAGTAGCAGAGTCCTTCTCAGGACTATTGTTGCTATATACAGGCAGGGTATAGCCAGGTCGGAATACAGGCTAGTGACCAGAAGAGTCCTTGTCAGGACTATTGTAGCAGTATACAGGCAGGCAGGCAGGCAGGGTAGTGGTGACCGTATACCAGCCTTCATCATATCTGGGGCTGGTGTACACAGTGTAAAACAGTCCAGATAGTGTCAGACTTCTCAGTAATTGTCGCTCCTAAAAACCAGTTAGGTTCTTATTGCGTCCGTGCTTGCATTTAAAAACAGCACGTGTGTGTCAGTCGGTGGCAGGGTACAGGTGCGCGTTTTGCACAAACTATTATATAACGCACAAGTCTAGTGTATAATACACGTCAGTCAGCAGTGTCTGATAGTGTCAGACTTCTCAGTAATTGTCGCTCCTAAAAACCAGTTAGGTTCTTATTGCGTCCGTGCTTGCATTTAAAAACAGCACGTGTGTGGCAGTCAGTGGCAGCGTACAGGTGCGCGTTTTGCACAAACTATTATATAACGCACAAGTCTAGTGTATAATACACGTCAGTCAGCAGTGTCTGATAGTGTCAGACTTCTCAGTAATTGTCGCTCCTAAAAACCAGTTAGGTTCTTATTGCGTCCGTGCTTGCATTTAAAAACAGCACGTGTGTGGCAGTCGGTGGCAGGCTACAGGTGCGCGTTTTGCACAAACTATATAACGCACAAGTCTAGTGTATAATACACGTCAGTCAGCAGTGTCTGATAGTGTCAGACTTCTCAGTAATTGTCGCTCCTAAAAACCAGTTAGGTTCTTATTGCGTCCGTGCTTGCATTTAAAAACAGCATGTGTGTGGCAGTCGGTGGCAGCGTCAGGCTCCATATTGTCCCTGGATAGAGACGTGCATGATGGCCTGTAAACATGAAGTGCCCATTGTAAGGAAGTGGGTCTATTGTAGTATAGCCCTTAGGCAGGGCAGCCAAAAATTGGGAGGCTCCACATTGTCCCTGGATAGAGATGTGCATGAGGGCCTCAAAACATTGTTCCCATTGCAAAGAAGCGGGTCTCCTGTCGTTGTAATGCCCATTCAGAAAGAATGGGCGAAAAAATTTACCACTGGGGGTATACCTGAAACAACGGCTTAACTATTGTAACGGTCACCATGATGGCGCATGAGGAGAAGGAGGAGCAGTCCAGCGAGTAGCCAAAGTCCAGAAGTGTGTTACCATGGGTGAGTGGAGGTACATGGCAAATTCCCGTTACAAACTTTAAATTCCGCTGTAATTTGCTGTTGGTGTGTGTGGTGAAGTCTGGCCAAATCCAACCCTTGTTCATCTTGATCAGAGTCAGCCTGTCAGCATTTACAGTTGACAGGCGGGTGCGTTTATCTGTAATGATTCCACCTGCGGCACTAAAAACACGCTCTGACAAAACGCTAGCGGCAGGGCAGGCCAGGACTTCCAAGGCGTAGAGAGCCAATTCATGCCACGTGTCCAGCTTGGATACACATTAATTGTAAGGCACAGAGGAATGTCGGAGTACAGTTGTTTGATCTGCAAGGTACTCCTTGAGCATCTGGGCAAACTTAGGATTTCTTGTGGCACTACCCCTCACCTCAGGGGCTGTGGTATGTGAGGGGCTGAGAAAACTGTCCCACATCTTAAAGACTGTTCCCCTACCTCTGGCGGATTGGACTTGTGCCCCTCTCGGCTGTACGCCTTGGTTGTCCACTGATTCCTGACCTATGCCGCTAGCGTTTTGTGAGGGGAATGCTTTGCCTACTGCCGTGACTATGGCCTTCTGGAACTGCTGCATTTTGCCTGACCTCTCCGCCTCGGGAATAAGAGACATAAAGTTCTCCTTTTAGCGTGGGTCTAACAGTGTTACCAACCAGTAATGATTGTCGGCCAAGATGTTCTTAACGCGAGGGTCACGAGACAGGCAGCTTACCATAAAGTCAGCCATGTGTGCCAGACTCTTAACAGCCATCACTTCAGTATCCTGACCAACACGATGACTGAACATGCTGTCCTCCTCCTCCTCCTCCTCATCATCTACCCTGTCCTCTGGCCAGCCACGCTGAACCGAGGATATGACTGCATGTCATATCCTCAATTTGGCCAGAGAGTTGCTCCATGTCTTCATCCTCCTCCTCGTCATAGTCCTCCACTGAACGTTGTGATGAGACGAGGCTGGGCTGTGTGTTATCATCACCCACACCCACTACTGTTTCTTGCTCAAACTCATCGCGCTCCGCCTGCAATGCATCATGGTTGTTTTTTGAGCAGAGACCATTTTAGAAGGCAGAGAAGCGGTATGGTGACGCTAATAATGTCGTCATCGCCGCTCACCATCTTGGTGGAGTCCTCAAAGTTTTGGCGGATGGTGCATAGGTCGGACATCCATCTCCACTCCTCAGGTGTTATGTGTGGAGTTTGACCCATTTCCCGACGGCTTAGGTGATGCAGGTACTCAACAACTGCCCTCTTCTGCTCACATATCCTGACCAACTTGTGCAGAGTTGAATTCCAACGCGTGGGGACATCACACACCAGTCTGTGTGCCGGAAGATGCAAACGGCGTCTTAAGCCGGCAAGGCCGGCTGAAGCAGTAGGTGACTTTCGAAAATGTGCAGACAGGCGGCGAACTTTTACCAGCAGATCAGACAGCTCTGAGTATGACTTTAGAAACCGCTGAACCACGAGGTTGAGCACATGGGCCACGCATGGAACATGTGTCAGCTGGCCTCGCCTCAAAGCCGCCACCAGGTTCCGGCCATTGTCACACACGACCTTTCCTGGCTTTAGGTTCAGAGTTGTGAGCCAGTGATCTGCCTGCTGTTTCAGAGCTGTCCACACCTCTTCTGCATTGTGGGGTTTGTCACCTATGCAGATTAGCTTCAGCACTGCCTGTTGCCGCTTCGCCGAGGCAGTGCTGCAGTGCTTCTGTGTCGCCCTGGACAAGCCAGGGGCCACAGAGCACAACACTTAAACACCCCACACTCCCTGCAGGCATATCATAGTCAAAACACAAAATCCTTGTTGCCTTCCCCAGGGGCTGTTGTCCACACCAGGGTGTGGAGCCAGGCGGTTGGTCTCCACCCACCGATGAGGAGGGAAAACACAGGCAGTGAGTTAAGCTAAGGAAGTGGAAGGAGGAAAGTAGTAGACAGGAGAAAAGTGACAGCAAAGAGCCTGAAGTTGGTCCGGGTGTGTGGCCCGGACAGGACAGCAAGGTTGGCAGGATGTGGTGACCGTCTGCAGTGGAGGCCGATTGGAGTCTGCCGTAAGGACCGTGGACGGGTGGTGACCCGGCCGTACCGGACCGGTATACAAAGAGAAGCCAGCACCATTGGCAGAGGACTTTCGGATCCCGGCAAGGCTTGGTGTCGCCGTGAATTTGCCAAATCCGTTAGTGAAGGGAACCTCAGGGTTTCCAAACAGCCAAGTCCAGATAGAAGGCAACCGTACAACCGTGAAGGGGAGACACAGCCACCGCCAAGGGCAACCGTCTCCCAGGGCCAGCGCCTGTGGGCAAAAGGGGCTCCTCCGGCCCATATCCAGGTCGGGGAGCGGGTTACCGTTGGGAAACCATCACTACCAACACTTAACTTAGGTGCAGGGAGAGACAGTCATCATTAACCTGCAGGGAGGAACAACCGCAGCCGTCCGAGTGACCCGTCCATCCAGCCACTTGTTTTACCGTGAACTGTGTCATCATCATTGGGCTGAGTGAGTACCTCCGTGCCGTGCGGCACAGCGCTGCCCCTGCGACCCTGCACCTCATCAGGCCCCGCAACCCGCCTGTCATCCATGTCTACCCCATCACCAGGCCCCGGGACAACCAACCCCCCTACCCACGGAGGGGAGAAATAACAACAAAGCTGCTCCCTGTCACAGGCTCCCGGGATCCCCGTCCAGAGCAGCGGTGGTGTCCACACAATCACCACAACCGTGGGTGGCGTCACGGACAATATCCCCAAAACCCAAACCACCCCTTTTCACTCACGGGCGAGTAGCGCCGCTCGAGTCCCCGGGATCCGGCCATCGCTCGAGCCAACGAGCAGCAGCAGCCGTAGAGCAGCGTCAGCCGGACCCGAGCAGTGGGAGAGCGCACCGTCCCCTCCTCCGCCCGCGACACTTCCAGCTTGGGACTGGTGTGGAGGGTAAAGTGGATCAGGATGCACAGGAGGAGGAGGAGGCTGAGGAGCATGACATTCCGGAGCTGTAGAGTGTGTGTGAAACCCTGACTGAGGTAGGGCCTGCAAAACTTGGTGTGTGAAGGACGTGTTCCGTCCCTCGGTCAGACTGGGTCCCAGCTTGCACAATATTAACCCAGTGTGACGTCAACGAGATGTAGCGGCCTTGCCCACATGCACTTGTCCACGTGTCTGTGGTTAGGTGGACTTTGGCTGAAACAGCGTTGTTCAGGGCACGTGTGATGTTTTGTGACACGTGGTTTTGCAATGCGGGGACGGCACACCGGGAGAAATAGTGGCGGCTGTGGACCGAGTAACGTGGGACAGCTGCCACCATCAGGTCGCGGAATGCTTCTGTCTCAACCAGCCTAAAAGGCAACATTTCCAGCGCAAGCAGTCGCGAAATGTTAGCATTTAGAACTGTGGCATGTGGGGTGTTGGCAGTGTATTTGCGCCTGCGTTCAAAGGTTTGCTGAATGGATAACTGAACGTTGCGCTGGGACAAGGACGTGCTTGATGATGGTGTTCTTTCTGCGTAGGCAACTGCAGGTGCAGGAGTGGAGGAGGCTTGTTCGCAGGCAGCATGGACAGGGGATTGGCTCGCATGCACAACCAGCGAAGACGTAGCAGTGACATCAGCAAGCACTGCTCCTCGACTCTGTTGTACTTCCCACAAAGTCGGGTGCTTGGCTGACATGTGCCTGATCATGCTGGTGGTGGTCAGGCTGCTAGTTTTGGTACCCCTGCTGATGCTGGCATGGCAGGTGTTGCAAATGGCCTTTTTAGAATCATCTGGAGCCAACTTAAAAAACTGCCAGTGTCAGAGTTCCGGGTTTTCCAGTTTTCTTTTGAAAGAGCTTGCCCTTTGTTAACATGGAGTTTTCTGTTCTGTTGCCCTACTTCCTGTCCATCTGTTTAAAAGCCGCCCCTAAAGCTTAGTCCAGTGCCTGAGTATACTGCTTCCTGTGTGCTCCTGCCCTGCTGCTTTTGGTTCCTGATTGTTATTCGGATCCTCTTGGAAAACAACCGACACCGACTCTGGACTTCATCTGGTATCATCTAGCTGTGCCCGGACTCCGTTTGCCGTCTTTGGTCGGCACTTCTGCCCGGCTCCTTCCGTTTAATACCACTCTGGACTCACATCACGTACGGACATTTTTGGACTTACCTATTGCCCTTTTGTGTCCCGGCTGCTGCGCATTTAGGGCTTCTGGGGTGATTGCCAGACAGTCCCTGTATAGGGGTTCGCTCTTGGTGGTCTCCCTGGGGGAGTCCGGTGCGCGGTCCCGGGAATTCCCTTTCGCTCCGTCCCTGGAAGGTATTTCCTGTATTTATGTTCTACTGTGTTTTTGTTCCGTTTATGTACATATTTGCTGGTTGCATATTATAAACGTCTTGCACCAAGAACTCGTCTCTGGTTGTCATTGCCCTAATGCAATCGAAATCCTCAATACATACAATAGTATTACAGCCAGATTCGGGAAGACCTAACATTTGTACAGGCACCTTGTGTCGTGTTGTTCTGGGGAACAGTTGCCTGACGTCTGCCTGGGGCCACCACTCTGCTTCTTACTGCCTGTTGTGATGCTACGCCTCCCTCCCCCTGTGCACTGCTGTCCTCGCTCTGCATATCCTCGTGCCAGGTTGGGTCAGTTACTGGATCATCCACCACGTCGTCTTCCTCTTCCGCACCCTGCTCCTCCTCCTGACTTCCTGACAATTGTGTCTCATCATCGTCCACCCCTTGTTGAGACACGTTGCCAACTTCGTGAGAACGTGGCTGCTCAAATATTTGGGCATCTGTACATACAATTTCGTCATGGCCCACTTCAACAGGAGCTGGCGAGAGGCCAGAATTTGTGAATGGAAACGTGAACGAACAGCTCTTCCGAGTGTCCAAGTGTGGGATCAGTAATGTCCGTGGACGTGTACTCGCCCTGGTGGTAGGAAGGAGGATCAGGTTCTGAAATGTGCGGTGCAGTATCACGGCTACTGACACTTGACCGTGTGGAAGACAGAGTGTTTGTGGTGGTGCCAATCTGACTGGAAGCATTATCCGCTATCCAACTAACAACCTGTTGACACTGGTCTTGGTTCAAGAGCGGTGTACTGCTGCGGTCCCCAAGAATTTGGGACAGGACGTGCGAGCGACTAGATGTGGCCCTTTGTTGTGGCGAAATTAGAGCTTGCACACAACCTCGGTCTCTGCCTGCACCACCATCACGCCCACTTCCTTGTTCGTTGACAACGCCCTTGCGCATTTTGCAATGCTGTGCTGATGTGTATTCACTAGACTTGTGCGTTATATCCAAGTTTTTGCAAAACTCACACAAATGCAGCGGAAAGCTGCCACCAACAGGCACACACGTGCGGTTTTTAAATGCAAGCACGGAGGCACTAAGAACCTAACAGGTCTCTATCCAGGGACAACGTGGAGCCTCCCAATTTTTGGCTGCCCTGCCTAAGGGCTATACTATAATACACCCACTTCCTTACAATGGGCACTTCAGGTTTACAGGCCCTCATGCACGTCTCTATCCAGGGACAACGTGGAGCCTCCCAATTTTTGGCTGCCCTGCCTAAGGGCTATACTACAATAGACCCACTTCCTTACAATAGGCACTTCAGGTTTACAGGCCATCATGCACGTCTCTATCCAGGGACAATGTGGAGCCTCCCAATTTTTGGCTGCCCTGCCTAAGGGCTATACTATAATACACCCACTTCCTTACAATGGGCACTTCAGGTTTACAGGCCCTCATGCACGTCTCTATCCAGGGACAATGTGGAGCCTCCCAATTTTTGGCTGCCCTGCCTAAGGGCTATACTATAATACACCCACTTCCTTACAATGGGCACTTCAGGTTTACAGGCCCTCATGCACGTCTCTATCCAGGGACAACGTGGAGCCTCCCAATTTTTGGCTGCCCTGCCTAAGGGCTATACTACAATAGACCCACTTCCTTACAATGGGCACTTCAGGTTTACAGGCCCTCATGCACGTCTCTATCCAGGGACAACGTGGAGCCTCCCAATTTTTGGCTGCCCTGCCTAAGGGCTATACTACAATAGACCCACTTCCTTACAATGGGCACTTCAGGTTTACAGGCCATCATGCACGTCTCTATCCAGGGACAATGTGGAGCCTCCCAATTTTTGGCTGCCCTGCCTAAGGGCTAAACTATAATACACCCACTTCCTGACAATGGACACTTAATGTTTTGAGGCCCTCATGCACGTCTGTATGCAGGGGCATTGGTGAACCTCACAATTTTGGACTGCCCTGGCAAAGGAAAATACTACAAAGACTCACTTCCTCAAAATGGGCACATTAGACTCAAGAGGCCTTCATGTACGTCTCTTCTCAGGGACATCGGAGTGCCACACAATGTTTTCACGTAAAATCTTTCATGTATTAATCTCAAAAAGTAACATACACCAGCTCTATCTCACTATTGGGTATGTGCCCTTAACATTTCCGCCATGAAAAATCATTTTGGGGTCATTTTGGAAGGTTTTCTGGTGAGTCCGTAAAAATGGCGTAAAACGCGGACAAAATTGTTCACAGCTGTGACTTTTCAGTGATAAATGCTTCAAGGGGTCTTCCCCATGCTGTTGCCATGTCATTTGAGCACTCTTCTGAGACTTTTGTGACATTTTTAGGGTTTCTCCATGCTGCCGGGGGGTCATTTCACAAAAATACTCGGGTCTCCCATAGGATAACATTGGGCTCGTTGCTCGGCCCGAGTACACGAGTATCTTGGGAGGCTCGGCCCGAGCTTCGAGCACCCGAGCTTTTTAGTACTCGCTCATCACTAGTATTGCCTCCTGTTTTGAATTCTAGTATCCAGTCACATATAGGATGTTTTGAGAGCTGTATTTTTAGCTGCAAAATTATCTAAGTATTAAAACCTGTAACTTGATCAAATCTATCTATCTAAGACTCAAATTTTTTTTAAACAAAGGGCATTCAAAATATTGAAAACTGAGAATACAGAAATAGCATTTCAGAAGTATAAAGCTATCAATAGGAAATGTAAAAAAAGAAATCAAACAAGCAAAATTAGCTACTGAAACAAAAATCGCCAAGGACATTAAAATAAATCCCAAAATCTTTTATAAATACATTAATGCCAAAAGGAAAACAAAGGATAGTATTGGCCCCTTAAAATATAATAACATGTTAGTAATAGAGGACAAACATAAGACTGAGATATTAAAGAGGCATTTCTCATCTTTGTTCACCAAGGAACTGACTGTACCAAGGATCATTCAACAAGTCAAAAATCAAAGTTCACCACCTGATATAATTAATTCAACACAAGAAGAAGTACGCCTACATCTGAGTAAATTAAACATTGACAAATCCCCAGAGCCAGATGGCATTCATCCACGAATACTGAGGGAATTGAGCTCCGTAATCAACAGACCACTGTATCTCATCTTTTTAGACTCGCTTGTAACAGGGTTGGTGCCTCAGGATTGGAGGACTGCTGATGTGGTACCGATATTTAAGAAAGGTAATAGGGTAGATCCAGGCAACTCCATCCAGTAAGCCTGACATCAGTAGTATGCAAAGTTTTTGAGGGCGTTTTAAGGGATGACATGTGTAGCAGGGAAGTTAATTGTGAAATAATATATAATAATATAATTTCTCTTGTGCTGGATGGGGGAGAGTAACACACACAGAAGATCATGTCTTTTACCCTCAGCCAGGTTGGGAGGCGTTCTCCAACACCTGGCTATACACATGCCCCCATGACATCACAGGTTACAGCCAATCATAGGGCTAAATGAATCTTGGTCACAAGCCCTATATTAAGCTGACCTCTCACCCCTCTCTCTCTCTCTCTTCTTCTCTCTTGCTTCCTGGATGGTCACACAAAAGGATGGCTGAGTACTCCTCATATAGGGATAGATAGTATATTGTTGGGTGGGCTGTAACTGTGTGAGTGCCTTAGTGGGTGGTATGTAACTGTGGGTTTTATAGTAAAGTATTTACTGGTGTTTTATTGTATTGTATGTGTATATATTAGTATATGCTTTTCATAGTGATTACATGTGCTTGAATTATATAGTGTATTCTTGTAGTCTTGTTAGTTAATAATAAACTTGTTATATTTTATTATTATAACAAAGTGACTCTGAGTATATGCTTGATTGGGATGCACCAGGTATTAAGGGCAAAGCAGAATAAGGCAATAGGAACAGAGAAATTATTACCCTTGGGAATATATACAGTATATTTGTGATATTGGGAATAGATCCTTTGTGATAGTAAAGAGACGAAGGTCTTTTACACCTTTTGCACAACAATAGTTGGGGTGTTGGTGCTTTTACCCCCTGTTAACAATGTTCCCCTTGTACAATGGCGAGCCATGGCCCAGACTGTTTTTAATTTGTTTTTCTGTGTTTATGTGATTAATTGTGAACTAAGATAGGGGGAGAGGATTGCAGATAGATAACATTGAATACGGTGAAGTGTTGTGTTATTCTGTGCACCTAGGCCTTGAAGTTCAGGCAATTATACTTAACATAGAATTAAATTAAAATCAGAGAACTTAAGAATCAGTGCGTTTTGTGTCCTAAGGGTATCCACATTTTTTCTGTTTACTTTGCATACGGTGTTTGGGTAGATCTCTACACAGGCAGTTACTGTTCTCCAGGAACAAAGAGGACAAATCCAAGATTCATTGTTGAGTTATTTTTTTTTTTTTTTCGTGTTTTGCTCTGTTGAAATCGAGGGGTCATCCTCTGTGTAGTGACCAGGCCGGAGGAACGTGCGACAGATAATATAGACGTGGTGTAGCGTTATATTGATCTGTGCGTTCGGTGCGCTGGTAGCCCAGACAGGTGACGAAGATATTCAGCCTGAGCTATACACGAAACAAAATTCAACAAAGAACTTAATCTTTTGGTTTTGTCAGATTTTTAATGTTTTTCTGATTCCTTTGCACGCTCTTTGCCACATACGGTCTACGGTGGAGAAGATCATCACGTCGTTGGCAGACCATCAAGGGTCGGGTCATCGAAGGAGTCCAGCTGGTCGGAAAACAAGGCGATCCAGTGTTGGACCTGTTTTCAAGCAGCGGAAAAGGGACTAAGGAAGCGTTGACACCGAAAAAGATGGCCGAATGAGTGAGTATGAATTTCCCCACACTTAAACACATAAGTGAAAACAGCACATTTATTCCTGTAATTCCCAACACATACAAGTCCACGGAGATGCTCTGGTCCGCTCTGCTGGACCAGGCATATGCTTATGATAAATCATGCATAAGTAGATGTGTTTTCAAAAAAACAAAAAAACGCTTAGTAATGCTAGCAAAATTAGTGTCTACATTTGAGGAGAGCATTTCCAAGTCAGAGCACTTGGAAACACTTGCTAGCACAAGGAAGGCAGAGGAAGTTACCTTCCATTGCCAGTGTTGTGTGGAAAACACGAAACACATCCACACACTGGAAACAGAGTTACGAGATAGGGTTGAGTGCTCAGTTGAGAGGGGCAAGCAGATCTGTATGTTGGAATCTAGGATCTTGGAGAAGGAGACCTATTATTCCGATATGGACAAAGAGCTCCTCCAACTGTACACGGAGATAAATCAATTTAAGAATAGAGTCGCATCCACAGATGCATTGGTATCAACACTTAGAGAAGATCTGGCTGCAAAAACGCAAATCATTGCGGATTTGCAACAGGTTATCTCTAATCTGTCACGGCCTGATATGAATAGCATGTCAACCGTCCCCACGAAACAGGTTTGTGTTTCGGGAACGGCACAGGAGGAGACGGCGGCAACAGTGTCCACGCCTCCTAGGGATCATAGATCTGGAGACTCAGAGACCAGAGGACAGGTGGAACGGTCGCTACAGTTTACTCCAATACCAATGGAGGACAGACGTAGCAGCCGATTCCAGGGTCAGGACTACAGTTGGAGATGTGAAAGTAGGTGGGATGCAAATCCCACCACTTCCAATCTACCAAATTGTTCAGAAAGACAGGAGGAATTTTATCCAAACCATAAAAGTATGGAAAGGATAAATTTCCTGTTACGGATTTGCAAGGAGATCCCAAAATATGATCCCAATGTTGATCCGTTTACCTCATGCGATATCTTTGAGGGTCATTGCAATAAATATTCTGTGGCCCCTGAATATCGCATGGAATTGTTCAAATTGTGGTTGCCTACACATCTCAATCAGAGATATGAGGCAACGTGGAAAGCACATCCCAGAAATGGTCAGTACCATAGTGAGGAAGAGCGCCTTTCTTTACTTATGTCACTGACTACGGGACACCAGGACGTTACTCCGGATATCCTGACAAAGTTCAAGCCAATGTGGCGCCCCTGACCTGGTCAGGCACCACTGAGTACTGCACCCATGCTGGGGACAGTACAATACAGGTAATCCAGAAGGCTGACAGGGGTGTGGTACACAGGCGCATAGTGATCAGGTCTCACACATGTACCCATGAGAGGACCCCTGGGGATCCCAGGAGGGGGGAAAAGCCTTGACCTTCACTGGAATAGTGGAGGGGGCCAAAAGCCTCCATCTCCTCTCAAGGGGTGTGGTAAGAGAATCTGGTTGCTAGGTGGCGTAGGCAAGAACAGGAGAGGAGGGGCAGTGAGTCAGTTAGAGCAGAACTCCATAGGGCTCAGTGAGGAGCAGACCTGTGGGGCTGTTGCTGTCTAACAGCGCCCGCGCAGTGGCTACTGACGGGGGAGAACGGTCAACTAGGAGGGCTACCCGAAACCCATCTCCAGCTAAAGAGAGAGCACAGAGTGGGAAGTAAGGAGACTGCTGGAGAGAACCAGGCCCAAACGGGCGGCAGATCCCGAAGCGGAGATAGATCCAGCTTTCTTTTGCTAAACCTGCCGGTGTGGGGCTCTCAAAGCCCACGCCACAACACCACAAAAAAGCCGCAGCCACGTAGCCACAGTTAGGGCCCATAGCTCACAGGAGGCAAGAAGCTGGAGTGATCTGGCCCAGGCGACAAGCACACGGCGAACGAAGGGGAGAGAGGCTGCAGCATCTTCCCTGGGTGACCCCCATAGAGACTCAAAGTCGGGGTCACCCCAAACCACCAGGGGCTAAGGAAGGCGAGTTGGTAGTCACCCTCATAAAGTCAGCCTGAAGGATACCTGGTTCCCACCTGGTTCATCTCAGCTACGCCCGGGCTACTCACCCTGCCATCAAATGTGAGTAAAGCCCTTGAAAGACAGTGCTGCCTGTGTGAGTCATTCTGCGACTTGTAGTACTACGCATCTACACCGGGCCCTGGGGCTTGCCTCACTCTCAGGAGGCTATTCCAACTAACTGCACACACCATCAGCCCCAGGCGACCCTCAACCTGCAGTGGCGGTCCCTACTGGACGCAATACTGAGAGTGGCGTCACGACAAGAAGAAGATCTCCTACCTGTGACCAGATCCAGCCGAGTGGAGTCCCTGAAGGTAATGCACCGACACAACACCTGTGGGGCTTCACATCTGGCGTCACGAACAGGATAAGGACTAGACCTGTTCAGACAGGTGACCATGTGTCTGGGCGGTCCGCTTGGAAAATTGGAAGCGCCGCCATATTGCCACCATGAAAAGCGCGCTGAAAAACAACAGCAGCCCGCGCTGGAAGAAGTTACCGCCCACGAAGAGGTGTGGCTACCCAGAGATCCCCTGCAGAGTTCTGACCTTGCCAGCTATGAGAGTGGAAGCGTTCAGAGACGTCGGGACAGAAAGGAAGCCACAAGCCTGCTGCTGGGAGAGGAGCTGCTGAAAGAGGCAGAGCGGAAACTGAACAGCTTGCTACTAGAGGCAGCGGCGAGTCCACAGCTGGAGAGTCGTGCAGAAGAGGGCGCAGAAGAAATGGCGTCTGACCGCAGAAATCCAGAACCGGGCTCCGCTGCCTGGTGGTATCGGGAGCTGGCCCAGTTCTGCGACCGACTGGAGACCCGGGTCGTGGAGCAGATCCGGGAAGAACGAATGGAAATGCTGGAGATGACCGCGGCGGTTCGGGCCTATGAAAGGAGAGCCGCGCGCCGAGTGCCAGACAGGACGGCGATGACGCAGACCCCGATGCTGCCACCGGTGGGTGAGTCGAGTGATGCCCCGGCCAGCGCAAGTGCCCCGACCCCTGCTGCCACGCCCGCGGTCCCCGAAGAGGCGTCCGGTGCGGCGACGCTGAAGCAGGCCGCAGCCACGCCAGGTGCGGCCTTCCAAGCCCCAGCGGCCGCAGCGATGCCCTGCTCGGCCCACCAAGACCCGGTCCCTGCAGCAACGCCCAGTCCGGCCCGCAAAGAACCGGCTGCCACCGCGATCCTCATCCGCGCCGCAGGCGTAACGCTGACCCAGGCCGCCGCCCTGCTAGGCCCGGCCCGCTGAGACCCCACCGCCGCAGCAACGCTCGTCCGCGCCGCAAGTGAGGTGCTGAACCAGGCCGCAGCCACGCCAGGCGCGGCCCGCCAAGCCCCGGCCGCCGCAGCGATGCCCTGCTCGGCCCACCAAGACCCGGTCCCTGCAGCGACGCCCAGCCCAGCCTGCACAGATCCCATCGCAGCTGCGACGCCGATCCAGGCCGCCGCCATACAGGGCGCGGCCCGCCAAGACCAGGCCGCCGCCAAACAGGGCGCGGCCCGCCAAGACCAGGCCGCCGCCATGCCGGGCGCGGCCCGCCAAGACCAGGCCACCGCCATGCCGGGCGCGGCCCGCCAAGACCAGGCCGCCGCCAAACAGGGCGCGGCCCGCCAAGACCAGGCCGCCGCCATGCCGGGCGCGGCCCGCCAAGACCAGGCCGCCGCCATGCCGGGCGCGGCCCGCCAAGACCAGGCCGCCGCCATACAGGGCGCGGCCCGCAAAGAGATTGCATCACCATTTTCCCCGGCCTGCAAGGCCAGAGCAGACACCGCTCCCCAGTCCAAAGAGGTCCCTGCTAGGAAGTCCCTGATAGGAGAGGACCCCGAATACTGGAAGCTGAAGGCTGACCTAGAGGCCCAGTTCCCACAAGAGATGGTGGATCGGTATCTGCTCCCTCCGCACACCCCCAAGAGGGTTCCGGCAACCCCTGCAGCAACCACGCCAAAGAGTCCCCTGCCTGAGCCTGCCGAAGAAAGCCCATCCCCAGCACTGCCACCAAAGGAGTGCCAAGAAGAACTAAGGGGGAGAGGAGGCCAGGAAGCTGAGGAGCTGACTCCGGAGCCACCGGCAGTGGAGCAATACTCAGAGCCGGAGATGTTACCCTATTCCCGTTGGGATGAGGAGGACTTGACACCGTCTGCTGATGAAGACCAGCCCAGAAACCTCACCTGGGGCCCTGCAGGCATTGAGGTAACAGCCCAGCAGAACCCAGCCCGCAAGACCAGGCGTCGCAACAGAACAACGCTGTCCCCTGCACCACAGTCTCCAGAGCAGAGAGAAGTCACAGCCAGAGACCTACAGGAGAAAAGGTTCCTGAGAAGAGCCAAAGCACAGGTCAGAGGACCCCTTTGTAGAGGAATTGTGGAAGACTTTAGCCTGAAGTCAGGATACGGGTTCATCGTTGCACCTGGTATCAAAGAAAGCATTTTTGTCAATAGGAGAGACGTCAGAACTAATTTGCCCAGAGGACATCCTGGAAGAAACCTGAGAATGGGAGACACAGTGCAGTTTACCATGCATCAAGGCGAAAGAGGCTGGTATGCGCTAGATGTAGCACCATGTCCTAAAGAAGAAGAAAGGAAAGACAGCGATAAAGAAAGAACAGACAAAGAACCCACTGATGAGACTACCACAGATGAAGAAAGAGGTCAAGGAAGCAACAGGTGCCGCAGCCCTACAGGCCCAAGCCCTGGTGAAGAGGAGTCTGCATAAGTTCAAGTAAAGCAAGTTACCAGTTTGAAAAGTTTGTTTTGCAACGTTTTACAAGTTTAAGAATGTGCCCACATAAACTGATGTGAGAAATAAACCTTAAGGCTATGAACTGGCTATAGCCACAAACTCTCGCAGTGTAAATAGTTACACCAGAGGGCACCACCACCACCAGAGTCAGCCTGTTTAGGGGCTTGGCTCGTCTGCAACCAGGGAGCCCGTCCGTATATAGGGCCTTGGCTTACCTGCAACCAGAGAGCATGCCTGTTTATGGGGCCTGGCTCTCCACCACAAAGAGGGTACCTGGTCAGCACCAACTGTGGAGGCCGCCTCTGCATCCTGCCAGAAGAGGCTGAAGGCGCGGATCCACCAAGCCAGGTATACCCTGAAACCACCAGCCCATGAAAGCCGCCTCTACATCCTGCCAGAAGTGGCTGAAGCCGCGGCCAACGTGAAAGGGTTTTGGGTGGGTTAACGGACTTGTGGGTGGAGGGTGGTGATGTATGGTACCTGGTGCTTTTAAAAATGTTTTACATGTTTTAATGTTTTATGCATTTTAAAATGTTGTCTTGCAGCCCGAGGACGTGCTGGTGATAACTAAGGGGGAATGTGGCGCCCCTGACCTGGTCAGGCACCACTGAGTACTGCACCCATGCTGGGGACAGTACAATACAGGTAATCCAGAAGGCTGACAGGGGTGTGGTACACAGGCGCATAGTGATCAGGTCTCACACATGTACCCATGAGAGGACCCCTGGGGATCCCAGGAGGGGGAAAAGCCTTGACCTTCACTGGAATAGTGGAGGGGGCCAAAAGCCTCCATCTCCTCTCAAGGGGTGTGGTAAGAGAATCTGGTTGCTAGGTGGCGTAGGCAAGAACAGGAGAGGAGGGGCAGTGAGTCAGTTAGAGCAGAACTCCATAGGGCTCAGTGAGGAGCAGACCTGTGGGGCTGTTGCTGTCTAACAGCGCCCGCGCAGTGGCTACTGACGGGGGAGAACGGTCAACTAGGAGGGCTACCCGAAACCCATCTCCAGCTAAAGAGAGAGCACAGAGTGGGAAGTAAGGAGACTGCTGGAGAGAACCAGGCCCAAACGGGCGGCAGATCCCGAAGCGGAGATAGATCCAGCTTTCTTTTGCTAAACCTGCCGGTGTGGGGCTCTCAAAGCCCACGCCACAACACCACAAAAAAGCCGCAGCCACGTAGCCACAGTTAGGGCCCATAGCTCACAGGAGGCAAGAAGCTGGAGTGATCTGGCCCAGGCGACAAGCACACGGCGAACGAAGGGGAGAGAGGCTGCAGCATCTTCCCTGGGTGACCCCCATAGGGACTCAAAGTCGGGGTCACCCCAAACCACCAGGGGCTAAGGAAGGCGAGTTGGTAGTCACCCTCATAAAGTCAGCCTGAAGGATACCTGGTTCCCACCTGGTTCATCTCAGCTACGCCCGGGCTACTCACCCTGCCATCAAATGTGAGTAAAGCCCTTGAAAGACAGTGCTGCCTGTGTGAGTCATTCTGCGACTTGTAGTACTACGCATCTACACCGGGCCCTGGGGCTTGCCTCACTCTCAGGAGGCTATTCCAACTAACTGCACACACCATCAGCCCCAGGCGACCCTCAACCTGCAGTGGCGGTCCCTACTGGCCGCAATACTGAGAGTGGCGTCACGACAAGAAGAAGATCTCCTACCTGTGACCAGATCCAGCCGAGTGGAGTCCCTGAAGGTAATGCACCGACACAACACCTGTGGGGCTTCACACCAACAATAAACGATGAGCCTTTGTCTCTGTGTAGTCGGTTTGAAGCTATGTACAGGAAGGTCACAATGGATCAAGGAATTGGGATTCCACAAGGCATGATCCGCATGTTTGTGGAGAAATTCCCATACCTTGATACCGCAATCCGGCTGAGTGCAGCGAGGGAACCATCGCTCACTGATGCAGCCATGATTATTGAGCAGTGTAGACAAGATCTATTGCACAATAAAAAGTCCATCAAAATTAGGCAGCATGTGCCCGTATACGTTAAATCGCAAGATGAACGTACGCACCATGCTAAAAGCTCCAGAGTTTTGCCCTATATCGGGCAAAGAGGGGGGATACATAGTCCTCTTAACGAACGTAAAAGTAAAGTAGTAAAAAGTTCATCACTACTAATGGAAGAATTTAAAATTTCTAAAGAAAACAAACCAGGCCCAAAATATAGCATGGCATGTGTAAGATGCTATGCTTGTAATGGATTAGGTCACATAGCCAGGTTTTGTAAATGGTCAGAGACCAAACTAGAGAGGAAACATGGTTCTGTTCAGTGTTTTAAATGTCATCTTTTTGGACATATTGCGAGGAACTGTAAGTCCAGCAATATCGTCAGGGGGAGTAGACCTGTAAAGCCTCAGAATAGGCAGAAAGGTGTGTTTTTCTCATGTGTGGTCCCACATGTGCAACAAGATGGCTGTGTGACAAACAGGGACGATATATTGAGTACAACTAAGGCCTTGATTTGAGATAACAGGCCCAAAGTTATTATTTTGGGCTATACAATATTGTGTGTATACAGTTGTTTTCTTTAATACTTTATAGGTTTGAATATACTAAGTTGTCTTGTATTTAGGTATTTTATTTTTGCTTGGTCATTATCATTAGCTTTTGATAACAAATAACGGTTAGATTTGTGAGGTATAGACAAGCTGGAAGAATAGTGTAATATTAGTTCTTATGTGAGAGTAATTTAAATGTAAACCCAGCCTAGGCTGTTGCTTTGTTTTCTGTATTTTTTCTATCAGACCTCCTTTGTCAAGTATATGAGATTGTACTTTTGTTTTAAGCTACAGTCTTTTATATATAGTTTTACAGACTTTTACCAGATCCCTGAGATGAGATAACTGAGCAGCAGTGCAGGGAATGTAAATTTGCTTTGTCTCTAAGTTAAGTAGATGCAAGAGTTGACTGTAAGTTCTTTTGTCTTAGAAACTGGTTTTTCATGTTGTCCTATACATTCAGGTTGAATAGAGTATGTTTATTGACGTGAGCTAAGACAGACAGGAGGTATGTATGGATAACGAGCGTACACGCTGAAGTGACGTATTATCCATTATGCTTAGATTTTAAAGTTTGGATGGATGGCATATTGATTATTCAAATCTTGATGTAGGAAACAGATAAAACAGTGTATCTAAGTTTGTTTTTGTTGATAGAGAATGCAGTAACAATAGAAATGGGATATATTTAATTGGGCAGCTCTCCAAAGGTTAAAAGGGGGAGGTGGACCTGAAATAACAGCTACACTCACACTGTATAATGTGGAAGGAGTGAGTTTAGTGCAGTCGCTGAGCATAAAATAAAACATTGTATATTATGTTCTAACTGCACCTGACAATCCAGGAGCGTATATTCCTTTCTCGTTTTAGGTCAAACAGATTCGGATGTGATGTTCCAGAAAATCCTTTGTGGATTTGACAAAGAATGGAAGACCTGTCCTGACAGATTGCAGCCATGAGGAGACTGGGATATAAAGATTCCAGTGTCATGGCGGGAGGGTGGGAGTGTTTGTTAATTTACATTCACAAAGTTACATCACTCTTCTAATATTGCCTCCTTGTCGTGGTCATTATTATTAATACTGGACTCCATCATTATATACTGGACTGTCTAAAATTTCAGGAGTACCAAAAGAGGGACTATTCAACAGCACAGAGATAAGGCTGAGCACTATAAACTCAGCCGGAGACAGGGTCTTAAGGACAAAAGATGAATCCAGTCCTTTACCCATGATCCAATATATATGTTTGTACGTGGGATGTTCATGTGTATGTGTATGTGTGTATGTATATATATATATATATATATATGTATATGTGTATGTATGTATATGTGTATGTATATAGATACGTGAACATTTTATGTATGAATATATGGTAATGTTGTGTTTGTTGTCTATGTCTGGGTATTGCACCCTTACTAAATTCATAAGCATGCATTTATCACTGGGAGATAATCCATATACACATGGGTCAATAATCTTTATGGATGTGCTTTATGGATCAGGAGATATTTGCTATTTTTACCTTAAGTCTATATATGCATTCGTAGCAAAGGTATATATTTTGTGTAATAAAGTTTTTTATGTGTCGTGTGGTGTGAATGGGGAAATTAGAATAAGGTTCTTTAGGGACAGCTCCCCTCATTTCATAGTTATGTTCCACTTCAACCCTAGTATTTGGTAATGTTCATAAGGGATGGATTGAAAGTCGGTTAGTTAAGACGGTGTTTAAATCCCGCAGTCAGCTTAGGTATCGCTGACATCACGCCCCACCCTAAATATTCTGACCTGCTATGCATAAACCTATGTATCTATTCATGGATGAACCTCATCAATGGTAAGATGGCAGGGTAAGGGGTGTGTACATAGGATAGTTACGTGGGCGACCTATGGTCAATGTGGGTGGAGCCCTTCTAGAGTCTGACCAGCAATAACAGACTTTGGGTAGGCGGATACTATAAGATCGGCAATGATGTCCGTTCCCCATCACGCCAGGATGGAAAGAGTGGCTGGGTGAGGGAGTGTAGACAGGCCATGATTATTGGTACCCCTAAATGAGGGAGGGGCTCCACGAGGCCAGGCCCAACTACCTTTTGTGACACTCGGCAGTCCCATCACGCCACGACACCAGGATGAAGACGGTATATTCTGTGGATGGACACGGTTACCGTACAGCAGGGGAGTTACCAGAATGGGTGATTTTTAGATACCTAAGTTTAATACTTCATTCCATCCTGAACTATTATCAGTTATAGGATTGAGCAGACACATAGACACAGCACTAAACTTCCCGCATCATAATTGTCGTGTTCTCGACAACAGGGGGAATGTAGCAGGGAAGTTAATTGTGAAATAATATATAATAATATAATTTCTCTTGTGCTGGATGGGGGAGAGTAACACACACAGAAGATCATGTCTTTTACCCTCAGCCAGGTTGGGAGGCGTTCTCCAACACCTGGCTATACACATGCCCCCATGACATCACAGGTTACAGCCAATCATAGGGCTAAATGAATCTTGGTCACAAGCCCTATATTAAGCTGACCTCTCACCCCTCTCTCTCTCTCTTCTTCTCTCTTGCTTCCTGGATGGTCACACAAAAGGATGGCTGAGTACTCCTCATATAGGGATAGATAGTATATTGTTGGGTGGGCTGTAACTGTGTGAGGGCCTTAGTGGGTGGTATGTAACTGTGGGTTTTATAGTAAAGTATTTACTGGTGTTTTATTGTATTGTATGTGTATATATTAGTATATGCTTTTCATAGTGATTACATGTGCTTGAATTATATAGTGTATTCTTGTAGTCTTGTTAGTTAATAATAAACTTGTTATATTTTATTATTATAACAAAGTGACTCTGAGTATATGCTTGATTGGGATGCACCAGGTATTAAGGGTACTTTCACACTTGCGTTATTTTCCTTCCGTTACAATCCGCCCTTTTGGGAAACAGCGGAATCCGTTAACGGATTCCGCTGTTTCCCATAGACTTGTATGGTTGACGGATTGTACCAAAAGGAGCTGCGTTGCTTCCGCTGGGCGACGCTCCGTTGCTTCCGCCCAGCGGGAGGAACGCAGCATGTAACGTTATTTTGAGCAGCGGAATCCTCTGGATTTCACTGCGCATGCTCTTTTTTTTTTTTTTTTTTTTTAAATCAAACTTTATTTTGGCTCGCGGTGGCCGAACGTTCAGCTGAGCGCCCGGCCGTCGGCAAGCGACAGCGCTCAGCTGAATGACCGGCCACCAGCATGCCCGGCCGCCGGCAAGTCACAGCGCTCAGCTGAGCGCCCGCCCGCCGGCATGCCCGGGCGCCGGCAAGTGACAGCGATCAGCTGATCACCCGGCGGCCGGCTGCAGGGAGCGATCAGCTGATCACCCGGCGGCCGGGAGCGATCAGCTGATCACCCGGCAGCCGGGTGCAGGGAGCGATCAGCTGATCACCCGGCAGCCGGGAGCGATCAGCTGATCACCCGGCGGGCGGGAGCGATCAGCTGATCACCCGGCAGCCGGGTGCAGGGAGCGATCAGCTGATCACCCGGCAGCCGGGAGCGATCAGCTGATCACCCGGCGGGCGGGAGCGATCAGCTGATCACCCGGCGGCCGGCTACTGGGAGCAATCAGCTGATCACCCAGCGGCCGGCTGCAGGGAACGATCAGCTGATCGTTCACTATAGTCTGCCGCTGGTAAAACCGGGAAAAAAAAAAATCAAAACGAATTGCGTTGTTTTGCAGCATCCGTTGCATCCGTTGTGTCACTATATGCAACACATCCGTTGCATCCGTTACACAACGCAATGCAACGGATACCGTTCAACGCAAGTGTGAAAGTAGCCTAAGGGCAAAGCAGAATAAGGCAATAGGAACAGAGAAATTATTACCCTTGGGAATATATACAGTATATTTGTGATATTGGGAATAGATCCTTTGTGATAGTAAAGAGACGAAGGTCTTTTACACCTTTTGCACAACAATAGTTGGGGTGTTGGTGCTTTTACCCCCTGTTAACAATGTTCCCCTTGTACAACATGCAAAAATATATTGCAGAAAAGAATATAATAACTGACAAACAACATGGATTCATGAAAGATAAGTCGTGTCTAGCCAACCTGTTGGGGTTCCATGAAGGGGTAAGCGCAAACCTGGATATTGGTAATGCAGCTGATGTGATTTATTTGGACTTTACAAAGGCATTTGATACTATCTATATATATAATTGCCTTATTCTGTCTGTCTGTCATGCTCCAAAATTGTGTCCTTACCGGGACACAAAGCTGATTGGCCGCTGGGTTCGCCATGGCCCCGCCCCCCCACACAGATTGGCCTCTCGCCCCGGCTCTCTGCAGGCCCCGCCCCCCTCACGCAATGCACGCTCGCTCTGGCCCCACCCCCCGCACGCAGTTCCCCAACTGACACGGAGCCCCAGGTGAGTACACACACACACATCAGATCACACTCACTCTCACACACACCTCACACACACATCACATCCACACACTCACAACATCCTGGGATATTGCTTGCTTCTCGGCCGCGATACTGTGCTGTGAGCTTTCAGGACCTGCCGGAGGATCACATGGCCAGAAGCATGTGGTATCTCCGGATGTTGTGAGTATGAGCGCGTATGTGTAATATCGTCAATGTGTGTGTGCGTCAGTGTATGCGATCGGGTGGGTGTGAGTGTATGCGATCGGGTGGGTGTGTGTGTGAGTGTATACGATCGGATCTGTGAGTGTCGGCAGAGGAGCACGGCGTGCTGGAGGAGGCTGGGAGGAGAGAGGCTGATCCTGGGGAAGGCTGGGAGGGTGGAGGCTGAGAGAAGAGAGGCTGATGTTGGGGGGAGGCTGAGGCTGGGGTAGGCTGGGAGGAGAGAGGCTGATGCTGGGGACAGAAAAGGCTGATGCTGCGGGCATAGAGGCTGATGCTGCGGGCATAGAGGCTGATGCTGCGGGCACAGAGGCTGATGCTGCGGACACAGAGGCTGATGCTGCGAACACAGAGGCTGATGCTGCGGGCACAGAGGCTGATGCTGCGGGCACAGAGGCTGATGCTGCGGGCAGAGAGGCTGATGCTGCGGGCAAAGAGGCTGATGCTGCGGGCATAGAGGCTGATGCTGCAGGCACAGAGGCTGATGCTGCGGGCACAGAGGCTGATGCTGCGGCCAGCATGGGGGATGGAGCACGTTTGGGAGTGCGCAGCATGGCGGATGGAGCACGTTTGGGAGTGCGCAGCATGGCGGATGGACCACGTTTGGGAGTGCGCAGCATGGCGGATGGACCACGTTTGGGAGTGCGCAGCATGGCGGATGGAGCACGTTTGGGAGTGCGCAGCATGGCGGATGGAGCACGTTTGGGAGTGCGCAGCATGGCGGATGGAACACGTTTGGGAGTGCGCAGCATGGCGGATGGAGCACGTTTGGGAGTGCGCAGCATGGCGGATGGAGCACGTGTGGGAGTGCGCAGATTGGCGGATGGAGCACGTTTGGGAGTGCGCAGCATGGCGGATGGAGCACGTTTGGAAGTGCGCAGCATGGCGGATGGAGCACGTTTGGGAGTGCGCAGCATGGCGGATGGAGCACGTTTGGGAGTGCGCAGCATGGCGGATGGAGCACGATGGGGAGTGCGCAGCATGGGAGATGGAGCACGTTTGGGAGTGCGCAGCATGGCGGATGGAGCACGATGGGGAGTGCGCAGCATGGGAGATGGAGCACGATGGGGGGTGCGCAGCATGGGGGATGGAGCATGATGGGCGGTGCGCAGCTTAGGGGATGGAGCACGATGGGGGGTGCGCAGCTTGGGGGATGGAGCACGATGGGGGGTGCGCAGCATGGGGGATGGAGCACGATGGGGGGTGCGCAGCATGGGGGATGGAGCACGATGGGAGGTGCACACCTCCCCCCAACACACACACACACGCGCACTGCACAACACACACACACTGGGAAACACAAACACCGCCCAACACAGACACCTACACACACAGACAACGCTGCACACACACACAACACCCAACCCACAAACACCGCGGCATACATAAATATACGCACATACCGCGCAACACACACACTGCACAAAACATACCTCCCCCCAAAACACACACCAACCACGCAACACACACACAATGCTACAGACACACAACGCTCCACAAACAACGCAACACACGCAACACACAAACAACACTGCTCTCACCCCCCGCCACACCCAGACAATACCCAGAACATGTACAGCGCCCTACACAAACACTTGGTAACTACACACAACAACATCTATATATATATATATATATATATATATATATATAACAAAAATCATACATGAACTACACAATACGTAAATTCTAGAATACCCGATGCGTAGAATCGGGCCACCTTCTAGTAGCATATAATAGCCTTATACTAAAGCTCCAGAAGCCAGGACTAGGGGAAACTATATGCAACTGGGTAAGGAATTGGCTAAAAGATAGGAAACAAAGAGTAGTCATAAATGGTACATTCTCTAAATGGTCTATAGTCAGCAGTGGGGTGCCACAGGGATCTGTGCTAGGACCAATTCTTTTTAATCTCTTTATTAATGACCTTGTGGATGGGATTGATATTAAAGTGTCAGTCTTTGCTGATGACACCAAACTATGTAGGATACTAAAAACTGACCTTGATAGAACAATATTACAAAAAGATCTGGATAAGATGTCAGAATGGGCAAATACTTGGCAAATGAGATTTAATGTTGATAAATGTAAAGTAATGCACATAGGACGGAGTAATCCTACAGCTGCATATACATTAAATGGAAGTAAACTCGGGACTACAGAACAGGAGAAGGACTTGTGTATTCTCATTACAAATAGGCTGAGCAGCAGCACTCAATGTCAAGCAGCAGCTGCTAAAGCAAACAAGGTTTTAGGGTGTATAAAAAGATAGATTAGATCCCGTGATCCCAAGGTATTGTTACCCCTCTATAAATCACTTGTAAGGCCACATCTGGAATATGGGATCCAGTTTTGGGCTCCACATTTTAAAAAGGACATTCAGAAGTTAGAATCAGTTCAAAGGCGGGCAACTAGATTATTACAAGGAATGGAAGGCCTCCCATATGATGAGAGGTTGAAAAAGTTAGATATGTTTAGCTTAGAAAAAAGATGTCTCAGAGGAGATCTCATTTATATGTATAAATACATATGTGGTCAATATAAAGGAATGGCACATGACTTATTTCTTCCAAAGACAATACTAAGGACCAGGGGGCACTCACTGCGAGTGGAAGAAAAGCTATTCCGACAGCTAAATAGGAAAGGGTTCTTTACTGTTAGAGCAGTCAGACTGTGGAATGCCCTACCACAAGAGGTATTAATGGCAGATACTATAACAGCTTTTAAAAAAGGGCTGGATGATTTCGTCAGTACACACAACATCGTTGGTTATAAATGACTTAGTGACCAAATGTAGAACTGGTGGAGGAAGGTTGAACTAGATGGACTTAGGTCTTTTTTTCAACCTAAGTAACTATGTAACTATGTGCAATGGATGACAAAAGTGGGGGGAGAAACATTGGGGGTTGAAATATGGGGGGCAAAATGTGGGGGCGAAAAGTCGGGGGGGCAAAAAGTCAAGGGCAAAAAAAAATCTGAGAGCGAAAAATCCAGAGGTGAAATGTGGAAGACAAAATGTTGAAAATGAAACATCCGGGGGCAAAATGTGTGTGTGTGTGTGGGGGGGGGAGGGGTGCGACACATGTGAGGGCAAACTGTGGGGGCCAAAATGTTTGGGCAAATCATCAGGAGCTAAACATTTGCGGGCAAAACATACAGGGGTGAAATGAGCGGGGGGCGAAACATCCGGGGGCGAAACGCTGGGAGCGAAACATTTGGGGGCGAGCATTCCCGGGAGGCGAAATACTGAGGGGCGAATCATCCTGGGGGCGAAATGTCCAGGGGTGAAATGTGCAGCGGCGAAATGTACTTGGGGGCGAAATGCTGGGGGTGCAATGAGGGGGACAAAAAGCTGGGGGCGAAATGGCGAAACGTCCTAGAACTGTGATTTGTGTGACAGCTATTAGCATGCAAAACTATATTAATACTCACAGGCTGATGAAAAATTGTAGATTGATTTTGACACTGGATTTCCTGTCAATTCAATATCTAAAAAAAATGTATGATAGTATGATAGTATGGGAATACGTAGAAGTAAACCTTAGATTGACCTCAATATTATTTATATATAGATTACCCTCCGGTATGGCCGCTATGTTATCCTTCCAGATGATAAGAATATCAGTCACATAGCGGCCATATGTGGATGATATTCTTATGATCGGAAAGGATAACATAGAGGGCATACTACAGTATATCTATTATATAAAGCTGAGTGTGTGTGTGTGTGTGTGTGTGTGTGTGTGTGTGTGTGTGTGTCCGCTAAAGGACTCCACACCATCGCATTTACAACCACGAAATTTTGCACAGTCATCTCATTTGACTCAGGGAATGTCATAGACTATGATTTGAGAGGAAAATGTAATCCCATGCTTTACAGTTATTCACCAAAAAACCTGCTTGCATTAAAGTCAATGGAGCTAGGAACCACAATGCAGCCAGAACTTCAGAAGAATGTTGGCGTGTCACAATGCAGCCAGGGAAATAGATAGATAGACAGAGACAGACAGACAGAGACAGACAAAGAGACAGACAGAGACAGACAGACACAGACAAAGAGACAGACAGGGAAAGAGACAGACAGGAAAGACATTGAAAGAGATAGAGAGACAGATAGGGAAAGAGATAGAGAGACAGACAGAGACAGACAAGGAAAGAGAAAGAGAGACAGACAGAGGCAGACAGGGAAAGAGATAGACAGTCAAAGATAGAGAGAGAGACAGAGAGAGACAGACAGACAGACACAACCAGATAGAGAGACAGACAGAGAGGGAGAGAGACAGAGACAGTTACTATCCCGGGCAACGCCGGGCACTACAGCTAGTAATATGTATATAAATAACATCAACATATCAAAATCAACCCAAACCTCAATTTTCCGTCACCCTATGAGTATTACTGCAGTTTTGCATGCTAATAGCTGGCACCCAAATCCCACCAGCAAGGCGATACCATATGGAGAATTCATGCATTTGCTCCAGGTATAATGATTCTGCAAAAGAAAGCAAGACTATTGCACTTAGACGCAGTGACAGAGGTTATAAACATAAAAATATTTATTGCTCCCTCAATAAAGTCAAACGCATTAAACGTAATGATCTATTTGACGATTGTAAAAATCATAAAAGGAATAATTTCTGTAATAATAGGATTCCCACCTAGGCTTTACTACCCCATTCAGCTGCAAATTTAACGATGTAATAAGGATCATTAACAAAAATATCCCCATTCTATATCAGGACACTATATTAAATAAAATCTAAGTAAGAGCCATAAAGTAGTGGCCAGAAAGGTATTTACCTTCAGTAACATTCTTTCCCCCAGGCCCAGTATGTTTGTCAAATCCAGAAAAAATAAAACAAATCTTGGCTATCCACCACGGGTTTCCTTAATTGAGGCAATAGATGCAGTATATGCCCATTTAGTAAGAAAAGAAAATGCCTAATAATAGAAAGTTTGATGTACAAGCATTTATTAATTGCAATTCAGATCACATTACTTATTGTGTACCTGGTGTAATTTACGAAATAATGTGTGTACCACCAGAAGAAAAGGATCTCTAAACATATATATAATATTAACAAAAATAATAGCACCTTCTCGGGGGTGTTAAAACAGTGTAATGAAACACATAGGGAGACTTGGCAGACATGCAATGTTGTGGTATAAAAAGGGTTACACGCCCAATACAAGAACTGTATTCAATGAATCCCGGTGATTCTAAGATTGTTTTTTCGTGACATATTGGACTTCATGTTAGAGGTAAATTTAGGATGATATTTTTTTTATTTTATTTGTGAAAAAATCTGAAATTTGAGAAAAAATTTTTAAAATTTTGCAATTTTCAAACTTTTCATTTTTATTCCCATAAACCAGAAAGTTATGTCACACAAAATAGTTAATAAATAACATTTCCCACTTGTCTACTTTACATCAGCACAATTTTTGAAACAACATTTTTTGGGGTTAGGAAGTTAGAAGGCTTCAAAGTTCATCAGCAATTTCCCATTTTTTCAACAGAATTTACAAAACCATTTTTTTAGGGACCACATCCCATTTGAAGTGACTTTGAGAGGCCTGGGTGAAAGAAAATACCCAAAAGTGACACCATTCTAAAAACTGCACCCCTCAAGGTACTCAAAACCACATCCAAGAAGTTTATTAACTCTTCAGGTGCTTCACAGGAACTAAAGTAATGTGGAATGAAAAAAAATAAAAATTAACATTTTACCTAAAAATGTTGCTTTAGCACTAATTTTCTTACTTTTTCAAGAGGTAACACCAAAAATTGGACCTCACACTTTGTTACCCACTTTCTTATCAGCGCGCCGATACCCCACATGTGGTCAGAAACCTTTGTTTGGGTAAATGGGAGGGCTTGGAACGAAAGGAGCAATATTTGAATTTTGGAAAGCAAAGTTGGCTGAAACAGATTGAGGGCACCATGTTGCATTTACAGATCCCTAAGGTACCTAAACAGCAGGAACCCCCCTCACGTGACCCTATTTTGGAAACTAGACCCCTTAAGGCTTCTATCGAGGGGTATAGTGAGCATTTTGGACCCACAGGTACTTCACAGATTTTGATAACGTTACGTTGTCATATTGAAAATTGTCATTTTTTTCTCAAAAATGTTACTTTAGCATCAATTTTCTCACTTTTTCAAGAGGTAATTCCAAAAATTTTACCCAAATGTTTGTTACCCACTTTTTTATGAGCGCGGTGGTACCTCACATGTGGTCTGAAACCTTTGTTTGGACAAATGGGAGGGCTTAGAACAAAAGGAGCAATATTTGAATTTTGGAAAGGAAATTTGGCTGAAAAAGATTGCATGCACCATGTCGCATTTGGAGGACCCCTAAAGTACGTAAACAGCAAAAATCCACCACAAGTAATCCCATATTGGAAACTAGGCCTCTCAAGGAATTTATCTAGATGTTTGGTGAGTACCCTGAACCCCCAGGTGCTTCACAGAAGTTTATAACGTTGAGCCATGAAAATAAAAAAATAAAACTTTACCACAAAATTGTTACTTCAACCACATAGCTTTTTTTTCACAAGGGTAACAGGAAAAAAATCACCATGAAATTTATTGTGCAATTTCTCCTGAGTTTGGTGATATCTTATATGTGGTGGAAATCAACTGTTTGGACACACGGCAGGGCTCGGAAGGGAAGGAGTGCAATTTGACTGCAAAATTGGCTGGAATCAATAACGGACACCATGTTGCATTAGGAGAGTGCCTAAACAGTGGAGGTCCCCCCACAAGTGACCCCATTCTGGAAAATAGACCCCTCAAGGAATGTATCTAGATATTTGATGAGTACCCTGAACCCCCAGGTGCTTCACAGAAGTTTATAATGTTGAGCTGTGAAAATAAAAAAAATACATTTTTACCACAAAATTGTTACTTCAACCAGATAGCTTTTTTTTAACAAGAGTAAAAAGAAAAAAAATCAGCATAAAATGTATTGTGCAATTTTTCCTGAGTATGCTGATACCTTATGTGTGGTGGAAATCAACTGTTTGGATGCACAGCAGGGCTCGGAAGGGAAAAAGTGCCATTTGACTGAACATTTGGCTGGAATAATTAGTGGACGCTATGTCGCATTTGGAAAGCCCTTAAGGTGCCTAAACAGTGGAGGTCCCCCACAAGTGACCCCATTCTGGAAATAATGAATCCACGAATACTTCACAGAATTTGATAAGCTTAGGTTGCTATATTGAAAATTTTCATTTTTTTCACAAAAATGTTTCTTTAGCATCACATTTCTCACCTTTTCAAGAGGCAACAACAAAACGTGGACCCACAGGTTGTTATCCAATTTCTTGAGAGCGCATGGATACCTCATATGTGGCCAAAAACCTCTGTTTGGATAAATGGGAGGGCTTGGAAGGAGCACCATTTGAATTTTGGAAAAGTTGCAATAAATTGCGCGCACCATGTCCCATTAGAAGGGCCTCTTGGGTACCTATACCCCCCACAAGTGACCCCATTTTGTAAACTGGACCCCTCAAGGATTTTATTCAGGAGAATAGTAAGCATTTTGAATCCATAGGTACTTCACAAAAATGTTGCTGTAGCAACAATATTCTGACTGTTAGGCTATGTGGCCATGATCCAGTGACACGGCGTCTAGTACACAGTGTCAGCCTTCCTGCAGAGATGTGAGTGTTGTCCATGGGAGAACGCAGCTGCCCATGCCCATGATTTGGGTTCAGGCTGCTGTGGACTTTAGTTCTATTCTACCTGCAGAGAAAACTCATCTCCGCAGCATAAATTGACATGCTGAGGCTCGGGAAGCTGCGCCACAGGTCAGTTTATGCTGCGGAGAAAAGAAACACAGTGGGCATGAGATTTCTAAAAATCCTTCCACTGTGCTTCTACTGCACAACGCAGCGTTATGGATGCAGGGAAAACACTCTGCGCCCAAAACGCTGCAAACCCTGATTGTGGGCACATAGCCTAAAATGCTACAATGGATGAATGGATAGATGTCAAACATATATAACGTCCCACCCCCTGCATATTCTAAGCTGGCACCCTTTAGTGCCTTTCATGTGGCACTAAAGGGTGCCTAGCCTTGTATTTAGCCCAAAAAGAAAAAAAATAATTAAAATAAATTACGTGGGGTCCCCCCTATTTTTGATAGCCAGCTAGGGTAAAGCAGACAGCTGTAGCCTGCAAACCACAGCTGACAGCTTCATCTTGTCTGGTGATCAATTTGGAGGGCTCCCCAAGCTGTTTTTTTTAATTATTTATAAATAAATAATTAAAAAAACAAACAAACGTGGGGTACCCCCAAATTAGATCTCCAGCCAAGGTCTGGTATTCTCAGGGTGGGAAAAGCCATGGTTATTGGACTCTTCCCAGCCTAAAAATAGCAGGCCGCAGCCGCCCCAGAAGTGGCGCATCCATTAGATGTGCCAATCCTGGCGCTTTGCCCCAACTCATCCCGTTGCCCTGGTGCGGTGACAAACGTGGTAATAAATGGGGTTGATACCAGATGTGTAATGTCACCTGGCATCAAGCCCAGCAATTAGTGATGTCATGGTGTCTATCTGATGCCAGACATAACTAATTGACAGTAATAAAAAAAAATTGACAAAAAAAAAATTTATTTGAAAAAAACACTCCCCAAAATATTCCCTCTTTCACCAATTTATTGAAAAGAAAAAAAAAATTGGGTCCGCTGTATTCCATTGTGAAAGTCCCGCAGCGATTCTGGACCTTCTAGAATATGGGGGGCACGTTCAGGGAACGTATCCCCCATTTTCTAGGAGTGCAGACCCTCCATTTGAGGAGAGTGGGTGCAAAGAATTTGCCCCCACCCTCCCAGGGTCACAACTGCAGTGTGCCGAGCAGCAGCAGCCAGCGTCTCTGAACACAGGAAGCTGAGCTGGCAGCTGCTCTGCATGTGTGACCAGCGTCTACTGTGAAGGAGGGGGGATCGCGGCGAATGAAGGCTGAAAAAGGTACGGGGACACTGGAGGACACCGGGGGGATATAGGGGGTGACCTGGCAGGACCTGGGGAGCAGTTTTCTGTCGTATGTGTCATAGCACATGCGACAGAAACCAGAGGAAAAGGGTAAATGCGGCCGGCGCACTGCTGTGCACGCCGGTGTGCGCGCGGCCATCTTGGATTTTTGGGAGGGGGGAGTCGGTGGGCGTCGGGGGGGACACTTTGGCAACATCGGGGGACCGGAGGGGACTGGGGAGGAGATTTATCTCCCTTCTGACATGTTTGTTTATGCCAGATGGGACATAAATCATTTTTTACCAGCTCTGTCATTTACTGTAAGGTGATCATCGGTATACGGTGTATACCGGTCATCACGTGAGCGGGGACCGGAAAAAACGGCCTGAATCATGATCTCCAGGGTCTCAGCTACCCCCGGCAGCTGAGACCCTGGAAATTTTCCGACTCTGGGGGGCGCTAGACCCTTTTTCCGACCGCCGTTTAAAAGCGGCGGATCGGAAGAAGTACCCTAGTTTGTCGCCGTTAAAAGGCATATCGGCGGTCGTTAAGGGGTTAAAGCTCGTCCAATGCAGCTTTGCTAATACCTCAATGACTAAGGGCACATGTGTAGTACCCCCCGGGACTTAAGATGTTACTCGTCACCGGGCCAGTGGTTTTGTGGGGTTGCTGTGACTGGCCTGTCCTGGCTCTGTAGCCCCGTCGGCTACATGTAAAAGACAAACAGGCGGGTGTAAGGTGTAAAGGGGGGATGTAAGGAGGGTGAAGGATCCCTCAGGAAAGGGAAGCATGTCACCGGTTGCAGCGGTGACTGGAGTCTCGGCCTCTTCCGCCGCAGACCCTTCCTGCAACTTTTCCTTTTCCATGAGCGGTGTTGGATGGGAATGGGGAATGCTTTGCAGTGCTACCCATGGTGTGCAGCCAGGGATTAGCCGCTCTTGCGAGATGTTGCTCTCCTCTATGGCCTATGATAGTCCAGCTCCCCACAGGTGGCGTGAGCTCCAGGGAGGATGAGGGCGGTGGAGACGGCTGATGGCGCCGAAGCACACGGCGGTGGCACCGGCAATGACAAGGATGACACCGGTGCTAAAGTTCAAAGTTCTTTTTACTCACAGTTCTTAAAGCTCCCCGGAGGTGCTGCTTTCCATCGCCATGGATGGACTTTAGCCGCTCCCGGGTGAATCAGAGGAAATCACCAGTGTCTCTGGAAATGTGTGAGACCTTCCTCCTTGCGCTGACTCGTGGCTCCCCGTGGCCTGAAGCAGCTTGGGGACCCCGCTGTCCGTGCTAAGTGTCTTGTCCCGTATGCAGGTGACGCGGGTCCTCACCGTGGGGCCTGGCTGTAAACCCGAACCTGGATCCTATATGTCACTGTGCTCCGGGAAAGTGGGTGGTGGGCAATGGGACATGAAATCCCCAACCCCTGCAGATTTGTTAGAGTCCACGAAGGTTTTCCCAACCGAGGGCTCTGCACCCCGACTGGCCTGGCACTATGGGAACAGTTAGGCTCGACCGCAGCTACCATTTCCCCTCTGTCTCACCATCTCCACCGGTCACCTGTCGCCCTATTCCAGTCTCATTCCTGCAGACCCAGTGCGGTGTTGTGGCCCCTGGTCCTGGGACAATTTCCACTTGTCTCTCGTCCCCAGGACAAGTCTGTTAAACGCTGCTCTCTCAAGGCTGTCTGCTCTCTTCTCTGTCCTGGGCTGATCTGACTAGAATTTGTTTGTGTGTTTCTAAGGCTGCTTTCACACTTCCGGTTTTGGCTGTGCGGCACAATCCGGCTCTTTGCAGAAAAAACGAAACCGTTTTTTTTTTGCCGCCGGTTGCGTTTTTTCCGCATAGACTTTCATTAGTGCCAGATTGTGTCGCATGGCCTTGCATTCGGTCCAGTTTTTGCCGGATGCGGCATATTTAGCCCATACGGCGGCCGGATGGAACGTTGTCTGGCACATTTTTTTGTCCGGCAAAAAAAACTGCATCGCGCCGCATCCGGCCGATGTGGAGCTTTTTCCAATGCATACCTATGGACGCCAGATGCGGCGCGATGTGGCAAAAAACGCCTCCGGCCGCCACATGCAGTTTTTTGCACTGCACATGCTCTGTAGTGTGCCGCAACCGGCAAAAAACGGACGGGCCGCATGTAAAAACTTATGCAAAGGATGCGGTTTTTTCGCCGCATCCGTTGCATAGGTTTTAGAGCCGGATTTAGCCGCACTGCTAAAACCGGATGTGTGAAAGCAGCCTTACTGACACAGTGCCTCCACCCTTGGGATGACTCTTAGTGGCTGTTGCCCTGGTAACCTGGATTTCCCCAGATTGCCTGGCTTCCTGTGCAAGTGGTAACTCATAGCTGGATGTTTTGTAAGTGAGAAAAGAACACCAGTGATTAACTCCTTCATCACCCGAGTCCAAGCATTGCACCTTAAATAAAATGCAATGCCCTGTGGTGACTGAAGCCTCAGGGGCGCCACACATGCAGTGCCAGAAACACGTCACCATTACTTTTGTACACCAGTAGAGCTGCTTTTAATGGAATCTCAATAAAGGTTCAAGATTTTAACTAGTGCATATTCAAGATTTTTTGCAGTTAAAATGAAATGGTTATAAGTTTTAATATTTTAGTATTGTCTGTCTTGAACATTAGGTGTATTTAAAGATTTAAATGGGCTGAACTCCGTAAGTTAGATGATGTCACTAATTAAAGCATTAGTGAGTATTTAGACCTGTAGAAGCACTAGTGAGTGCAAAATGGCTGTCCCCAGCACATGTATGGCATGTTTTCCTTTATCTGTAATCTCACTTTTTATATGATGTAATAAGGAAGAGTTTTTAACCAAATTTGGAACGTGCCACTTGAAATTCTTCCCCCTAGATATAAACAGCTGCATATCTCCTTCCTGTCTATCATGTTGAATAATGTGCTTTTTTTGCCAATGCCTCTTCCGTTAGGCAGCCATATATCTTCTGCCTGGTAGTTTAGTTATTTATCTATATTGTACTTCTGCTACTGCCGGAGCTGCCAGTTTTAGCAGTGCAGAGTCAGAAATCTCTTGCCTGTCCGCTAGGCCCGGAATGGACATAGGGCAATTCAGGCAAATGCCAGATGGGCCGGTCCCTGTAGTGGGCCGGTGCCTGTAGTGGGTCGCTCTATCTGCAGTCACCGCCGCTCTGCTCAGCAGTGTGCAGGCCGGGTAGCATTATCTACCATGTGCACACTAGCTGCAGCAAGACCAGAAGCCAGGATGCTGTGCTGTGTCAACACTGCTGTGTGATAGTGTACCCGGCATGCACACACTGCTGAGGAGCGCAGCGGTGGCGGTACCGGCAACCGCAGCTTCCTCCTTCCTATTAAAATGTATTTGTGTCCCTCAGATGTAAATACATTTGAACAGTGTAACGCCGGGACTGGGCCCCGCCCCCAACGTGCAGCAATGTGATGAGATCAGCACCTTGCTGACGTCATCACAGTGCTACGGGCGCCGCACAGGATACATCAGGCAGTGGTAAGCGCTCCATGGAGGAGCCGAAGATGGCAGGTTTAATTAATGGGGATGAGTGGGGAGACGCTGAGGGCACATAATGGGGGAACATTTGTGAAGGAACACAGCTTTGTGATAGGCAGAGGGGGAGTACTGTATTCCGAGGGAGGTGGGGAGGCAGGAGTGTGTAGGGATGAGGTAGTGTATTTTGTGTGTGTGTGTGTATGTGTGTGTAGGGGTTGATGGGGGGATGCATTGTATTATGTCTGGGTAGCCGGTGATGGGGGCATATTGTATTGTGTGTGAGTGTGGGTGTAGGGGGTGATGGGGAGTGCATTTTATTGTGGGTGATTGTGTGTGTGTAGGGGGTGTGCATTGTATTGTGTGTGTGTGCGTGTGTGTGTGTGTATGGGAGGGTGTGATGGGTGGTGCATTGTATTGTTTGTGGGGAGGGGTTAATGGGGAGTGCATTGTATTGTGTGTGTGGGCAGGGGATAATGAGGGTGCATTGTATTGTGTGTGGGGGTGCATGGGGTAATGGGGGGGCATTGTATTGTGTGTGTGTGTGTGTGTGTGTGTGGGTGGAGGTAATGGAGGGTGCATTGTATTGTGTGTGTGTGGGGGGAAGGGAAATGAGGGTGCATTGTATTGTATTGTATTGTATTGTATTGTGTGTGTGTGTGTGTGTATGTGTGTGTGTGTGTGTGTGTGTGGGGGGTGGTTATGGGGGGGCATTGTATTGTGTGTGTGTGTGTGTGTGTGTGTGTGTGTGGATTACAAAAGAGCAGTTTGGGGAAATATATAAATAAATAATAATAATAATTATTATTAAGGAGAGAGGCAGTGTGAGAGGAATATTGGATAAGGGCAGTGTGGGGGGATATTTTGTGAATGATGCACAGCAATTTATTCAGGGGCACAGCATGGGAGATATTTATATTTATGGGGCAGTATAATGATACTTTTATTTTTAAAGGTGCTGTGTGTGGGGAAGTGCTGCTGAAGAATAAAGAGGGAGGGCTTCAGAGACGAGCGGTGGGCACGAAACCTCATCATGGCGTCTGTACTGCGTGAGACAAAAAGGATGGGAATGACTCAGAAGATGTCACTTATAAAGGTATCTCGATATAAATGATTATTTTTTATATTGCCTGCGTCTTATCAGTATTGTGGTTCCTGTATTGTCCGCAGTCTGATAACAACAACTCCCAGCATCTCCTTAGCATTGTTAAGGACAAGCTGGGAGTTGTAGATTCCGGGCATCTTCCGAGCCTTCCCATTGATTTGCATTGTAAAGTACAGAGCGTTTTCCGAGTGTAAAACACCAGAAGAATGGAGCGGTCACTTCTTTTTATCACTTGATGGTTTTTGAAATCTAAAGTGGGTAAAAGATGCTGTGTACAGCAAGTAGATGCATATGGTCATTCCAGTATTTTTCATAGTGGTGTCCATGGTGGGATCTGCCCCCCCAAAAAATTTAATTGCATATTTTTAATGCCCCTGGACTATCAGGTCGTCACAGGGTACTGCACAAGTTGCCCTTCTGTGCAGTATTCCGCCTCTCTCTTGGTTCTGGGTCCCTAACTATATGGTGTTGCCTCCAACAGCAAATCAAATCCTATATACACCCTGCACCACACCCATCAGACACACCAGTGGACGGCTTGAGTGGAACAGAGTCACCCACCTGGTAGGTCAGGGAGTGGAGGTGAAGAGTGTAGTCAGAGTGTAGAGGAGTGTAGTAAGAGTGAGAGGAGAGAGGTTGGGAAGTAGCCCTCGAGCTGTAAGGAGCTCAGAGGAAGTCGGGAGTGGTGACTCCTGAAGTACTGTCTACGTTGCAGACGGTGGTCTGGGCCTAGAGGAGTCGGACCCCCGGTCGCAGGGGATTGTGGTGAGGTGCTTGGACTTGTCAAGGAGGACAGACGGCAGCCTAGCACTATCACCGGTCATGTACAGAAGGCACGATGGGGTACACGAACCCTAGGTCGGGGAGAAGCTTCAGGCAACCTGACAATTCACCTGAGGAGAACGGAGCCTTTATGATCTGTTCCCACCAGCTCCAGAATCGGGGCATTAGCGCAACGTGGGGAATAAGACTTTTTTAATCCAAAATGGTCCAGAAAATCCCAAGCGTGAGCCCTGAGAGCAAGTTCCCATACTTAGCCATAGTAGGGAGTGAGGCTGTTGTGAATGTCAGTTATGCTGTTGCTGCTGTGGGGCTCCCTCTTGTGGCCAGGAATGGTTTGACAGAGACCAGATGTTCTTGAGCAATAGGCATTTCCATTGCTAAACTCTTTGCCTATTTAAGCCTTGGTCTCCTGGCTGTCTGGGCCGGTTATCATTGTCCTGTAGCTCACCAGCCTTTTCATCTTGCTTCAGACCACATCTACCCCACATAAGTGCTTGGTTCTCTCTTATGTTGTTTATAGTCTTTTGTTCTTATCTGGGTTGTCAATTATTGTAGTTATTGTCAGTTTATTTGCATGCAGGAATCTTCCCTCTCTGTTGCTTAGCTGGGAAGCTCCCTGCAGCTATGTTTGGAGTTTTTGCTCCTATAAGTCCATGTGTTTGTTGCTTCTTGAATTTGTAATTGTTTCTGTTTTCTGTTCATTGGTTTGACAAGAGTGCCTGATATAGGACGGAGTGCAGATCGTGCGATCTGAGGACCTTTTTGTACTATCAGATATTTGGGTTTTTGTAGTGTTTTTCTCTGGCCACCATCAGCCCCTTTCTTATCCTTTCCTATTTAATCAGTGGGGCCTCACCTTTGCTAATCCTATCATCCATCTGTGTATTGTATTTTCCTATATCACCGTAGTCTTTGAATGTGGGGGGCTTGCTATACCTTTTGTGGTCTATTTCCGAGGCAGAGAGTTATTCATCCTTCCTTGCTTTAGAATAGCTAGTTCTCCGGCTGGGTTCGCGGTGCATAGGATGTTAGTTCACCCCTCAGCTACTTCTAGTGTTGATGGTTAGTAAAAGGATGGCGGCTAGATTAGTTGCCAGTGCTTTTTGCCAATGATCTATTGTGATCTTCCATGGTTCCGGATTATAACACGGGGCCCGGCTAGTTCCAAGCTATCGGACCCACAAGTTGAAGTCAAACTAAGTGCCAGGAGGCAGGTCACGGATCACCAGGCAGCACCATTGGGGACAGGACCTGGACGAGCTCCCCTCAGCGGCAGCAGTACCCAGAGACTTTGTTTACCCGGTTGTTGGTGTCTGCTAATGAACTAAATGAGTACAAGAGTGACCCCTGCATCCCATGGCACTCCTCACTGAGTCCCAGGGCATCTCCCCTACTCGTGGAGGGTTACAACACCTTGCTGCCCCACTCCATCACCCCGGGTATTCCCAGCGGTGGCGGCGGTAATCCCCAATTTACCGTACACCACGGGTGGCGTCACGAACGATAAATCAACTCCCCTATAAAGACCCCCCTTTTATTCGAGTGGCATCACAACCCCCGGGTCCGGAGACCCTCAAGCCACAGTGAACACGATCCGAGCAGCTCGGCTGCTTCCACGGGGGCGGTACATATTCCCTAAGAGGTATGTGTCCAAAATTATGACCAGTGAAAACGACAGCTTCCCTGATCACCTCTCAGTAGAAAAGGTCATCAATATTAGTTCACGGGGATCTGATTTTGTATCCCTGCCCATCAGCTATGTGACAATGACACAGCATTATGTGGAGATCAGCATTCTCTTCTTTATCTCTGAGACCTAGCTCTGTAGGGAAAGTAGAAGCTTCACCAGGTCCTGCAACTAAGAGCAATAAATAAGCCTGAGCTGTAATACTGGACGCAGCCGTGACTACATGTTATATGTTACACAATCTACAAGTGCACAAAGATATTACACATTCACCATGCAAAAAGTGGGCCTGCATACCCCCAAATGCCAGGGCTGAATTTTAGTCCCAGTCCAGCCCTGCTGTCCGCCATATTTTATACTATGCTGTTGCTGCAACTGCCACCACCAGTACACATCTGCTTCCTGTCTATTGTGTTTTACATCTTTACTACTGCAAGGATCCCTATCCTGCGCAGGCTAAATATAAGAAACCTGCAGTTGCTCCCAAAAAGGGATAATTTTCAGACGTCTTAAAAGTCACCGCTTCTTTACTTCCAAAGCCATCCCTTTTTTTGGCTACAGAGCAAGGATAAAAATATAACTTTTACAGAATTCTCACTAAAATCATCAACAAGCAGTACATAGACTGTGTGCAATATTATTAGGCAAATGAGTATTTTGATCACATGATACTTTTTATACATGTTGTACTCCAAGTTGTATAGGCTTGAGAGCCAACTACCAATTAAGTAAATCAGGTGATGTGCATCTCTTTAATGAGGAGGGGTGTGGTGTAATGACATCAACACCCTATATAAGGTGTGCCTAATTATTAGGCAATTTCCTTTCCTTTGGCAAAATGGGAGATTTGACGGGCTCTGAAAAGTCCAAAATTGTGAAATGTCTTGCAGAGGGAGGCAGCAGTCTTGAAACTGCAAACGTTTGAAGCGTGATCACCGAACAACCAAGCGTTTCATGGCAGATAGCCAACAGGGTCGCAAGAAGCATGTTGGGCAAAAAAAGGTGCAAAATAACTGCCCATGAATTGAGGAAAATAAAGCGTGAAGCTGCCAACATGCCATTTGCCATTAGTTTGGCCATATTTCAGAGCTGCAACGTTACTGGAGTATCAAAAAGCACAAGGTGTGCCATACTCAGAGACATGGCCAAGGTAAGGAAGGCTGAAAAATGGCCACCTTTGAACAAGAAACATAAGATAAAACGTCAAGACTGGGCCAAGAAATATCTTAAGACTGATTTTTCAAAGGTTTTATTGACTGATAAAATGAGAGTGACTCTTGATGGGCCAGATGGATGGGCCAGAGGCTGGATCAGTAAAGGGCAGAGAACTCCACTCCGACTCAGATGCCAGCAAGGTGGAGGTGGGGTACTGGTATGGGCCGGTATCATCAAAGATGAACCTGTGTGATCTTTTCGGGTTGAGGATGGAGTGAAGCAGTGGTCCAGGAAGACGTTGGTATCGTTGAAGAAAAACATGATTTTCATGCAAGACAATGCTCCATCACATGCATCCAACTACTCCACAGCGTGGCTCGCCAGAAAACGTCTAAAAGATGAGAAGATAATGACATGGCCCCCTTGTTTACCTGATCTGAACCCCATAGAGAACCTGTGGTCCCTCATGAAATGTAAGATCTACAGGGAGGGAAAACAGTACAACTCTCGGAACAGTGTCTGGGAGGCTGTGGTGGCTGCTGCATGCAATGTTGATTGTAAACAGATCAAGCAACTGAGAGAATCTATGGATGGTAGGCTGTTGAGTGTCATCATAAAGGAAGGTGGCTATATTGGTCAATAATTTTTTGTGGTTTTGTTTTTGCATGTCAGAAATGTTTATTTCTATATTTTGTGCAGTTATATTGGTTTACCTGGTGAAAATAAACAAGTGAGATGGGAATATATTTGTTTTTTATTAAGTTGCCTAATAATTCTACACAGTAATAGTTACCTGCACAAACAGATATCCTCCTAAGATAGCCAATTCTAAAAAAAACCCACTGCAACTTCCAAAAATGTTAAGCTTTGATATTTATGAGTCTTTTAGGTTGATTGAGAACATACTTGTTGATCAATAATAAAAAAAATCCTCTAAAATACAACTTGCCTAATAATTCTGCAGATAGTGTAGACATACCTCCCAACTTTTAAAGAAGGAAAAGAGGGACAAAGTTTGCGGCGCGCGTAGCGCGCCGCGGCAAATTTTTAGGCCACGCCCCCTAACCACACCCATTTCACAGTCACGCCCATATCCACTCCCCATCCACACCCATTCAGCACAAACACGCAGGCAGCCGGCGGGCCTCCAGCACGGACACGCAGGCAGCCGGCGGGCCTCCAGCACGGACACGCAGGCAGCCGGCGGGCCTCCAGCACGGACACGCAGGCAGCCGGCGGGCCTCCAGCACGGACACGCAGGCAGCCGGCGGGCCTCCAGCACGGACACGCAGGCAGCCGGCGGGCCTCCAGCACGGACACGCAGGCAGCCGGCGGGCCTCCAGCACGGACACGCAGGCAGCCACAGTGAGGCGGCCGGTCGCCTTCACAGACAGGCGGCCGGCCGCCTTCACAGACAGGCGGCGGGCCGCCCGCACAGAGAGGCGGCCAGCCGCCCGCAGAGAGAGGCGGCCGGCCGCCCGCAGAATGAGGCGGCGGGCCGCCCGCACAGACAGGCGGCGGGGGGCGCCCGCACAGACAGGCGGCAGGGGGGCGCCCGCACAGACAGGTGGCGGGCCGACCGCACAGACAGGCGGCCGGCCGACCGCACAGACAGGCTCCGGCCGGGGGTGAGGGGGGAGGGAGGGAAATCAGCGCTGGGGAGATTAGTTTACTGTACCAGCAGCAGCACAGGCAGCGCTCCTCTCTATGCCACGTCTACTAGGATGGTAGGAGGGAAAAGCAGGGAGGCGGAGAGAGAGTGGGTGGGCGGAGCCCGGGAGCCGGCCGTCCCGCCCGTGGCAACGGGACAAACAACGTAAAGCGTGAAAGTCCCGCTGTATCCGGGACGGTTGGGAGGTATGCAGCATGTTAGAATGTGTATATAAGATCCTACTGGTGGTGGCCGCAGCTTATAGGCCCCAAATCTGGTGACAGGTTCCCTTTAAAGTGAACCTGTCAGGTGCAATCTGCACTCAGAGCCAGGAGCAGTTCTGGGTACATATTGCTAATCCCTGCCTAACCGTCCCTGTATACACTAGCATAGATAAAGAGATCAAGAACAAATATTTTTAAAGATCTTATATCTTATGCTAATGAGCGCGGGGACTAGTCACAAGGGCGTTACTTCACTTGGCTAGTTGGCTCGCATAGCATGTTAGCATGTTATTACGCCCCTGTGTGAGTACTAACACGCTATGTGAGCCGACTAGCCAAGTGAAGTAACGCCCTTGGGACTAGTCCCCGCGCTAATTAGCATAAGATATAAGCTCTTTAAAAATACTTTTTCTATAGATGCCTTTATCTATGCTAGTGTATACAGGGACAGTTAGGGAGGGAATAGCAATATACACCCAGAACTGCTCCTGGCTCTGAGTGCAGATTGCACCTGATAGGTTCCCTTTAAAGGGAACCTGTCACTAGAAATTTAGCAAAAAAAATAAAAGATTCCCCTCTGCAGCTCCTGGGCTGCATTCTGGAAAGGTTCCTGTTGCTATTGTGCCCCCTTTGAGACTTAAAATAATACTTTATGAAGTCTTACCTTTTTGTATGCAAATCTGTTTTTATGGTCACGGGGGCGGGCTGCCTGGCGTCCGTTATTCCCCCTCCTGCCGTTGTACGCCGTCCCCCATTGCTCATTTCCATACATGAGGACGCCTTCCTCATGTAACTGTCCTCCTGAAGTTTTGTGCATGCCCAGTGCCACTCTCGCGGGACTGAGCACTGTGCAAAGTGTGAACGCTTTTGAGGTGATTGCGCAGGCGCGAGATTATGGGCGGCGCTGTGATTGTCATCAGCAGCGTCATCCAAGTACCCGCCCATAATCTCGTGCCCGCGCTTCTCACTCTGCCTCCACCGTTATGCGCAAGCACTGGCCATATGAACCACGTTACCTATTACCATGGGCGCGAGATTATGGGCGGCGCTGTGATTGTCATCAGCAGCGTCATCCAAGTACCTGCCCATAATCTCGTGCCCGCGCTTCTCACTCTGCCTCCACCGTTATGCGCAAGCACTGGCCATATGAACCACGTTACCTATTACCATGGGCGCGAGATTATGGGCGGCGCTGTGATTGTCATCAGCAAAGTCATCCAAGTACCCGCCCATAATCTCGTGCAAGCAGTAATAGGTAACATGGTTCATATGGCCAGCACTTGCGCATAACGGTGGAGTCAGAGGGAAAAGTGCGGGCACGAGATTATGGGCGGGTACTTGGTTAACGCTGCTGATGACAATCACAGCGCCGCCCATAATCTCGTGCCTGCGCAATCACCTGAAAAAGCGTTCACATGCGCAAAACTTCGGGAGGACAGTTACATGAGGAAGGTGTCCTTGTGTATGTAAATGAGTAATGGGGGACTGCGTAAAGCGGCAGGAGGGGGAATAACGGACGCCAGACAGCCCGCCCCCGTGACCATAAAAACACATTTGCATACAAAAAGGTAAGACTTCATAAAGTATTTTTGTAGGTCTCAAAGGGGGCACAATAACAACAGGAACCTTTCCAGAATGCAGCCCAGGAGCTGCAGAGGGGAAGCTTTTACTTTTATTGTGAAATTTCTGCTGACAGGTTCCCTTTAACTGGTAGAGGAGCCAGGATAAAGCAGAGCTGAAGCTGTTGGGAAGCTAGGACCCAGCAGCTCTGCTCCACAGGCAGGAGACCACTGATCGGTAAGCTAATAGAAGCCTGCAGATGCCACTCTGCATAGGTTATTGCCACTGCTATCTGCAGGAGAGAGAAGTGCTGATTGCACGGTCTCCTCAGCTTCCTGATCCCCGTGTGTCTGCAGCAGTGAGAAGCCGCACACGGGGAATCAGAGAACAGCTGCAGAGAAACGCAGGCTCCAGGACTGGGGGGGTCGGCTCTGGGGGAGGGGGGATCGCTCTGCTGCAGGGAGGGGTCGCTCTGCTGCAGGGGGTGATTCATACCTCAGCAGCAGTCACAGGAGTAGGTGCGCGGTCGGCTCTGTAATGAATAGAAGGGAGAAACAGCGAGGCGGGGCTACAGTGGGTGGGTGGAGCCGGGATAAACAGCCTCACGGGCGGGACCCGGGATCAAAGGCTCAGAAGAGGGACTGTCCCGCTGTATCCGGGACGGTTGGGAGGTATGGTGTAGAGGTAATACTAGTCAAGACCACAGATAGCAATAGAATCGTCAGAATACCGTATCACAACATGAGGTCTTGTAAATACACACGGGCAAAGTCTAAACGTAGTCAGATGGAAGCAAGCAGTCAGTAGCCAGGAAGTCAGAACTCAGGCGGGGGAGAATGGGAAGAAGACAGGAACAAAATCAAGGTATGCAGATGAGGAACGAATAGTGAGACAGACGAGCAGGGAGCTGAAGGGAGACAGCGGGAGAGACACTGACAAGACGGGAACAGAGAACAGAGGAGGTCAACAACAGGTTAGGTGAACACGGAGTTCAGGAGGGGACAGGGCAGATAAAAGGTCACTCACAAACAGAACACGGGAGACCCAAAAATATCACTGGCATAGTTCCAAAGAAACAGTGTCCTAATAGAGTGGCCTGACCACCAGAACGAGGGTAGAAGGATTAATCCTCCACGTGACCTGTATCAGAGATGTGAAACTAAAAAAAGGCTCAGCTGCATCTGCACCAGGAGTAAATCATGACAGATTACCGATTTATTGCAAACCTAAGTTTTAGAAAAATTTGGTCAAGCTTGCAAATTACAATTACAAAAGATTTACTCCTTTCTATCTGTTCTGATGCTACGGCTTCACAGAGCCAGTCAAGTCAGGCAGTGACCCAGGATCTTGTTCACACCAACAGTATTTTATTCACACCACACAAAAGTGTTACAGACCTAGAAACCCGGAACACAGCCAATTCACGTAAATGCAGTCTTTTAAATGTCCCAATAGCCTCTAGCACTGCTGTAGGAAATCTCGAGTGCAGAGGTCTGCATACAAACTCCAGGTCTCTCAGTACTGGCCTGTATTAGAGATGAGCGAACCGGTCCCGGTTCGGCTCGAGGTCGGTTCGCCGAACGGAGGTCCCGTTCGAGTTCGGTTCGTCGAACGTTCGACGAACCGAACTCGAACCGCATAGGAAACAATGGCAGGCATTCACAAACACATAAAAACACATAGAAAACACCCTCAAAGGTGTCCAAAAGGAGACAAACAACTCACAACACAACACAAACACATGAGAAAGTGACAAGGACATATACTCATGTGAAAACAAAAGAGCAGGACAAGGAAAAAGAGGAGGACACACAGATATAGGCATGGCACGCCCTTCTAAAATCATGTAAAACACCGCAAGGTGACTCCAAGCGGAGTCTTCCTTTTTTCCAAAAATTGGGCCACACACACACCCACCCATTCAGTGGCAGCAGTTGTGCCACAGTTTTACAATTCACTAGCTAGGTTTGCATCAAGCACATTCAAAAATATGCTATTCTTAACCGTCCCCAGGATGACACCGGGGTAGGTAGCAAAGTCTTTGCTGAAACATGACTTCTTCATCTTGGCTTCTTTTAAAAACAATGTAAGTAAGGGTTACTCCAAGCGGAGTCTTCCTTTTTTCAAAAAATTGGGCCCCACACACACCCACCCCTTCAGTGGCAGCAGTTGTGCCCCAGTTGTACACTTCACAGCTAGATTTGCATCAAGCACATTCAAAAATACGCCATAATTAACCGTCCCCAGGATGACACCAGGGTAGGTAGCAAAGTCTTTCCTGATCCCAGCTCTGTTCATCTTGGCTTCTTTTAAAAACAATGTAAGCAAGGGTTACTCCAAGCGGAGTCTTCCTTTTTTCCAAAAATTGGGCCCCACACACACCCACCCCTTCAGTGGCAGCAGTTGTGCCCCAGTTGTACACTTCACAGCTAGATTTGCATCAAGCACATTCAAAAATACGCCATAATTAACCGTCCCCAGGATGACACCAGGGTAGGTAGCAAAGTCTTTCCTGATCCCAGCTCTGTTCATCTTGGCTTCTTTTAAAAACAATGTAAGCAAGGGTTACTCCAAGCGGAGTCTTCCTTTTTTCCAAAAATTGGGCCCCACACACACCCACCCCTTCAGTGGCAGCAGTTGTGCCCCAGTTGTACACTTCACAGCTAGATTTGCATCAAGCACATTCAAAAATACGCCATAATTAACCGTCCCCAGGATGACACCAGGGTAGGTAGCAAAGTCTTTCCTGATCCCAGCTCTGTTCATCTTGACTTCTTTTAAAAACAATGTAAGCAAGGTTTACTCCAAGCGGAGTCTTCCTTTTTTCCAAAAATTGGGCCCCACACACACCCACCCCTTCAGTGGCAGCAGTTGTGCCCCAGTTGTACACTTCACAGCTAGATTTGCATCAAGCACATTCAAAAATACGCCATAATTAACCGTCCCCAGGATGACACCAGGGTAGGTAGCAAAGTCTTTCCTGATCCCAGCTCTGTTCATCTTGGCTTCTTTTAAAAACAATGTAAGCAAGGGTTACTCCAAGCGGAGTCTTCCTTTTTTCCAAAAATTGGGCCCCACACACACCCACCCCTTCAGTGGCAGCAGTTGTGCCCCAGTTGGACACTTCACAGCTAGACTTGCATCAAGCACATTCAAAAATACGCCATAATTAACCGTCCCCAGGATGACACCAGGGTAGGTAGCAAAGTCTTTCCTGATCCCAGCTCTGTTCATCTTGGCTTCTTTTAAAAACAATGTAAGCAAGGGTTACTCCAAGCGGAGTCTTCCTTTTTTCCAAAAATTGGGCCCCACACACACCCACCCCTTCAGTGGCAGCAGTTGTGCCCCCGTTGTACACTTCACAGCTAGATTTGCATCAAGCACATTCAAAAATACGCCATAATTAACCGTCCCCAGGATGACACCAGGGTAGGTAGCAAAGTCATTCCTGATCCCAGCTCTGTTCATCTTTGCTTCTTTTAAAAACAATGTAAGCAAGGGTTACTCCAAGCGGAGTCTTCCTTTTTTCCAAAAATTGGGCCCCACACACACCCACCCCTTCAGTGGCAGCAGTTGTGCCCCAGTTGTACACTTCACAGCTAGATTTGCATCAAGCACATTCAAAAATACGCCATAATTAACCGTCCCCAGGATGACACCAGGGTAGGTAGCAAAGTCTTTCCTGATCCCAGCTCTGTTCATCTTGACTTCTTTTAAAAACAATGTAAGCAAGGTTTACTCCAAGCGGAGTCTTCCTTTTTTCCAAAAATTGGGCCCCACACACACCCACCCCTTCAGTGGCAGCAGTTGTGCCCCAGTTGTACACTTCACAGCTAGATTTGCATCAAGCACATTCAAAAATACGCCATAATTAACCGTCCCCAGGATGACACCAGGGTAGGTAGCAAAGTCTTTCCTGATCCCAGCTCTGTTCATCTTGACTTCTTTTAAAAACAATGTAAGCAAGGTTTACTCCAAGCGGAGTCTTCCTTTTTTCCAAAAATTGGGCCCCACACACACCCACCCCTTCAGTGGCAGCAGTTGTGCCCCAGTTGTACACTTCACAGCTAGATTTGCATCAAGCACATTCAAAAATACGCCATAATTAACCGTCCCCAGGATGACACCAGGGTAGGTAGCAAAGTCTTTCCTGATCCCAGCTCTGTTCATCTTGGCTTCTTTTAAAAACAATGTAAGCAAGGGTTACTCCAAGCGGAGTCTTCCTTTTTTCCAAAAATTGGGCCCCACACACACACACCCCTTCAGTGGCAGCAGTTGTGCCCCCGTTGTACACTTCACAGCTAGATTTGCATCAAGCACATTCAAAAATACGCCATAATTAACCGTCCCCAGGATGACACCAGGGTAGGTAGCAAAGTCTTTCCTGATCCCAGCTCTGTTCATCTTTGCTTCTTTTAAAAACAATGTAAGCAAGGGTTACTCCAAGCGGAGTCTTCCTTTTTTCCAAAAATTGGGCCCCACACACACACACCCCTTCAGTGGCAGCAGTTGTGCCCCAGTTGTACACTTCACAGCTAGATTTGCATCAAGCACATTCAAAAATACGCCATAATTAACCGTCCCCAGGATGACACCAGGGTAGGTAGCAAAGTGTTTCCTGATCCCAGCTCTGTTCATCTTGGCTTCTTTTAAAAACAATGTAAGCAAGGGTTACTCCAAGCGGAGTTTTCCTTTTTTCCAAAAATTGGACCCCACACACACCCACCCCTTCAGTGGCAGCAGTTGTGCCCCAGTTGTACACTTCACAGCTAGATTTGCATCAAGCACATTCAAAAATACGCCATAATTAACCGTCCCCAGGATGACACCAGGGTAGGTAGCAAAGTCTTTCCTGATCCCAGCTCTGTTCATCTTGGCTTCTTTTAAAAACAATGTAAGCAAGGGTTACTCCAAGCGGAGTCTTCCTTTTTTCCAAAAATTGGGCCCCACACACACCCACCCCTTCAGTGGCAGCAGTTGTGCCCCAGTTGTACACTTCACAGCTAGATTTGCATCAAGCACATTCAAAAATGCGCCATAATTAACCGTCCCCAGGATGACACCAGGGTAGGTAGCAAAGTCTTTCCTGATCCCAGCTCTGTTCATCTTGGCTTCTTTTAAAAACAATGTAAGCAAGGGTTACTCCAAGCGGAGTCTTCCTTTTTTCCAAAAATTGGGCCCCACACCCACCCACCCCTTCAGTGGCAGCAGTTGTGCCCCAGTTGTACACTTCACAGCTAGATTTGCATCAAGCACATTCAAAAATACGCCATAATTAACCGTCCCCAGGATGACACCAGGGTAGGTAGCAAAGTCTTTCCTGATCCCAGCTCTGTTCATCTTGGCTTCTTTTAAAAACAATGTAAGCAAGGGTTACTCCAAGCGGAGTCTTCCTTTTTTCCAAAAATTGGGCCCCACACCCACCCACCCCTTCAGTGGCAGCAGTTGTGCCCCAGTTGTACACTTCACAGCTAGATTTGCATCAAGCACATTCAAAAATACGCCATAATTAACCGTCCCCAGGATGACACCAGGGTAGGTAGCAAAGTGTTTCCTGATCCCAGCTCTGTTCATCTTGGCTTCTTTTAAAAACAATGTAAGCAAGGGTTACTCCAAGCGGAGTTTTCCTTTTTTCCAAAAATTGGACCCCACACACACCCACCCCTTCAGTGGCAGCAGTTGTGCCCCCGTTGTACACTTCACAGCTAGATTTGCATCAAGCACATTCAAAAATACGCCATAATTAACCGTCCCCAGGATGACACCAGGGTAGGTAGCAAAGTCTTTCCTGATCCCAGCTCTGTTCATCTTGGCTTCTTTTAAAAACATTGTAAGCAAGGATTACTCCAAGCGGAGTCTTCCTTTTTTCCAAAAATTGGGCCCCACACACACCCACCCCTTCAGTGGCAGCAGTTGTGCCCCAGTTGTACACTTCACAGCTAGATTTGCATCAAGCACATTCAAAAATACGCCATAATTAACCGTCCCCAGGATGACACCAGGGTAGGTAGCAAAGTCTTTCCTGATCCCAGCTCTGTTCATCTTGGCTTCTTTTAAAAACAATGTAAGCAAGGGTTACTCCAAGCGGAGTCTTCCTTTTTTCCAAAAATTGGGCCCCACACACACCCACCCCTTCAGTGGCAGCAGTTGTGCCCCAGTTGTACACTTCACAGCTAGATTTGCATCAAGCACATTCAAAAATACGCCATAATTAACCGTCCCCAGGATGACACCAGGGTAGGTAGCAAAGTCTTTCCTGATCCCAGCTCTGTTCATCTTGGCTTCTTTTAAAAACAATGTAAGCAAGGGTTACTCCAAGCGGAGTCTTCCTTTTTTCCAAAAATTGGGCCCCACACACACCCACCCCTTCAGTGGCAGCAGTTGTGCCCCAGTTGTACACTTCACAGCTAGATTTGCATCAAGCACATTCAAAAATATGCCATAATTAACCGTCCCCAGGATGACACCAGGGTAGGTAGCAAAGTCTTTCCTGATCCCAGCTCTGTTCATCTTGGCTTCTTTTAAAAACAATGTAAGCAAGGGTTACTCCAAGCGGAGTCTTCCTTTTTTCCAAAAATTGGGCCCCACACACACCCACCCCTTCAGTGGCAGCAGTTGTGCCCCAGTTGTACACTTCACAGCTAGATTTGCATCAAGCACATTCAAAAATACGCCATAATTAACCGTCCCCAGGATGACACCAGGGTAAGTAGCAAAGTCTTTCCTGATCCCAGCTCTGTTCATCTTGTCTTCTTTTAAAAACAATGTAAGCAAGGGTTACTCCAAGCGGAGTCTTCCTTTTTTCCAAAAATTGGGCCCCACACACACCCACCCCTTCAGTGGCAGCAGTTGTGCCCCAGTTGTACACTTCACAGCTAGATTTGCATCAAGCACATTCAAAAATACGCCATAATTAACCGTCCCCAGGATGACACCAGGGTAGGAAGCAAAGTCTTTCCTGATCCCAGCTCTGTTCATCTTGGCTTCTTTTAAAAACAATGTAAGCAAGGGTTACTCCAAGCGGAGTCTTCCTTTTTTCCAAAAATTGGGCCCCACACACACCCACCCCTTCAGTGGCAGCAGTTGTGCCCCAGTTGTACACTTCACAGCTAGATTTGCATCAAGCACATTCAAAAATACGCCATAATTAACCGTCCCCAGGATGACACCAGGGTAGGTAGCAAAGTCTTTCCTGATCCCAGCTCTGTTCATCTTGGCTTCTTTTGAAAACAATGTAAGCAAGGGTTACTCCATGCGGAGTCTTCCTTTTTTCCAAAAATTGGGCCCCACACACACCCACCCCTTCAGTGGCAGCAGTTGTGCCCCAGTTGTACACTTCACAGCTAGATTTGCATCAAGCACATTCAAAAATACGCCATAATTAACCGTCCCCAGGATGACACCAGGGTAGGTAGCAAAGTCTTTCCTGATCCCAGCTCTGTTCATCTTGGCTTCTTTTAAAAACAATGTAAGCAAGGGTTACTCCAAGCGGAGTCTTCCTTTTTTCCAAAAATTGGGCCCCACACACACCCACCCTTTCAGTGGCAGCAGTTGTGCCCCAGTTGTACACTTCACAGCTAGATTTGCATCAAGCACATTCAAAAATGCGCCATAATTAACCGTCCCCAGGATGACACCAGGGTAAGTAGCAAAGTCTTTCCTGATCCCAGCTTTGTTTATCTTGGCTTCTTTTAAAAACAATGTAAGCAAGGGTTACTCCAAGCGGAGTCTTCCTTTTTTCCAAAAATTGGGCCCCACACACACCCACCCCTTCAGTGGCAGCAGTTGTGCCCCAGTTGTACACTTCACAGCTAGATTTGCATCAAGCACATTCAAAAATACGCCATAATTAACCGTCCCCAGGATGACACCAGGGTAGGAAGCAAAGTCTTTCCTGATCCCAGCTCTGTTCATCTTGGCTTCTTTTAAAAACAATGTAAGCAAGGGTTACTCCAAGCGGAGTCTTCCTTTTTTCCAAAAATTGGGCCCCACACACACCCACCCCTTCAGTGGCAGCAGTTGTGCCCCAGTTGTACACTTCACAGCTAGATTTGCATCAAGCACATTCAAAAATACGCCATAATTAACCGTCCCCAGGATGACACCAGGGTAGGTAGCAAAGTCTTTCCTGATCCCAGCTCTGTTCATCTTGGCTTCTTTTAAAAACAATGTAAGCAAGGGTTACTCCAAGCGGAGTCTTCCTTTTTTCCAAAAATTGGGCCCCACACACACCCACCCCTTCAGTGGCAGCAGTTGTGCCCCAGTTGTACACTTCACAGCTAGATTTGCATCAAGCACATTCAAAAATACGCCATAATTAACCGTCCCCAGGATGACACCAGGGTAGGTAGCAAAGTCTTTCCTGATCCCAGCTCTGTTCATCTTGGCTTCTTTTAAAAACAATGTAAGCAAGGGTTACTCCAAGCGGAGTCTTCCTTTTTTCTAAAAATTGGGCCCCACACACACCCACCCCTTCAGTGGCAGCAGTTGTGCCCCAGTTGTACACTTCACAGCTAGATTTGCATCAAGCACATTCAAAAATACGCCATAATTAACCGTCCCCAGGATGACACCAGGGTAGGTAGCAAAGTCTTTCCTGATCCCAGCTCTGTTCATCTTGGCTTCTTTTAAAAACAATATAATCAAGGGTTACTCCAAGCGGAGTCTCCCTTTTTTTAAAAAATTGGGCCCCACACACACCCACCCCTTAAGTGGCAGCAGTTGTGCCCTAGTTGCAAACAGGATGTTTTGATTTGCATCAAGCACATTCCAAATCCACAAGCATTTTCTCTCCCCAGGATGACTCAGGGGTAGTAAATTACTTCTGGATCCATGACTTGTTCATTTTGATGAACGTCAGTCTGTCCACATTGTCACTGGACAGACGCGTGCGCTTATCTGTCAGCACACACCCAGCAGCACTGAAGACACGTTCAGAGACAACGCTGGCAGCTGGACACGACAAAATCTCCAAGGCGTAACTGGAGAGCTCTGGCCATTTTTCTAGATTTAAAGCCCAAAAGGAGCAAGGCTCCATTTGCAAAGTCATGGCATCGATGTTCATTTGGAGATACTCCTGTATCATCCTCTCCAGCCGTTGACTATGTGTCAGACTTGTTGTCTCTGGTGGCCTTGCAAAAGAGGGTCTAAAAAAATTATGAAAAGATTCCATAAAATTGCTGTTACCAGCACCAGATACGGTCCTACTGGTACGGGTAGACTGTTGAAGATGACGAGACCGTCCCATGTTTGTCAAGTTACAACTGGGAGATTCACTCCCTGCACCTGCACGGTTGTTTAGTGGAAAAGCCGAGCTAAGATCGAGTAACAGCTTCTGCTGATACTCCAGCATACGTGCGTCCCTTTCTATGGCTGGATCTATGTCACAAAATTTGGACTTGTACCGGGGATCTAATAGTGTGGCAAGCCAGTAGTCATCATCACTTCTAATTTTGACAATACGAGGGTCATGTTGGAGGTAGTGCAACAAGAAGGCACTCATGTGTCTTGCGCAGCCATGCGGACCAAGTCCACGCTGTGTTTGTGGCATAGAGGTGCTAACCGTTCTTTCTTCCTCTGACATCTCCCCCCAACCTCTTTCAACTGAAATTTGACCAAGGTCTCCCTCATCTGCTGAGTCTTCCATGTCCATGGACAGTTCGTCCTCCATTTCTTCATGTTCTCCTGCACCTTCCTCAACATCTCGCCTGCTACCATGTGCCCTTGTTGATCCCTGTCCCCCATGGTCCCATGCCTAGCGCCTTGGTGATGATGAACGTCTGGACCTTGGTGATGTTGTTGTGTCTTGTGCATATGAATCTTCCTGTAGTTCATCCCCTTCCTGTTGTCCCACCCCCTGACTCCGAATAGTGTTTAGCGTGTGCTCCAGCATGTAAATGACTGGAATCGTCATGCTGATAATGGCATTGTCAGGGCTAAACTTATTCGTCGCCATGTCGAAACTGTGCAGAAGGGTGCATAGGTCCTTGATCTGAGACCACTCCATCAGGGTGATCTGACCCACCTCTGCATCTTGTTGGCCCAGGCTGTACGTCATGACGTATTGCACCAGGGCTCGGCGGTGCTGCCACAGTCGCTGTAACATGTGGAGAGTTGAATTCCAGCGTGTCGCCACATCGCATTTCAGGCGATGAACCGGCAGGCCGAAAGACTTCTGGAGCGATGCAAGTCGCTCAGCTGCGGCGCTTGAACGGCGGAAGTGAGCAGACAGTTTTCGTGCCCTGTTCAGAAGGCCATCTAGGCCGGGATAGTGTGTTAAAAATTGCTGGACGACAAGGTTCAACACGTGAGCCATACAAGGTACGTGTGTCACCTTGCCCAGGCGAAGGGCCGCACCCAGGTTTGCAGCATTGTCGCACACGGCCTTACCAGGCTGCAGGTTGAGTGGAGACAACCATTTATTAAACTCGGACCGCAGAGCTGACCACAACTCCTCAGCTGTGTGACTCTTATTCCAAAGACATGTCAAGCTAAAGACCGCCTGATGTCGTTGCGCTCTGCTGCCAGCATAGTAATGAGGGGTGCGTGATTCCTTCTGCGCAGTGAGAACGCTGGTGGCCTGACCAGGCAGGCTTGGGGCGGAGGTGGAGGACCCAGATGAGGTGGAGGATGCAGAAGCAGTGGCGGAACTTGGACAGACAGAGGATTGACACACAAGTCGTGGGGACGGCAAGACTTGTGCAGCAGACCCTTCACCATCTATCACCATAGTTACCCAGTGCCCAGTCAGCGACATGTAACGTCCCTGTCCATGCTTACTGGTCCAAGTATCGGTGGTGAAATGCACCCGTTCACACACAGAGTTTCTCAAGGAAGCGGTGATGTTGTGTGCGACATGCTGGTGTAGCGCGGGCACACCTTTCTTAGAGAAGTAGTGGCGACTAGGCATCTGGTACTGGGGCACAGCGACAGACATAAGGTCTCTAAAATCCTGTGTGTCCACTAGGCGGAAAGGCAGCATTTCGGTAGCCAACAGCTTACAGAGGGATAGAGTCAACCTCTTAGCTTTGTCATGGGTCGCAGGAAGTGGCCTTTTATTTGACCACATCTGAGGGACAGAGATCTGGCTGCTGTGTGTAGACAGTGTTGAGTAGGGTGTCCCTGGAAAAATGCAGGTTTGTGAGGAAAGTACAAGCGGAGACATGATGTTGCCTTCATCCAACGTTGGTGCTATCGATGTCTGAGAGAGCTGTACACACTCACTTGTTTCCCCTTCCAAACCAACTGACGACCTACCAAGCAAACTGCCTGTTGCGGTTACAGTGGTGGAAGTTGTGGGTGGAAAAACAGGTGTGACAGCTGTCCCCACAGTCCTAGAAGATGAAGAGCGTGCGGATGCACTGGAAGGGGCAGGCGGTGGATGGTTCGCTCCGCTAGGCCGCATTGCAGCACGGTGAGCTTCCCACCGGGACATATGATATTTATTCATGTGACGATTCATGGAAGAAGTTGTCAAACTGCTGAGGTTTTGACCTCTACTAACAGAACCATGACAAATTTTACAGATCACATAATTTGGGCGATCTTTTTCTATGTCAAAAAAGGACCAGGCTAGGCAAGGCTTAGAGGCCATGCGACCTGTTGATCCACCCCGAATAATGCTCAGATGCAGAGTGGTGGCTGAGGATGCAGTTGTAGACGTGCTACCAGTACTCCGACTGTGTCCAGGAAGGCGCAAGGTAACTTCGTCATCAGTTGCATCCTCCTCCACCACCTCTGTTGACCTCCTCGAGTGCCTGACTGTGGGTTGACAGTAGGTGGGATCTAGAACTTCATCATCAATTGTTGTGTTTGCACTCCCCTCCCTCTCAGACCGAGCCTCTTCTTGCCCTGACCGAATATTTAAGTTGTCATCCCAATCGGGTATCTGCGTCTCATCTTCATCAGTATGTTCCTCATTGTCTATAACCACAGGTGTTACAGTTTGTGACAAAGGGTCAACATTTTGCTCAGAAACTTGGTCCTCACGGCCTGAATCAGAGTCACAAAGGTTCTGGGCATCACTACAGACAATTTCCTGTTCTGTACTCACTGTAGCTTGGGAGCAGACCTCTGATTCCCAGACTATAGTGTGACTGAACAGCTCTGCAGACTCAGCCATCTCAGTTCCACCATACTGTGCAGGGCTGATGGAGACTTCAGAGCTGGGAGAAAGCAAGTTTGATTGGGATGACAACTCAGAGGACTGGTGTTTTTTGGATGCGGTACTTGAAGTGGCTGAGAGGGCACTTGTTGGACCACTTGAGATCCATTCAAGCATTTTCCTTTTTTGGCCATCATCTACCTTTGTTCCTGTTGTTCGTGTCTGTAAAAAAGGGAACACATCGGATTGTCCACGGTAAGTAGTAGACATCTTACTTTTGCTGGTAGATGGTCTCTCTTCAGCAGATGATAATGGAGCTTTGCCACCTTCCCCACGGACAAACCCTTTTTTTCCTTTTCCACCGTGCCTCGTCCCCTTTCCACCAGCATCTGTCATTTTGCCACTCATGTTGATTGCGACAAAATTGTGCACTGAAAATGTGGTAGTAAAAATTGAGAGGTGGTGTAGATTGCAGCGGTGGTCTAGCTTTATTAACAGCAGAATAATAAAGAATAAATATCCCTGACAATGCAACTACGGCCCTTAAACTGGCAGCATCAATTGCTAGTATAATGGCTTAGTTATAATGAGTTGGCGTGTGCAATGCAGGCAGAGGTGCTGCAAATATCTTTCCACTAGTGGGACTAGACAAAAGTCCAATAGCCACGTTTAGGATGCCACTAGGTACACTGAGTGTTTGCTAGTATAATGGCTTAGTTATAATGAGTTGGAGTGTGCAATGCAGGCAGAGGTGCTGCAAATATCTTTGCATTAGTGGGACTATAGCAAAGTCCAATAGCCACGTTTAGGATGCCACTAGGTACACTGAGTATTTGCTAGTATAATGGCTTAGTTATAATGAGTTGGAGTGTGCAATGCAGGCAGAGGTGCTGCAAATATCTTTGCACTAGTGGGACTAGACAAAAGTCCAATAGCCACGTTTAGAATGCCACTAGGTACACTGAGTGTTTGCTAGTATAATGGCTTAGTAACAATGAGTTTGAGTGTGCAATGCAGGCAGAGGTGCTGCAAATATCTTTGCACTAGTGGGACTATAGCAAAGTCCAATAGCCACGTTTAGGATGCCACTAGGTACACTGAGTGTTTGCTAGTATAATGGCTTAGTTATAATGCGTTGGAGTGTGCAATGCAGGCAGAGGTGCTGCAAATATCTTTGCACTAGTGGGACTATAGCAAAGTCCAATAGCCACGTTTAGGATGCCACTAGGTACACTGAGTGTTTGCTAGTATAATGGCTTAGTTATAATGAGTTGGAGTGTGCAATGCAGGCAGAGGTGCTGCAAATATCTTTGCACTAGTGGGACTATAGCAAAGTCCAATAGCCACGTTTAGGATGCCACTAGGTACACTGAGTGTTTGCTAGTATAATGGCTTAGTTATAATGAGTTGGAGTGTGCAATGCAGGCAGAGGTGCTGCAAATATCTTTGCACTAGTGGGACTATAGCAAAGTCCAATAGCCACGTTTAGGATGCCACTAGGTACACTGAGTGTTTGCTAGTATAATGGATTAGTTATAATGAGTTGGAGTGTGCAATGCGGGAAGAGGTGCTGCAAATATCTTTGCACTAGTGGGACTAGACAAAAGTCCAATAGCCACGTTTAGGATGCCACTAGGTACACTGAGTGTTTGCTAGTATAAAGGCTTAGTTATAATGAGTTGGAGTGTGCAATGCAGGCAGAGGTGCTGCAAATATCTTTGCACTAGTGGGATTATAGCAAAGTCCAATAGCCACGGTTAGGATGCCACTAGGTACACTGAGTGTTTGCTAGTATAATGGCTTAGTTATAATGAGTTGAAGTGTGCAATGCAGGCAGAGGTGCTGCAAATATCTTTGCACTAGTGGGACTATAGCAAAGTCCAATAGCCACGTTTAGGATGCCACTAGGTACACTGAGTGTTTGCTAGTATAATGGCTTAGTTATAATGAGTTGGAGTGTGCAATGCAGGCAATGGTGCTGCAAATATCTTTGCACTAGTGGGACTATAGCAAAGTCCAATAGCCACGTTTAGGATGCCACTAGGTACACTGAGTGTTTGCTAGTATAATGGCTTAGTTATAATGAGTTGGAGTTTGCAATGCAGGCAGAGGTGCTGCAAATATCTTTGCACTAGTGGGACTATAGCAAAGTCCAATAGCCACGTTTAGGATGCCACTAGGTACACTGAGTGTTTGCTAGTATAATGGATTAGTTATAATGAGTTGGAGTATGCAATGCAGGAAGAGGTGCTGCAAATATCTTTGCACTAGTGGGACTAGACAAAAGTCCAATAGCCACGTTTAGGATGCCACTAGGTACACTGAGTGTTTGCTAGTATAATGGCTTAGTTATAATGAGTTGGAGTGTGAAATGCAGGAAGAGGTGCTGCAAATATCTTTGCACTAGTGGGACTAGACAAAAGTCCAATAGCCACGTTTAGGATGCCACTAGGTACACTGAGTGTTTGCTAGTATAAAGGCTTAGTTATAATGAGTTGGAGTGTGCAATGCAGGCAGAGGTGCTGCAAATATCTTTGCACTAGTGGGACTATAGCAAAGTCCAATAGCCACGTTTAGGATGCCACTAGGTACACTGAGTGTTTGCTAGTATAATGGCTTAGTTATAATGAGTTGGAGTGTGCAATGCAGGAAGAGGTGCTGCAAATATCTTTGCACTAGTGGGACTAGACAAAAGTCCAATAGCCACGTTTAGGATGCCACTAGGTACACTGAGTGTTTGCTAGTATAATGGCTTAGTTATAATGAGTTGGAGTGTGCAATGCAGGCAATGGTGCTGCAAATATCTTTGCACTAGTGGGACTATAGCAAAGTCCAATAGCCACGTTTAGGATGCCACTAGGTACACTGAGTGTTTGCTAGTATAAGGGCTTAGTTATTATGAGTTGGAGTGTGCAATGCAGGCAGAGGTGCTGCAAATATCTTTGCACTAGTGGGACTATAGCAAAGTCCAATAGCCACGTTTAGGATGCCACTAGGTACACTGAGTGTTTGCTAGTATAATGGCTTAGTTATAATGAGTTGGAGTATGCAATGCAGGAAGAGGTGCTGCAAATATCTTTGCACTAGTGGGACTAGACAAAAGTCCAATAGCCACGTTTAGGATGCCACTAGGTACACTGAGTGTTTGCTAGTATATTGGCTTCGTTATAATGAGTTGGAGTGTGCAATGCAGGAAGAGGTGCTGCAAATATCTTTGCACTAGTGGGACTAGACAAAAGTCCAATAGCCACGTTTAGGATGCCACTAGGTACACTGAGTGTTTGCTAGTATAAAGGCTTAGTTATAATGAGTTGGAGTGTGCAATGCAGGCAGAGGTGCTGCAAATATCTTTGCACTAGTGGGACTATAGCAAAGTCCAATAGCCACGTTTAGGATGCCACTAGGTACACTGAGTGTTTGCTAGTATAATGGCTTAGTTATAATGAGTTGGAGTGTGCAATGCAGGAAGAGGTGCTGCAAATATCTTTGCACTAGTGGGACTAGACAAAAGTCCAATAGCCACGTTTAGGATGCCACTAGGTACACTGAGTGTTTGCTAGTATAATGGCTTAGTTATAATGAGTTGGAGTGTGCAATGCAGGCAATGGTGCTGCAAATATCTTTGCACTAGTGGGACTATAGCAAAGTCCAATAGCCACGTTTAGGATGCCACTAGGTACACTGAGTGTTTGCTAGTATAAGGGCTTAGTTATAATGAGTTGGAGTGTGCAATGCAGGCAGAGGTGCTGCAAATATCTTTGCACTAGTGGGACTATAGCAAAGTCCAATAGCCACGTTTAGGATGCCACTAGGTACACTGAGTGTTTGCTAGTATAATGGCTTAGTTATAATGAGTTGGAGTGTGCAATGCAGGCAGAGGTGCTGCAAATATCTTTGCACTAGTGGGACTATAGCAAAGTCCAATAGCCACGTTTAGGATGCCACTAGGTACACTGAGTGTTTGCTAGTATAATGGATTAGTTATAATGAGTTGGAGTGTGCAATGCGGGAAGAGGTGCTGCAAATATCTTTGCACTAGTGGGACTAGACAAAAGTCCAATAGCCACGTTTAGGATGCCACTAGGTACACTGAGTGTTTGCTAGTATAAAGGCTTAGTTATAATGAGTTGGAGTGTGCAATGCAGGCAGAGGTGCTGCAAATATCTTTGCACTAGTGGGATTATAGCAAAGTCCAATAGCCACGGTTAGGATGCCACTAGGTACACTGAGTGTTTGCTAGTATAATGGCTTAGTTATAATGAGTTGGAGTGTGCAATGCAGGCAGAGGTGCTGCAAATATCTTTGCACTAGTGGGACTATAGCAAAGTCCAATAGCCACGTTTAGGATGCCACTAGGTACACTGAGTGTTTGCTAGTATAATGGCTTAGTTATAATGAGTTGGAGTGTGCAATGCAGGCAATGGTGCTGCAAATATCTTTGCACTAGTGGGACTATAGCAAAGTCCAATAGCCACGTTTAGGATGCCACTAGGTACAATGAGTGTTTGCTAGTATAATGGCTTAGTTTTAATGAGTTGGAGTTTGCAATGCAGGCAGAGGTGCTGCAAATATCTTTGCACTAGTGGGACTATAGCAAAGTCCAATAGCCACGTTTAGGATGCCACTAGGTACACTGAGTGTTTGCTAGTATAATGGATTAGTTATAATGAGTTGGAGTATGCAATGCAGGAAGAGGTGCTGCAAATATCTTTGCACTAGTGGGACTAGACAAAAGTCCAATAGCCACGTTTAGGATGCCACTAGGTACACTGAGTGTTTGCTAGTATAATGGCTTAGTTATAATGAGTTGGAGTGTGCAATGCAGGAAGAGGTGCTGCAAATATCTTTGCACTAGTGGGACTAGACAAAAGTCCAATAGCCACGTTTAGGATGCCACTAGGTACACTGAGTGTTTGCTAGTATAAAGGCTTAGTTATAATGAGTTGGAGTGTGCAATGCAGGCAGAGGTGCTGCAAATATCTTTGCACTAGTGGGACTATAGCAAAGTCCAATAGCCACGTTTAGGATGCCACTAGGTACACTGAGTGTTTGCTAGTATAATGGCTTAGTTATAATGAGTTGGAGTGTGCAATGCAGGAAGAGGTGCTGCAAATATCTTTGCACTAGTGGGACTAGACAAAAGTCCAATAGCCACGTTTAGGATGCCACTAGGTACACTGAGTGTTTGCTAGTATAATGGCTTAGTTATAATGAGTTGGAGTGTGCAATGCAGGCAATGGTGCTGCAAATATCTTTGCACTAGTGGGACTATAGCAAAGTCCAATAGCCACGTTTAGGATGCCACTAGGTACACTGAGTGTTTGCTAGTATAAGGGCTTAGTTATAATGAGTTGGAGTGTGCAATGCAGGCAGAGGTGCTGCAAATATCTTTGCACTAGTGGGACTATAGCAAAGTCCAATAGCCACGTTTAGGATGCCACTAGGTACACTGAGTGTTTGCTAGTATAATGGCTTAGTTATAATGAGTTGGAGTATGCAATGCAGGAAGAGGTGCTGCAAATATCTTTGCACTAGTGGGACTAGACAAAAGTCCAATAGCCACGTTTAGGATGCCACTAGGTACACTGAGTGTTTGCTAGTATATTGGCTTAGTTATAATGAGTTGGAGTGTGCAATGCAGGAAGAGGTGCTGCAAATATCTTTGCACTAGTGGGACTAGACAAAAGTCCAATAGCCACGTTTAGGATGCCACTAGGTACACTGAGTGTTTGCTAGTATAAAGGCTTAGTTATAATGAGTTGGAGTGTGCAATGCAGGCAGAGGTGCTGCAAATATCTTTGCACTAGTGGGACTATAGCAAAGTCCAATAGCCACGTTTAGGATGCCACTAGGTACACTGAGTGTTTGCTAGTATAATGGCTTAGTTATAATGAGTTGGAGTGTGCAATGCAGGAAGAGGTGCTGCAAATATCTTTGCACTAGTGGGACTAGACAAAAGTCCAATAGCCACGTTTAGGATGCCACTAGGTACACTGAGTGTTTGCTAGTATAATGGCTTAGTTATAATGAGTTGGAGTGTGCAATGCAGGCAATGGTGCTGCAAATATCTTTGCACTAGTGGGACTATAGCAAAGTCCAATAGCCACGTTTAGGATGCCACTAGGTACACTGAGTGTTTGCTAGTATAAGGGCTTAGTTATAATGAGTTGGAGTGTGCAATGCAGGCAGAGGTGCTGCAAATATCTTTGCACTAGTGGGAATATAGCAAAGTCCAATAGCCACGTTTAGGATGCCACTAGGTACACTGAGTGTTTGCTAGTATAATGGATTAGTTATAATGAGTTGGAGTGTGCAATGCAGGAAGAGGTGCTGCAAATATCTTTGCACTAGTGGGACTAGACAAAAGTCCAATAGCCACGTTTAGGATGCCACTAGGTACACTGAGTGTTTGCTAGTATAATGGCTTAGTTATAATGAGTTGGAGTGTGCAATGCAGGCAGAGGTGCTGCAAATATCTTTGCACTAGTGGGACTATAGCAAAGTCCAATAGCCACGTTTAGGATGCCACTAGGTACACTGAGTGTTTGCTAGTATAATGGCTTAGTTATAATGAGTTGGAGTGTGCAATGCAGGCAGAGGTGCTGCAAATATCTTTGCACTAGTAGGACTATAGCAAAGTCCAATAGCCACGTTTAGGATGCCACTAGGTACACTGAGTGTTTGCTAGTATAATGGCTTAGTTATAATGAGTTGGAGTGTGCAATGCAGGCAGAGGTGCTGCAAATATCTTTGCACTAGTGGGACTATAGCAAATTCCAATAGCCACGTTTAGGATGTCACTAGGTACACTGAGTGTTTGCTAGTATAATGGCTTAGTTATAATGAGTTGGAGTGTGCAATGCAGGCAGAGGTGCAACAAATATCTTTGCACTAGTGGGACTATACAAAAGTCCAATAGCCACGTTTAGAATGCCACTAGGTACACTGAGTGTTTGCTAGTATAATGGCTTAGTAACAATGAGTTTGAGTGTGCAATGCAGGCAGACATGCTGCAAATATCTTTGCACTAGTGGGACTAGAGAAAAGTCCAATAGCCACGTTTAGGATGCCACTAGGTACACTGAGTGTTTGCTAGTATAAAGGCTTAGTTATAATGAATTGGAGTGTGCAATGCAGGCAGAGGTGCTGAAAATATCTTTGCACTAGTGGGACTACAGCAAAGTCCAATAGCCACGTTTAGGATGCCACTAGGTACACTGAGTGTTTGCTAGTATAATGGCTTAGTTATAATGAGTTGGAGTGTGCAATGCAGGCAGAGGTGCTGCAAATATCTTTGCACTAGTGGGACTATAGCAAAGTCCAATAGCCACGTTTAGGATGCCACTAGGTACACTGAGTGTTTGCTAGTATAATGGCTTAGTTATAATGAGTTGGAGTGTGCAATGCAGGAAGAGGTGCTGCAAATATCTTTGCACTAGTGGGACTAGACAAAAGTCCAATAGCCACGTTTAGGATGCCACTAGGTACACTGAGTGTTTGCTAGTATAATGGCTTAGTTATAATGAGTTGGAGTGTGCAATGCAGGCAGAGGTGCTGCAAATATCTTTGCACTAGTGGGACTATAGCAAATTCCAATAGCCACGGTTAGGATGCCACTAGGTACACTGAGTGTTTGCTAGTATAATGGCTTAGTTATAATGAGTTGGAGTGTGCAATGCAGGCAGAGGTGCAACAAATATCTTTGCACTAGTGGGACTAGACAAAAGTCCAATAGCCACGTTTAGAATGCCACTAGGTACACTGAGTGTTTGCTAGTATAATGGCTTAGTAACAATGAGTTGGAGTGTGCAATGCAGGAAGAGGTGCTGCAAATATCTTTGCACTAGTGGGACTAGACAAAAGGCCAATAGCCACGTTTAGGATGCCACTAGGTACACTGAGTGTTTGCTAGTATAATGGCTTAGTTATAATGAGTTGGAGTGTGCAATGCAGGCAGAGGTGCTGCAAATATCTTTGCACTAGTGGGACTATAGCAAAGTCCAATAGCCACGTTTAGGATGCCACTAGGTACACTGAGTGTTTGCTAGTATAATGGCTTAGTTATAATGAGTTGGAGTGTGCAATGCAGGCAGAGGTGCTGCAAATATCTTTGCACTAGTGGGACTATAGCAAAGTCCAATAGCCACGTTTAGGATGCCACTAGGTACACTGAGTGTTTGCTAGTATAATGGCTTAGTTATAATGAGTTGGAGTGTGCAATGCAGGCAGAGGTGCTGCAAATATCTTTGCACTAGTGGGACTATAGCAAAGTCCAATAGCCACGTTTAGGATGCCACTAGGTACACTGAGTGTTTGCTAGTATAATGGCTTAGTTATAATGAGTTGGAGTGTGCAGTGCAGGCAGAGGTGCTGCAAATATCTTTGCACTAGTGGGACTATAGCAAAGGTCAATAGCCACGTTTAGGATGCCACTAGTTACACTGAGTGTTTGCTAGTATAATGGCTTAGTTATAATGAGTTGGAGTGTGCAATGCAGGAAGAGGTGCTGCAAATATCTTTGCACTAGTGGGACTAGACAAAAGTCCAATAGCCACGTTTAGGATGCCACTAGGTACACTGAGTGTTTGCTAGTATAATGGCTTAGTTATAATGAGTTGGAGTGTGCAATGCAGGAAGAGGTGCTGCAAATGTCTTTGCACTAGTGGGACTAGACAAAAGTCCAATAGCCACGTTTAGGATGCCACTAGGTACACTGAGTGTTTGCTAGTATAATGGCTTAGTTATAATGAGTTGGAGTGTGCAATGCAGGCAGAGGTGCTGCAAATATCTTTGCACTAGTGGGACTATAGCAAATTCCAATAGCCACGGTTAGGATGCCACTAGGTACACTGAGTGTTTGCTAGTATAATGGCTTAGTTATAATGAGTTGGAGTGTGCAATGCAGGCAGAGGTGCAACAAATATCTTTGCACTAGTGGGACTAGACAAAAGTCCAATAGCCACGTTTAGAATGCCACTAGGTACACTGAGTGTTTGCTAGTATAATGGCTTAGTAACAATGAGTTGGAGTGTGCAATGCAGGAAGAGGTGCTGCAAATATCTTTGCACTAGTGGGACTAGACAAAAGGCCAATAGCCACGTTTAGGATGCCACTAGGTACACTGAGTGTTTGCTAGTATAATGGCTTAGTTATAATGAGTTGGAGTGTGCAATGCAGGCAGAGGTGCTGCAAATATCTTTGCACTAGTGGGACTATAGCAAAGTCCAATAGCCACGTTTAGGATGCCACTAGGTACACTGAGTGTTTGCTAGTATAATGGCTTAGTTATAATGAGTTGGAGTGTGCAATGCAGGCAGAGGTGCTGCAAATATCTTTGCACTAGTGGGACTATAGCAAAGTCCAATAGCCACGTTTAGGATGCCACTAGGTACACTGAGTGTTTGCTAGTATAATGGCTTAGTTATAATGAGTTGGAGTGTGCAATGCAGGCAGAGGTGCTGCAAATATCTTTGCACTAGTGGGACTATAGCAAAGTCCAATAGCCACGTTTAGGATGCCACTAGGTACACTGAGTGTTTGCTAGTATAATGGCTTAGTTATAATGAGTTGGAGTGTGCAATGCAGGAAGAGGTGCTGCAAATATCTTTGCACTAGTGGGACTAGACAAAAGTCCAATAGCCACGTTTAGGATGCCACTAGGTACACTGAGTGTTTGCTAGTATAATGGCTTAGTTATAATGAGTTGGAGTGTGCAATGCAGGAAGAGGTGCTGCAAATGTCTTTGCACTAGTGGGACTAGACAAAAGTCCAATAGCCACGTTTAGGATGCCACTAGGTACACTGAGTGTTTGCTAGTATAATGGCTTAGTTATAATGAGTTGGAGTGTGCAATGCAGGCAGAGGTGCTGCAAATATCTTTGCACTAGTGGGACTATAGCAAAGTCCAATAGCCACGTTTAGGATGCCACTAGGTACACTGAGTGTTTGCTAGTATAATGGCTTAGTTATAATGAGTTGGAGTGTGCAATGCAGGCAGAGGTGCTGCAAATATCTTTGCACTAGTGGGACTATAGCAAAGTCCAATAGCCACGTTTAGGATGCCACTAGGTACACTGAGTGTTTGCTAGTATATTGGCTTAGTTATAATGAGTTGGAGTGTGCAATGCAGGCAGAGGTGCTGCAAATATCTTTGCACTAGTGGGACTATAGCAAAGTCCAATAGCCACGTTTAGGATGCCACTAGGTACACTGAGTGTTTGCTAGTATAATGGCTTAGTTATAATGAGTTGGAGTGTGCAATGCAGGCAGAGGTGCTGCAAATATCTTTGCACTAGTGGGACTACAGCAAAGTCCAATAGCCACGTTTAGGATGCCACTAGGTACACTGAGTGTTTGCTAGTATAATGGCTTAGTTATAATGAGTTGGAGTGTGCAATGCAGGCAGAGGTGCTGCAAATATCTTTGCACTAGTGGGACTATAGCAAAGTCCAATAGCCACGTTTAGGATGCCACTAGGTACACTGAGTGTTTGCTAGTATAATGGCTTAGTTATAATGAGTTGGAGTGTGCAATGCAGGCAGAGGTGCTGCAAATATCTTTGCACTAGTGGGACTATAGCAAAGTCCAATAGCCACGTTTAGGATGCCACTAGGTACACTGAGTGTTTGCTAGTATAATGGCTTAGTTATAATGAGTTGGAGTGTGCAATGCAGGCAGAGGTGCTGCAAATATCTTTGCACTAGTGGGACTATAGCAAATTCCAATAGCCACGTTTAGGATGTCACTAGGTACACTGAGTGTTTGCTAGTATAATGGCTTAGTTATAATGAGTTGGAGTGTGCAATGCAGGCAGAGGTGCAACAAATATCTTTGCACTAGTGGGACTATACAAAAGTCCAATAGCCACGTTTAGAATGCCACTAGGTACACTGAGTGTTTGCTAGTATAATGGCTTAGTAACAATGAGTTGGAGTGTGCAATGCAGGCAGAGGTGCTGCAAATATCTTTGCACTAGTGGGACTATAGCAAAGGCCAATAGCCACGTTTAGGATGCCACTAGTTACACTGAGTGTTTGCTAGTATAATGGCTTAGTTATAATGAGTTGGAGTGTGCAATGCAGGAAGAGGTGCTGCAAATATCTTTGCACTAGTGGGACTAGACAAAAGTCCAATAGCCACGTTTAGGATGCCACTAGGTACACTGAGTGTTTGCTAGTATAATGGCTTAGTTATAATGAGTTGGAGTGTGCAATGCAGGAAGAGGTGCTGCAAATGTCTTTGCACTAGTGGGACTAGACAAAAGTCCAATAGCCACGTTTAGGATGCCACTAGGTACACTGAGTGTTTGCTAGTATAATGGCTTAGTTATAATGAGTTGGAGTGTGCAATGCAGGCAGAGGTGCTGCAAATATCTTTGCACTAATGGGACTATAGCAAAGTCCAATAGCCACGTTTAGGATGCCACTAGGTACACTGAGTGTTTGCTAGTATAATGGCTTAGTTATAATGAGTTGGAGTGTGCAATGCAGGCAGAGGTGCTGCAAAGATCTTTGCACTAGTGGGACTATAGCAAAGTCCAATAGCCACGTTTAGGATGCCACTAGGTACACTGAGTGTTTGCTAGTATAATGGCTTAGTTATAATGAGTTGGAGTGTGCAGAGGACAGGAGGGTACAGTGCCAGGATTGTGGGGCTCTGGGTAGAGAAATGGAAGCCTGCCTTTCTATTCCCTCCTAATGGGGAAATGCAGCGACGAAACCCCTGACCTTAGCTACATAGACCCTGTCTCTGTTTTCAGGACCTGTCACATATGGCTCTGACCCTGCCGGTACGAGCCCTTAAAAGGATTGATGGAAAGTGCTATCCCTATGCTTTCCAGCGCTGTGTATGGAGCGCATACAGCAGTATCGGCGATTGGACAAAGGACAGAGCTGCGCCAGTGATGTCTGACACCAAGGACACAGAAGAGATAATGGCGTCCGGACGGCCAGATACTCATTTTTATAATGCAGGGACATGTGACATGGACATCCTATCACACATGCCGTTGCTTCTCTGGCTAAAAGTCCACTTAGCTGTGTGTGTGTCTGGGATTGGGTGACATAATGGCCCTCCCCACTACACGCGCGCGCTTAGGGAAGGAAGACAAGGAAAAAAAAAAAAATGGCCATTATACAAACAGGAGTGATCTGAAGGCGCTGTTCACGCACACTATACACTGAAATTTCATAATAGTGTGAGTCACAGAGTGACTTACACTATTACAGCGGAAAGCCAGCTAGGAATTAGCTGTTCCTTTGCTGCTAGAACCGTTCTCAAACGTTTCTAGAACTATCGAGCTTTTGCAAAAAGCTCGAGTTCTAGTTCGATCTAGAACAGGCCCCAAAATCACTCGAACTGGAGAACCTCGAACCTCGAACCGCGCTCAACTCTAGCCTGTATTACCCCACAAAGCATGTGCTAATCCAGCAGCCTGGATTCCAAGAGAGACACACCTTGCTGTGCTATGCAGGTTTAGGCTGGACCCATATGTGTTTATGGCATCCGATGCGAGAGCATCGGATGCAATATTCAAATGACCCCTGCCTCAGGCTCTGCTGCGAGCGTGAGCAATCGAGTCACAGCTGCAAAGGTGAGGGCGAACACTGCGGAGGCGAGAGAGGGGTTAATCCTCCCATCTCCTTCATTATCAGCCTGTGCATATATCGCACTGCACTGGCATAACATCCGAGTGCACTCCGATGTTTCTCTCGCATCCATTCACTTGAATGGTGTGAGTGATACGGCTGTAGCAGAAAATCGCAGCATGCTGCTACTTTTCTCGCATCCAGAATCTGGATGCGAGAAAAGCTGACCAACTGCTCTCCCTCATTCACTAACATTGGTCAGAGTGCAATGCGAGATTTTCTCGCATTGCATTCATCTAATTTTCACGCTTGTGTGAGCGCACCCTTAAATGTATTTCCCCGGACATGAGCAGGTTGCAAGACCCGGACTGGAGTTAAGGGCTATTTACATGCTGCAATATCGCTAACAATATATCGTCGGGGTCACGGTGTTTGTGACGCACATCCGGCGTCATTAGCGACATCGCAGCGTGAGACAGGCTGGAGCGACCTTAATTAATCGCAAAAGAGGCAAAAATCGTTGGTTTTGGAGAGGTCGTTTATTTACCAAAAATTGTTGTATGTGCAGTAACGATGTTGTTCCTCGTTCCTGCGGCAGCACACATCGCTATGTGTGACACCGCAGGAGCGATGAACATCTCCTTTCCTGCAGCCGCCCGCAATGAGAAAGGAAGGAGGTGGGCGGGATGTTATGTCCCACTCATCTCCGCCCCTCCGCTTCTATTGGGCGGCCGCTTAGTGACGTCGCTATGACGCCGAACGAACCGCCCCCTTAGAAAGAAGGCGGTTCGCCGGTCACAGCAACGTTGCTAGGAAGGTAAGTATGTGGGACTGTTCCTAGCGATGTTGTGCGCCACGGGCAGCGATGTGCCCATGACGCACAACTGATGGGGGCGGGTATGCTCGCTAGCGAGATCGCTGCGTGTAAAGTACCCTTTAGAGTTCCGTCCCACTGCCAAACCTATAGAACTCTCCAATAACTCTCCAGTAAATGTAGAGCAAATGCTCAAAATACATACAACGTGTGAAATAAATATTGAACACATTACCAATTTTCTAAATAAGTATATTTCTAAAGGTGCTAATGACATGAATATCTCACCAGATGTCAGTATTAAATCATCCAATTCCATATAAGTAAAGAAATGAAACCATAGATGTCCATAAATTTTGTTTGAACACTCACTAGGAGGGCAAGCAGGAGTTGACCCACTGGACTACAGAGGGAACTGTGCCAGCTAACTCCGAGGGCAGGGACGTGCTCAGCTTCGGTCAGGTACAGTCTCTAGTGCAGCCAGATGCAAGTAAGGTAGTTGATGTAGACTGGATTGCTGAGGCAGGCAGGTAAGGAGGGTATGGAAGGTACAGGGACAGGAAACTCTGGGACCTGACACCTAGCTAGCAAGCAGACAAGCACTAAACTAACTAACCATGTTGTTCAAGCACCTCTCTTAGTGAGAGGATGCCGTAAGTACCTAGTGCCTATCAGCCATGGGCTGAGAGGCATTTCCAGATAATAGTGTGCAGGCCGTTTAAGAGGGAGAGTGTGTGTGTACAGTGTGCACAGGCCCTAGGAGCAGAAGGCAAGAGGAGTGCATGTGGAGAGCCATGTGGAAACAAGGAAGTGTGCGGTCCAGCCACAGAGGTGAGTGAGTTGGTATCCATGCTAGAAGGGATAGGCAGGACTGTGCAGGGATGCTGTCGCTACATTAATGATGTGTAATAATGAATAATGACACATGGAAAAAGTGTTGCACATGCTTTCTGAAATTTATTTAAAGGGAATCTCTCAGCAGGTTTTTGCTACCTCATCTGAGAGCATCTTAATGTAAGTAAAGAGATCATGAATCCAACAAAATATCACTTGGATTACTGGATGCATCGATTTTAAATCAGAAGTTTTAGATTTAGCATGTAGCAGAACTGATAAAGTCCTATCCTGCCCACACCAGTTTCTCTATAAAGACTGAGCATTGCCAGTGTGGTTTCAATCACAGGAGGAGCAGTGCCAAACTGCCATGCTCCTGAGATTGTAGTCTGTGCAATGAGAAGTCCTGCTGGTTAAACAAACATAACAAATAAACAACAGATTGGACTTCAACAAGAAAGGAATCCCTAAATGTGTTAATCATGACAGCTTTAAGACACCTCCTGTATGGAGAAACTAGTCACATGCAATGCTCGGGTGTGATTTTGGGCCATTTTTCCACACAAACACTCTTCAAATCCTGAAGGTTCCATGGGCTTCTTCTATAAATGCTGAGCTCTAGCTCTTGCCATACATTTTCTATTGGATGAAGGTCAAGTAATTGGCTGGCTATTCTAGCAGCCTTATTTTCTTTCTCTGAAAGCAACTGAGAGTTTCCTTGACTGTTTGTTTAGAAATTCTGTAGCCAATGTCATGAATATGTTGTGCAACAATAAGGTTGTGAAGATCTTACTGGTTTTACACATCATGAGATGTTTCTTGTGTGGCACATTGGTAGTGAGACACCTTTTTATAGACCATCAGTTTAACTAGTGTGGCAGGATTGCTTTCTAATTACTTATAGATTTCAGCTGGTGCATGACTTTCTATTTGCATCTCTCTTTCTGCATGTGTTCAATACTTTTTCCTGGTGTAATTTCTCATTATTGCACATCATTTATAGACATCTGTGGTTTGATTGTGTGGATTGCATGGGTTGTTACCAATATCTGGTGAGAATTTCATGTCAATAGCACCTTTAGAAACACATTTATTTAGAGAACTAGAAGGTGGCCCGATTCTACGCATCGGGTATTCTAGAATGTACGTATTGTGTAGTTCATGTATGATTTTTGTTATATATATATATATAGATGTTGTTGTGTGTAGTTACCAAGTGTTTGTGTAGGGCGCTGTACATGTTCTGGGTATTGTCTGGGTGTGGCGGGGGGTGAGAGCGGTGTTGTTTGTGTGTTGCGTTGTGTGTGTTGCGTGTGTTGCGTTGTTTGTGGAGCGCTGTGTGTCTGTAGCATTGTGTGTGTGTTGCGTGGTTTGTGTGTGTTTTGGGGGGAGGTATGTTTTGTGCAGTGTGTGTGTTGCGCGGTATGTGCATATATTTATGTATGCCGCGGTGTTTGTGGGTTGGGTGTTGTGTGTGTGCAGCGTTGTCTGTGTGTGTGGGTGTCTGTGTTGGGCAGTGTTTGTGTTTCCCAGTGTGTGTGTGTTGTGCAGTGCGCGTGTGTGTGTGTGTTGGGGGGAGGTGTGCACCTCCCATCGTGCTCCATCCCCCATGCTGCGCACCCCCCCATCGTGCTCCATCCCCCATGCTGCGCACCCCCCATCGTGCTCCATCCCCCAAGCTGCGCACCCCCCATCGTGCTCCATCCCCTAAGCTGCGCACCCCCCATCGTGCTCCATCCCCCATGCTGCGCACCCCCCATCGTGCTCCATCTCCCATGCTGCGCACTCCCCATCGTGCTCCATCCGCCATGCTGCGCACTCCCAAACGTGCTCCATCTCCCATGCTGCGCACTCCCCATCGTGCTCCATCCGCCATGCTGCGCACTCCCAAACGTGCTCCATCCACCATGCTGCGCACTCCCAAACGTGCTCCATCCGCCATGCTGCGCACTCCCAAACGTGCTCCATCCGCCATGCTGCACACTCCCAAACGTGCTCCATCCGCCAATCTCCGCACTCCCACACGTGCTCCATCCGCCATGCTGCGCACTCTCAAACGTGCTCCATCCGCCATGCTGGCCGCAGCATCAGCCTCTGTGCCCGCAGCATCAGCCTCTGTGCCCGCAGCATCAGCCTCTCTGCCCGCAGCATCAGCCTCTGTGCCCGCAGCATCAGCCTCTGTGCCCGCAGCATCAGCCTCTGTGCCCGCAGCATCAGCCTCTGTGCCCGCAGCATCAGCCTCTATGCCCGCAGCATCAGCCTCTATGCCCGCAGCATCAGCCTTTTCTGTCCCCAGCATCAGCCTCTCTCCTCCCAGCCTACCCCAGCCTCAGCCTCCCCCAACATCAGCCTCTCTTCTCTCATCCTCCACCCTCCCAGCCTTCCCCAGGATCAGCCTCTCTCCTCCCAGCCTCCTCCAGCACGCCGTGCTCCTCTGCCGATACTCACAGATCCGATCGTATACACTCACACACACACACACCCGATCGCATACACTCACACCCACCCGATCGCATACACTGACGCACACACACATTGACGATATTACACATACGCGCTCATACTCACAACATCCGGAGATACCACATGCTTCTGGCCATGTGATCCTCCGGCAGGTCCTGAAAGCTCACAGCACAGTATCGCGGCCGAGAAGCAAGCGATATCCCAGGATGTTGTGAGTGTGTGGATGTGATGTGTGTGTGAGGTGTGTGTGAGAGTGAGTGTGATCTGATGTGTGTGTGTGTACTCACCTGGGGCTCCGTGTCAGTTGGGGGACTGCGTGCGGGGGGCGGGGCGAGAGCGAGCGTGCATTGCGTGAGGGGGGCGGGGCCTGCAGAGAGCCGGGGCGAGAGGCCAATCCGTGTGGGGGGGCGGGGCCATGGCGAACCCAGCGGCCAATCAGCTTTGTGTCCCGGTAAGGACACAATTTTGGAGCATGACAGACAGACAGACAGACAGAATAAGGCAATTATATATATAGATTGTTGACGTGTTCAATAGTTTTTTACCCATTGTATAATACAAGGTGCTTGTAACTAATTGTTACGACTACTGTATATATAGCTGTCATCTGGATAGCTAGATGATGCTATTGTAATAATAAAAATGTTTTAAACGTCTTTTTCCATTGTAGGGGTCCAAAGTCTTTTATGATTGCCGTGTTTTTCAAGATGCTTTACTTCTGTTCACAAATCAAAAAAATCAAGTAAATATGGTTTTGAGAAGTTGAGACATTAAACCTACTGGACTAGGACAATATCCAGTGATCTTTTTCTCCTTCTTAAAAAGCCAGTGAAAATTTATTTTGTGATTATTTTCCAAACATCATTGATGTGCAAAGTGTCATTTCTCAGTATTTTGAATAGCAATAACAACCTTCTATTTCCTGGAATTTTCTTTTTATCTGCAAAATGGAAGACATATGTGAACTTCAGGGGACACAACTCAGGCAGTGAAAATAATTATCTGTATTCACTTGTTCATAGCAAATGGTTCATTTAACAGGACCTATCATTTTATGCAATGTACCCCAGTATTGAATAATGAGAAAGAACAGGTAGACATATGATATTATTAGTGAAATGCTATATATTATCTAATGTGGGAAAATATTGATTGTTTAAAAAAATAATACTAAAATGGTAAAAAATAAAATATTCTGAATCCTATAGAAAATTCATACTGGGGTTGACATTTCTTTTCAAGTATTCCAAATAGCAATTATTATGCTACATGATAGTCTTACAATACATAATATTATACCACTGGATAGATTTTACAAAGTCACAAAAAAGTAAATATTGTAATATATACAGTCATGGCCAAAAGTTTTGAGAATGCTACAAATATTAATTTTTACAAAGTTTACTGCTTAAGTTTTTCTAATGGCAATTTGCATATACTCCAGAATGTCATAAAAAGTGAACAGCTTAACAGCAATTACTTGCAAAGTCAACATTGGCTAAAGCCTGCTTTACACGGTACGACCGATTGTGCGATTTCACAATCGATCGTACCCGCACCCGTCCTATATGCGTCACGGGCAAATCGCTGCCCGTGTCGCACAAAGTTACTAAACCCGTCACACATACTTACCTCTCGTGCGACCTCGCTGTGGGCGGCGAACGTCCACTTCCTGGAGTGGGAGGGACGTTCGGCGTCACAGCGACGTCACACGGGCGCCGGCCAATAGAAGCGGAGGGGCGGAGATGAGCGGGACGTAAACATCCCGCCCACCTCCTTCCTTCCACATAGAGACGGCGGCGGCCGCGGGAGGCAGGTGAGCTGCTCATCGTTCCCGTGGTGTCACACGGAGCGACGTGTGCTACCACGGAAACGATGGGCGACTAAAGTAAACGATATTATGGAACCTAACGAGCAGTACCCGACTCACGATTTGTGAGCGATACTGCGTCGCTAGGAGGTGTCACACAGGCCGGCATCGCCAGCGATGCCGGATGTGCGTCACAAAAAACGTGACCCCGATGATCTATCGCACGATAGATTGCCTGGTGTAAAGCAGGCTTTAGAAAATGAACTTTAACCCCCAAAACACATTTCAACATCATTGCATTCCTGCCTTAAAAGGAGCAGCGAACATTGTTTTAGTGATTGTTCCATTAACACAGGCATGGGTGTTGATGAGGACAGGGCTGGCGATCAATCAGTCATGATTAAGTAAGAATGACACCACTGGACACTTTAAAAGGAGGCTGGTGCTTGGTATCATTGTTTCTCATCAGTTAACCATGGTTATCTCTAAAGAAACACGTGCAGCCATCATTGCTCTGCACAAAAATGGCCTAACAGGGAAGAGTATCGCAGCTACAAAGATTGCACCTCAGTCAACAATCTATCGCATCATCAAGAACTTCAAGGAGAGAGCTTCCATTGTTGCCAAAAAGGCTCCAGGGCGCCCAAGAAGGACCAGCAAATGCCAGGACCATATCTTAAAACTGTTTCAGCTGCGGGATCGGACTACCAGCAGTGCCGAGCTAGCTCAGCAATGGCAGCAGGCTGGTGGGAGTGCTTCTGCACGCACTGTGAGGCGGAGACTGCTTGAGCAAGGCCTGGTTTATAGGAGGGCAGCAAAGAAGCCACTTCTCTCCAGAAGAAACATCAGGGACCGACTGATATTCTGCAAAAAATACAGGGAGTGGACTGCTGAGGACTGGGGTAAAGTCATTTTCTCAGAGGAATCTCCTTTTCGATTGTTTGGGACATCTGGAAAACAGCATATTAGGAGAAGAAGAGGTGAGCGCTACCACCAGTCTTGTCTCATGCCAACTGTTAAGCATCTTGAAACAATTCATGTGTGGGGTTGCTTCTCAGCCAAGGGAATCGGCTCACTCACAGTCTTGCCTAAAAACACAGCCATGAATAAAGAATGGTACCAGAATGTCCTCCAAGAGCAACGTCTCCCAACTGTCCAAGAGCAGTTTGGCGCCCAACAATGCCTTTTCCAGCATGATGGAGCACCTTGCCATAAAGCAAAGGTGATCACTAAATGGCTCATGGAACAAAACATAGAGATTTTGGGTCCATGGCCTGGAAACTCCCCAGATCTTCGTCCCATTGAGAACTTGTGGGCAATCATCAAGAGACGGGTGGACAAACAAAAACCAACAAATTCTGGCAAAATGCAAGCATTGCTTATGCAAGAATGGACAGCTATCAGTCAGGATTTGGTCCAGAAGTTGATTGAGAGCATGCCAGGGAGAATTGCAGAGGTCCTGAAGAAGAAGGGTCAACACTGCAAATATTGACTTGCTGCATTAACTCATTCTAACTGTCAATATAACCTTTTGGTACTCATAATTTGATTGCAATTATATTTCTGTATGTGATGTAAACATCAGACAAACACAATTAAAAACCAGAGGGCAACAGATCATGTGAAAATATAATTTTGGTGTCATTCTCAAAACTTTTGGCCATGACTGTACACTACTCACACAAAGTTAGAGATATATGGCTTGCGTGTGAAATTTCAGTATGATCCCAAAGTACACGCTAACCTTTCCGGATGAAGTTAATGTGACCTTCTCTAAACTTGTGAATGCACATATCCAATTGTTCAATCTTTCAGTACTTTTTGCACAGCTTTTTATTTTTTTAACAAGGAGCTTAATGGTAACATTCAGAACAGGTGTTTGATCCATGAATCGCCCAATAAATTTCAGGGTTTAATTAGAATTGCTATTTAAATGGTCCTCCTGATCATTCTGTTCACATGTTCACATCATGAGACCAAGACGACACATAGCAATTGATCACCAGTATCTCTCCATTGCAAGGCTTCAAGCAGGATGTTCTCAGACAAAAGTGGCCACTGAACTTAGAGTGTCACAGAGTGTCATCAGCAGGTTGCAACAGAGATACAGAGAGACTGAAAGTCACAGAAAGGTATGGATGTGGACATCATTCAGTCATATCCCACCCTGATGACTGCTTCATTGTAAACAATGCCCTTTGGAACTGGATGATGAATGTCACACAACTCCAGGCACATTTAAGGGAGGTGAGAGGCACCCAAGTGTTACACATCGTGGCTCTCTTATTGCAAGGAATGATGTGGTCCCCCATACCTTGTCGGCCACGAGCCCTCCTGCTCAGCAGCACCAAAGGTCTGGGAGACTGCGCAGTCTGCAGGAGTTGTCTTCTCAGAGACACAGCAGAAGGGTGACACCACTCCGCGCTGGGCTATTTCTAATACTTTTCATGCATCTCTCCTGAAACCCGTACGACCTAAAAACTCGGGGTCTCTGCTGTCCCAGGTTGACTTCTCGTCCGACGACCCTGAAGTAGCGAAGCTAGTAAGAACAAAAATTGTACAGGGCAAGAGATACTTCCTCGTGGAGTGAGTCGGTCGTGGCCCGGAGCATAGGTCCTGGGAATTGGAGGAGCATGTCCACGCCCCAGGTTTGGTGGCGGCCTTCAGGCGCAGGCGAGGGGGGGGCCCTAGACGGGGGAGTAATGTTACACGTTGTGGCTCTCTTATTGCAAGGAATGAGGTGGTCCCCCATTCCTTGTCGGCCACGAGCCCTACTGCTCAGCAGCACCAAAGGTCTGGGAGACTGTGCAGTCTGCAGGAGTTGTCTTCTCAGAGACACAGCAGAAAGGTGACACCTAGTGGTTCTCCCCTTGCAAGGAATGGAGAGGTCTCCCATTCCTTGCCTGCCACGAGCTCTCCTGCTCAGCATCACAGAGGCTCTGGGAGGTTGCGCAGTGTGCAAAGAATAGATGCTCAGGGAAGCAGCAAGACTTCCCATGTCTCTGCACATTGTGAAACCGGGGATCCTGCCTTTATGACCCAGAGGCAGGAAGATGAGCATGTGCTCCACGTGACGTCTTCTGATTCGCTCACTGATATCACACGGCCCCATGACGAGGCTGGTGATGTGCTGAATCCTGACTGGCTGGGCCAGGACGTCAGGAACCCTGATTGGGTCACGCCCATCTCGCGCCCGCCCTTGGGTGGAGCTACACCTCCTTAAAAGCTCCCCCTGCCATCATGGCGGTGCGCGACTGTCCTTCTATGTTTGGATGTCTGGCAGCGTGCTGCCACGCCACTGCTTAGGCATTATTGTCTTTTGTGGGCTTTGCCCTTGCTGCTCAGGCAGCACCTAGTTTGCAGGTCTTGCCCCTGCCTTGCTGCTCCGGCAGTATCGCGTTTAGCAGGCTGTGTTCCTGTCCCAGGTGAGCTCCTCGAGTCTCTGTCGGACTCACTTGGTTTCTGAAGCACACGTGCGTGGGCACCTCTGTGCTACCCCCGTGCCATATTCCTGTGACTCCCGCTGGCACACGTGTGTAGGCACCTCTGTGCGTCCCCGTGCAACAGGTACACCGTACGAGAAGCCCCGAGCCATACAACCCTCACGGGTTAGGGCGGACCGGTGTACATAGATCATCTGTGACGTTCCAGACGATCACTAGCAGCAACCCGCTCACTCTTTCCTGACCATAGCAGCGGTCCCTTACACCGCACAGTGGACCTTGACCGGCGGAAGCTGTCTATTTCCCATCTTGGCACGCTTCCCCGGGTCCCCCTCGTAACATTACGGTCGCGCCAAAGGTCTGGCTATGGCGGAAGAGCAGCAGCAGTTGCTGCGTTATGTGCCGCAGTTGGAGTCACGATTGGCAGCAGTGGAGCGGTCTTCCCCCGATAAGGCTGCTCTAGCAACAGTCGCCACCCAGGCGGCTACTCAGGCTGTGGAATTATGCGGAAGGTCGCCTCGCCTTGCGCTCCCAGAGCGCTTCAGCGGGGACAGCTCTGAGTGCCGTGGTTTCATAAACCAGGTTACTACCTACTTGGAGTTGTCCGCGACTGATTACGCTACTGAGAAGGCGAAGGTAGCCTTCGTCCAGTCCCTGCTCACAGGGAGAGCGCTAAAATGGTCCATGCCGTTGTGGGAGCGTGGAGATCGGGTGGTGAATCACCTTCCAGTTTATCTTGAGGCCATGAGAAAGGTGTTCCTCGGGCCTCAAGTCCCCCACGACTCCGCGCTGCGGCTCCTACGCCTTCGGCAAAGGTCCACTTCAGTCGGGGACTTTGCAGTACAATTCAGGACACTCGCCGCAGAGCTGGACTGGCCAGATAAAGTCCTGGTCCCTGTGTTCTGGGAGGGTCTGGCAGGGTTCGTCAAAGACGCGCTGGCCACGCGTGACGTGCCGTGCCGACCACCTTAGAGTCCTTAATTCGGCTTGCCTCTCGCATAGACATCCGCCACGCGGAGCGGAGGCTCGAGGTCTCTTCGGCACCCACGTTTACCTGGTCTACAGAGCCTCTGACTTCCCTTCCCCACCAGACCGGTCTCCCAGCCAGCTCTGTTGATGACTCTGTGGAGCCAATGGAAGTCTCCAAAGTGATCTCCTCTACCACAGGTTCTCTGCCGTCGGCCGATTGCTTTGCCTGTGGGCAGGGGGGACATGTAGCTACCCGATGTTTGAAACCTTCGGAAGAAAGTCAGTGTCTTGTTTCACCTTCAATCAGCGTGAGATGGGTCATTTCCACTTCCCAAGACCAGGTGCCACCTGGTAAGACCCTCACTTCCTCTGACTCACGGAACGGTGTGCTGTCATGGGATCATGCCTCCAAAGTTGGGGCCCACTTAGGGGTCGACAGGACCAGAGACCTAGGGGTCAGGCATTATTGGGGGCCGGCGGTAGCTCAGGATGTACAGAAGAATATGGGAGTCCGTACGTCGTGTGCGTATAATATACCGTTCAGGCGGAGGCCTGCGGGTCTTCCACATCCTGTGCCATCTTTCGCACCTGGTGACCTAGTGTGGCTGTCTTCTAAACATATTAACCTTCCGGTACAGACAGCCGAGTTTGCTCCTAGGTACCTTGGCCCGTTTACAGTAATAGAGCGGGTAACCCCGGTAACATATCGACTCCAGCTCCCTCCGCGCTGGGCTATTTCTAATACTTTTCATGTATCTCTCCTGAAACCCGTACGACCTAAAAACTCGGGGTCTCTGCTGTCCCAGGTTGACTTCTCGTCCGACGACCCTGAAGTAGCGAAGCTAGTAAGAACAAAAATTGTACAGGGCAAGAGATACTTCCTCGTGGAGTGGGTCGGTCGTGGCCCGGAGCATAGGTCCTGGGAATTGGAGGAGCATGTCCACGCCCCAGGTTTGGTGGCGGCCTTCAGGCGCAGGCGAGGGGGGGGGGGCCCTAGACGGGGGGTAATGTTACACGTTGTGGCTCTCTTATTGCAAGGAATGAGGTGGTCCCCCATTCCTTGTCGGCCATGAGCCCTACTGCTCAGCAGCACCAAAGTTCTGGGAGACTGTGCAGTCTGCAGGAGTTGTCTTCTCAGAGACACAGCAGAAAGGTGACACCTAATGGTTCTCCCCTTGCAAGGAATGGAGTGGTCTCCCATTCCTTGCCTGCCACGAGCTCTCCTGCTCAGCATCACAGAGGCTCTGGGAGGTTGCGCAGTGTGCAAAGAATAGATGCTCAGGGAAGCAGCAAGACTTCCCATGTCTCTGCACATTGTGAAACCGGGGATCCCGCCTTTATGACCCAGAGGCAGGAAGATGAGCATGTGCTCCACGTGACGTCTTCTGATTCGCTCACTGATATCACACGGCCCCATGACGAGGCTGGTGATGTGCTGAATCCTGACTGGCTGGGCCAGGACGTCAGGAACCCTGATTGGGTCACGCCCATCTCGCGCTCGCCCTTGGGTGGAGCTACACCTCCTTAAAAGCTCCCCCTGCCATCATGGCGGTGCGCGACCGTCCTTCTATGTTTGGATGTCTGGCAGCGTGCTGCCACGCCACTGCTTAGGCATTATTGTCTTTTGTGGGCTTTGCCCTTGCTGCTCAGGCAGCACCTAGTTTGCAGGTCTTGCCCCTGCCTTGCTGCTCCGGCAGTATCCCGTTTAGCAGGCTGTGTTCCTGTCCCAGGTGAGCTCCTCGAGGCTCTGTCGGACTCACTTGGTTTCTGAAGCACACGTGCGTGGGCACCTCTGTGCTACCCCCGTGCCATATTCCTGTGACTCCCGCTGGCACACGTGTGTAGGCACCTCTGTGCGTCCCCGTGCAACAGGTACACCGTACGAGAAGCCCCGAGCCATACAACCCTCACGGGTTAGGGCGGACCGGTGTACATAGATCGTCTGTGACGTTCCAGACGATCACTAGCAGCAACCCGCTCACTCTTTCCTGACCATAGCAGCGGTCCCTTACACCGCACAGTGGACCTTGACCGGCGGAAGCTGTCCATTTCCCATATTGGCACGCTGCCCCGGGTCCCCCTCGTAACACCCAAGTATTAGGTCAGACCATTTAAAACTATTTACATGAGCATTGTCTGCATGCTAGATGACCTGAAACGGTTCCTGACCATGCTACAAAGCAAAGGTATCATCATCTTACTGGACGAGGGATCAGTGAGCCTCAGTGCTGTCTACTGATGAAAGTCGATTAACGCTGAGCAAAAATGATGGCTTCTAATGATGCTGGAGACATCAAAGAGAGCACTATCCATCAGCCACTGTTGTCACCAGATGAGCCTTTGGTGGTGGTGATGTTGCAATGTGGGTAGGTGTGTGTCATCATTACAGAACTACCCTACACTTTGTGAATGGTACAGTGACAAACCCCTACTACTTGAATAACATCATTAATACAGTCATTGCACCTCTGCATGTGCACCACAGGCCTAATTTCATCTTCGTGGATGACAATGCTCCAGCTCATTGAGGTTGCATCATTGGAGTACAGCTGATGGAGACTGAGGTACCTCAAATAGAGTGGCCTGCACTTTATCCAGACTTGAAGCCCATAGAAGACCTATGGGATCAGCTGAGTCACTGTGTAGAGGCTCGTAACTCTGTACCCCAGAACTTAAATGATCTGAAAGCTGCACTTCAAGAAGAGTGAGATGCCATGCCACAACAGTCAATAGCTCGACTTGTAAAAAGCATGAGGCGTCATTGTCAAGCTGTAATTGATGCTCAAGGCCTGTCACATGGTGTTTGGCTCTAAACTTGCCGAGTGTCATGGCAGCATCTGATGTTGTTAACACTTCAGAATCAGACACTTCACACTATGCCTTCTGTGGTGCTTTTGAGTTGCACAGACAGGCACGGGCGTTGACCAGCTGTGTGTTAACTAGTGATCGGGCTCGCAGGAGTTAATGCAACCTGCTGGTTACCTCTTGGATCTCATGTTGCAGGAGACGTATCACAGTTACCCCCTGCCTTCTTAAAATGGTGGAGCCTGTCTTTCCATGCCGACTATAGCTTTTCTAAATTGGTCTGTGTGGTTTTGTGTTTTTGTTGCTGGTGATTTATTTCATGCTGCTTGGTGTGCTGTAGAAATCCTCTCCTTGTCTAGTTATTTCCTCCCTGCTCTTTATTTCCTCCTTATCATGTATTTTCTTATATCTCTATGTGTCCTAGCTAAGTGATAGAGTTTTTGATTTCTCCGTTTGTCTTATCTGTGGATTCAAGCACTCCTGTTCCATTCCTCTCCTGGAGTGAGGGAGAGGGGGTATAAGGTCAGGGCTGGCCAAGAACAGGGCGACGAAGTTTGCCCAGACATTTTTACCATTAGAAGTATCTCTGGGATTATGGGCAGCTAGGGCCCCGTAGCCTGAGGGCCAGTCTAGGAGCCAAGGTCATCTGTTATCCCCTCACACTTCGTGACAAGGCCACATGATAAGTTATTGAGACATTGACTTTTGACTTCTACTTAAATGCCCTACTTTCATGTTAAAATATCACTATACTGTAGTGTGAACTTTTTAAGTTTTACATTAATTTCACCAGAAAGTCAAATATCCTTAATAATTTGTGAGTAGCGTATATAAGAAAAGCAGACAAAAGTCTGTCATCGGCAGGATTGAAAGAATACTCATGGGTTAAGCCTGCTTTACACTTTGCAATTAAGCATACGATATCTTATGCGATGTGACACGCCCCCATCGTATGTGCGGCACGTTTAATTTGTTGACCGTGTCGCACAATCGATTAAAATCTGTCACACGTACTTACCTTTCCATATCACCTCTATGTGGGCGGCGAACATCCACTTCCTGGAGCGGGAGGGACGTTCGGCGTCACAGCGACATCACACGGCAGCCGGCCAATAGAAGCGGAGGGGCGGAGATGAGCAGGACGTAAACATCCCGCCCACCTCCTTCCTTCCGCATTGCAGGCGGGACACAGGTAAGATGAGTCATCGTTCCCGGGGTGTCACACACTGCGATGTGTGCTGCCTCGGGAACATTGAACAACCCGACGTGCAATATTTAGGAAATGAACGACGTGTATGCAATGAACGGTTTAACATTCATTCGCAGTCGCACGTAGCTGTCACACGCTACAACACCACTAACGATGCCGGATGTGCGTCACTTACGATGTGACCCCGCCGACACATCGTTAGATATGTTGTAGCGTGTAAAGCACCCTATATTTAGGGTTTCCCACTATTGTGCACTCACCAGGATGCATAATGCACGTAATGCATGGCTACTTTACTATACCTAGACACCACTTCTATGCCTACAGCTGCCGCCGTTCTCAAGTTAATGGCAGTGGACAAGATTTGGGTGGACACACTGTATAGGATGGTAACATCAACATTATTAATTATTTTAAAGCATCATTCATTTCAGGGTGCTGTACATGTGAAGAGGGTCTACACACATAATAAATATATACAATAAAACAACTGCAAACCAATAGCAACATACTGGAACAAAGAGGGAGCAGACCTTACCCTCATTTGCTTTCAATCTACTGTATAAGGTATTGGTGAAGGAGACAGTAGATTGAGTGAAGTTAATTAAGTGGCAGCATTTTTATTGCAGGTTGAAGGTTTCCTGAAGAGATGAGTTTTCAGGTTACATCTGAAGTTTTAATCATGCAAGAGAATTGGATGTGCTGCAGACTTGTGAATGTGCGCTGTCAGGATTCTCCACTGCAAGCGGCTGTAGCGGATGTTCATGTGATCGCAAACATTGTGATATGCATACTCCTGGACACATTCTGACTAGACATGCACAGTCTCCCTCAATACAAGTATATTGCGGGAAGCCATGCACTGTACATCTAATTGAAATGTGACCAGTCTTCATTTCGCATAGTTTGCAATCATGTGAACACCAGCCATTCCGCCAGCATCAGACAGCATGCAATGTGTGCACTGTAATGATTCCCAAGTCTTCAGTGACATAGTGAGTTCAGACTTTTGTGCCAAACCTGGACAACCCCTTTAACATTTCTATTTTTGCATGCATTCTTACTTTGCAGCATTTTTTCCACACCTGCTTAAAATGTTTGCACAGTGCAGCTTTTATGTGTACAAACTGTCATATTAATTTTATGTATACTGTATCTGTGCAGACAATAACTTGCTGTTTTGTTTGTTTATTCATATTTAAGCAAGCTGAGGGAGGAAAAAATGCAAATAATACACAAAACAACTGAAATAGGGAAAATAAAAACTAAAGATTCAAGGACAAAATATTGCAGTAGGTTACAAAGTTTTGTGATACTAATAAAGTTAATAACTAGTCTTTACAAAGTACATCTTCTTGTAATTATATTACATGTAGCTAATAAAACCCCAAGTGAAGGGCATAAGTATACTAATAAAAGATACATAAGCTTGTATTATTCACACCTACATTTGTGCATTGTTTTAAAGAACATAGCTTAATTTGTGTAAGTGTGTTACGTCCCTTTATCCTTATGGATTTACACATTGCTGCCACCCTACTAATAATAAAACAAAGCCTCTTAGTGTGGCCATAGTGCTTTTTTATGCTATCAGGAGGGTATGAAAGTGATAACATACTGTACTATACTGCTCTCTAATACAGCTTTAAATTAATCAATAGCTTCTACATTACATTATGGTAGGGGTCCCCAACCTTTTTTACCTTGAGAGCCACATTCGACTTTGAAAGTTGGTCGAGAGCCACATTGTAGAGATGAAGACATAGTCAAAGACAATTTACAGTGGAAAAGAGGAAACAACAATTGGAAATTAAGAATCTCTTCCCCATATTGATAACAGAGAAAAAAGTGTCCTCTATTCACAACACAATCCACTATACCAAGACCAATAATACCACATACAAGGGAGAAATACCGCTACAATGTGACCAGACAACATATTACCACCATATAATGACTGAATAGAGGCACATACAAGGGAAAAATAATGCCACACTGTGACCAGACGACATATTACCACCACATAGTGACTGAATAGAGGCACATACAAGGAAGAAATACCACCACACTATGACTAGATAACATATTGCCAACACATAGTGACCAAATACAACCACATACAAAAGAGTAATACCACCACACCATAATTAGACCACGTAGTAGCTGAAAACTACCACATACAAGGGAGAAATACTGCAACACTATGACCAGACCATATAATGACCAAATAATACCACACACAAGAGACAAATACCACCACATCATGACTAGACCACATATTACTACCACACAGGAACGTATAAAACTACAATAATGCTCATGAATAAAAACCACTATACTAATAACACTAATATTATTATCACTACCATTTTACACAGGAGCGCTATATATAGTATACAGGTAATACAGTGATCACCAGTGACATTATACTCAGGGACTCTGTATATAGTAGTATGTGTGTGTGTGTACATGTAATACACTGTTGATATAGAAGGGTTAATAGTTTCTCTATTTCTTTATTAAAGATATTTTATTGAAATTTAGTAAGTATATCTGGTGGTAGTTCATAATAATCATGGAGCCTTCGGAATTAGAGACAAGCTCAAGGATTATTATTGTCTCTAAATGTTACATAGTTACATAGTTACATAGTTACTAAGGTTGAAAAAAGATGTTCTACTTATCTTCTTCTTATCTCATATGCATGACTCTACATTTTTGTTTTGCTAAAACTTAAAGGTCATATGAGCAACTTGTAAAGTCCAGCTAGAAGCCTTTTTTGCAATATCACATTGATCTGTAAATGGTATAAATAAACTGTACCTTGGCTGAATAAACAGAAAAATTGATCATGCTCACATGAATGCAGGACTTTTTCTCCGAGCGCTCGATCTTGATTAGGTCTGAAGAGGCCTAATTCAGAGGACCTCACTGGTGATCCCATAAGCTGACTTGTGACAAAATAGAACAGCTACAACAGTTTTTGGTGCCCAACGTGGAGCCATGGCCAACCAGCCTATTTGGAAGAAGTTTTGGGGACTCTTGAGACAGTGAAATTTCAGCTGCAGCAAGGTGAGAAGCTTTATTCTTACACTTTATTTCACTCTCTCTGATTTCCCGAATATTCTGGGTAAGGCTGTACACACGGTTCAAGAACTCTGGCATCACCAGTGAGTATTGTTTTTTTCTCATGCATGTCTGAATGAGAGTTAAAAATATAGAGTAATAAGATAATCTGTTGTCTGTCCATTAACTGATTGCATAGATTGCATAGCACGGAATTTGGGACAGTCTCTGTATAATTACATTTGCTGTGTTGCTGTGTTTTGTGTTTTGCTTTGGCCATCTTTGCATCTTTGATGGGCAATACACTGGTCTAGGGATATGTGTTCATAAGTGGTTCCATACTAATGCCTAGATAAAGTAGGCAGGCAATAGGTTGTTGTATATTGATGAGAAGCCTCTGAATAACAAAGTGATGAGTAATTGAGATAAGAGACTTGGTGAAATAATATGTATGTATAAGTCTAATGGTTATAGGTCATACTGTGGACTGTGAAAAGATGTTCCGGTTGTGAAATGTCACAGGGCATAGCCATATAGAGTAATTGAGTGGATACCTGACATATGTATTTTTTCCCATCAGTGTCAAGAGCGGTTTAGATAATTTTTTTTGCATGTGAGGTTAACTGATCCTTGGAAGGTGTATTGTTACATATGTTTCTGGAATCAATGAATGAGTAAGACAAGTGGTCCTGGGATCTGTCCTTATAGTGAGATATTGTGTGTTTCTTCCCCTCAAAATGGGGATGAAGGTTTTATAGCAAAGTAGTTTTCCCTTTAAGTAGAATATTAGTACTGTGAAGGTATATAAGTAATCTCAATTTTCTGCTAGGATTGTGTTTTGGAAAGCTGAATCTGGACGAGATAAGACTCTTGCTAAACAAACTGTGCGCTGCTATTCTGTTGGGAGGGGTCAAGTGAACAGCTGCGCGATTTTCTGTCTTCTGCCCTCTGTGAGAAGTCAGCTCTGAGGATTGTTTTGGTTTAACTCTAGTTTACGTTCGTTGCTGAAATACTTTGTAAAGGACCAGCATGGGGTACCCAACTGCACATCAGAAGTGGATTAGAGAGCATTGTGGCCTTCCCACTTACATGGAGGTGGTCTAGTAGGTGAGAGGACTATCACACCTGGTTCCTCCTGCTTTAGTCATCTGGTCTATTGGGTGAGAGAGGTGTTTTTTTTAACCCTTCCCAATACGCCCTGCAAGTGTAGCAGGTGAGAGTGAATGCTGATTTAGCCTTCCAGCTACTTGAGAGCCCATTCTGACTTGCCAGGAGAAGTGTGGCCTGTTGACAAGGTCCAGGGACACTGAGAGGGCATTTGCAGAAAGGTGGGCTATGTGGGAATAAGTTGAAGCCATGGGCAACTTGTTCAGTGTGCAGTGTGGGGCTCCAGCGGGATCCAAAACAGCCAAACAGATAGTGCAAGAAAGGAAAGTCAAGGAAGCAGTGAAAAATATCAGACGAATACTCACAAAGGCAGACATGCCAGAGTGTGGGTGTTTGGATGTTGAGAAATGGCACAGATTCAAGGAAGAGGTGCAGCATTGTGGATGTAAAGAAATAACAGTGGGATGTATTATTATATTATTGTTATGTAAAGTGTATTATAAATGTTTTAATGCACCAAGAGCAAAAACTGTGACTGCTACCGCCCCACCTTCACATGATCAGAAACCCAGACCAGATGAATGGACTTGTAAAACATTGTAGTCAGAAAAACCCAGACTGGAGAAGTACTTGTGCTATGTGTAATGTTACTCGCCCTAAGCAGATTGCACTAAATCCTGTTCGAACCAGATCACATGTGATGACAGAGGACGCTGACACTGAGACAGAGGTAGTGAAGGAATTTAGTTTTGGGGAGGAAGCTGGACATTACTCTGACGTGAGGAAAGAAAACAGTTATCTGACTCTGAAGACCAACCTTTCCCTCTTTCCCTGACTGACATAATACAGCAGGAAGGGGAGAGTATAGAGACGTACTTTTGGAGGTTACAGCTGAAGTGGGCAGACATGGGGTACAAAGTCAGAACCTCCCTTAATGGCAAAATACTGATGAGTATATTCGTTAACGGTATGAATAAGGTTTTACGAGAAGCAGTACAGACAGCCAGACCTGAGTGGAGAAACATGGACCCAACAGACCTTCTGCAAGTAGCTAAGGGGGTTGAACTGACAAAATGCAAGCGACCAGTTATGTATGCTAGAGCACAAGGAAGACAGTCGAAGCAGAAAGGGAGGGCACCAGGTGACCTAGTGACCGTATAGTGCTGGAATTGTGGACAGAATGGACATTACGCCAGACAGTGCAAAAACCCCAAATAGGAGAGGGAGCAGACTAACTCTCCTCCTTCCTTCCCTCCTCCTTTGCCTCTGGCCTAGGAAACTGGTGACCATGAAGGGACTGGAGGGATTGGTGTCTGAAATTCCCTTGACAAAACAGTATCCCTTAAGTCCAGCCAAATCAATGGCCCTGACCAGAGATATGAGAATATGTGCAAGCAGGAGCTCTAGTACAAAGGTCCTCCCCCTGTAACACTCCCTTGTATCCAATCAAGAAAAAAGGGCCCAAAGGTTCCCCTGACACGTACAGAATGGTGCATGATTTGAGAGCTGTCAATGCTGTCACTGAGAGTGTAACATCTATTGTTCCAAACCCACATACCTTACTGTCACAAATCCCAGGAACCTCCAAATGTTTTACAGTAATTGATTTGGCAAATGCATTTTTCTCTGTGCCTCTACACCCTGACTGTCAGTATCTTTTTGCCTTCACACATGAAGGGAAACAGTACATGTGGACAGTCCTCCCGCAAGGAGGAATGAATTCACCCACCATTTATTCTACAGCTATGGCAGGAATTTTGGAACAGTGGCAACCGCCTCATCCACAGGTTACGCTATTGCAGTACGTGGATGACCTTTTGCTCTGCTGTCCAGACCAGACGTCCTGCAAGGAAGCCACAATTTCTTTGCTGTGTTTTCTGGCAGAGAATGGTTGCAAAGTTTCACGTGTAAAATTACAGTATTGTAAGCAAAAGGTGACATTTTTGGGTCACTGTATCTCTGAAGGTACAAGACACCTGACTGAGGAGAGAAAACAAGCAGTCCAAAATCTCTCCTTACCCAGGTCCCACCGGCAACTGCGCACCTTTTTGGGCTTAGTGTCATACTGCAGGCCTTGGATAAGGTCTGCCTCGCAAATGATGCAACCCCTCTATGATTGTCTGTCATCTGACCCCTTCGACCTTGCTCAGGAAGCTATTGATTCCTTTCATTCCCTTAAACTACTCAGCGCGACTGGACCCTGTTGTCAGAGGGTCTCCCACGTGTGTCCGTGCTGTAGCAGCTGCTGCAGTACTGCTAGGGAAAGTGTCGTGGGTGGAGGAGGTGACGCTGCGCTCTCCCACAGCTCGGGTCCGGCCGCTGCTGCTGCGGCTGCTGCGGCTCGGTGGTGGCTCGAGCGGTGGGCCGGATCCCGGGACACGAACGGCGCTCCTCGCCCGTGAGTGAAAAGGGTGGGGAATGGATTGTGGGGATTTTGTTATTGTCCGTGACGCCACCCACGGTTGTGGTGATATTGGTGACACCACCGCTGCTCTGGACGGGGATCCCGGGAGCGATGACAGGGAGCAGCCTGGATGTTAGTTCTCCCCTCCGTGGGTAGGGGGTTGGTTGTCCCGGGGCCCGGTGATGGGGTAGGGATGGATTGCAGGCAGGTTACGGGGCCTGGTGAGGTGCAGGGTCGCGGGGGCAGCGCTGTGCCGCACAGCACGGTGGTACTCACTCAGCCAATGATGAGGACACAGTTCTCGGTAAAACACACGGCTGGATGGAGGGGTCCCACAGATGGCTACGGTGTTTCTCCTCCCGGCAGGTTGATGGTGACTGCCTTTCCCTGCACCTGTGTAACGTGTACGGTTCCAATGGGTTCCCACTGGTAACCCGCTCCCCAGCTTGGATAAGTGCTGAAGGAGCCCCTTTTGCCCGCAGACTCTGGCCCTGGGAACTTCAGCCTTGGCGGTGACTGTGTTTCCCTCTCTCGGTTGGACTGTTACCTTCTGATGGGACTTGGCTGTTGGGAAACCCAGGAGATTCCCTCCGCTAACAAATTTGGCAAAATCACGGCGACTCCTAGCCTTGCCGGGGTCCGTAAGCCCCTGCCGGATGGTGCTGGCTTCTCTTTGCGTACCGGTCCGGTACCGCCGGGCCACCGCCCATCCACGTTCCTTACGGTTAGCTCCAATAGGCCACTCCTGCAGAAGGTCACCACCGTCTGCCAACCTTGCTGATCTGTCCGGGCCACACACCCGGACCAACTTCAGGCTGCTTAACTGCCACTACACTCCTCTCTCAACTCTACTCAAAATTGATCTCATCTGCCTGCTTTTCCCGCCTCCAGGACTGTGAACTCCTCGGTGGGCGGGACCAACCGCCTGGCCCACCCCCTGGTGTGGACATCAGCCCCTGGAGGGAGGCAACAAGGGTTTTTGTCTGACTTTGGTGTGCCAGACCAGGAGTGTGGGGTGTGTAGGTGTTGTTCTGTGATGACCTAGCTTGTCCAGGGCGCCACATTCCCCCTTAGTAAAATGCAGACCGTCCGCGGGCTGCCCGTCCATCACCGGTTTTATTTTCACAAACTGGAAAAGATAAACGGTAAAACAAGCTACAATTATAATAACATCTTCCCACATCTTACTTAAACATTGCAAAACGGTTGCGGCTTCCGCTCTCTCCCACCCAAGTAACCTGGCCCTGATGCTACCCTAAGCAAACAGGCAGCACCCCTTGACCCCAGTCCAGCACAAGCTACCCGAGCGGGTTCTGTCCTTTTCAGGGGACCCACATCCATGGGAAACCCTCTGAAACCCCCGGAGGATCGCCACCGGTTGCGGTAGTGGCGGGCCTGGCCATCACTTCCCTCCAGGCCCATCCTCCAAATCAGCCTCTCCGGAGGTGGTTACGGTAAAGCCTTAAAACATATTTTTATTTACAAACCACAAGTTCGTGGTTGCCCTGCTAGTTCTCGGGCTTGTCCGTAGTAGTTTCTACGCTTTTGGTAAAGGGGTCCCAACGGGGACCAGTTGCCGGCAACGACCGGTGCTAATCAAGGCTTCAAATCAGGTGACATCTCGGTTAATTCTTTCTTATCATTCAATTAAAACTTTTACACGGTACTTTCAACACATACAGACACAATTTCCCCCCTTTAAAGAGTAGTTTCCCTGTACCTAAGTGGGGGTCTACATAGGTTAGGACGAGTGGACCTCCGGGGTCCGGTGTCAGTGGGGACAGGCAGTGGGGCAGAGGGGACAATCAGTTCCTGTTCCCTGTTATCGTGTGGGGCAGGCAGAGGCATAGGGGAGCTGGGTACAAGTTCATCCCTGGGCACTGGCTCATGGTTGACCACTTCCATCACTTCCTCATCCATGGGTTGTGGGAACAGTATCACTGGAAGACTCACCGCGCCATTCTGTGTAGGCCAGTCTGCTGGAAAGTCACCCATCACGGTGTGGATTACCTCTTTTGCCTTCTCCACCGGTCTAGGAACCGGAGCTTCAGCCGCTGCCCTCAATGCTGGTGGGCACCTCTTTAGATGGTCCCGGGAAACCGTGGCCAAAGTGCCCCCTTGGTCACGACTGATCTGGTAGGCCTTCCCATCTTTCCATCCTGTGGGCTGTATGACATATAAAGTCTGCTCCCATTGATCATCCAGCTTGTGGGTCCTCCTCTTTTGCTTCAGCACTACATTTCCAGGCTGGAAAGGGCCAGCAGACGCCTTTTGGTTGAAGCGCTGCTCCTGTTGTTCCCGACTCTGACTCAAATTCTTCTCAACATACTCCTGAATTTGTCGATACTGCACCCTCCGCTGAGTGTCCCATTCAGCTGTCGAAGGGAGTGCTTCTGGGGCTTCCAATCCCATGTCCAGATCCACCGGTAGCTGGCCGGGGCGAGCCCTCATCAGGTATGCTGGGGTGCATTTCGTTGAGCTGGAAGGGATATTGTTGTACATATCGACCAAGTCAGGTAGCTTCTCCGGCTACAGGTTCCGCTCTTCTAGCGGCAACGTCTTGATGAGGCCCAGGACCAGGTGGTTCATCTTTTCACACATGCCATTGGTTTGGGCATGGTAAGGCGTGGTCCGGATTTTCTTGCAGCCATACAACTGACAAAATTCATGGAATACCTCCGCTTCAAAGGCCGGGCCTTGGTCAGTAAGCACCTTCTCAGGGTATCCATGTGGTCGGCAGAAATAAGCCTGGAACGCCCTAGCGGCGGTACGGCCAGTTAGGTCTTTGACTGGGACAACCACCATGAACCTTGAATAGTGGTCTACAATGGTTAGAGCGTAGGTGTACCCACTTCGGCTGGGGGTGAGCTTTACATGGTCCAGGGCAACCAGCTCCAGCGGTTGATATGTAACGATCGGGTGTAGGGGCGCCTTCTGGCTGGCCTCATCCTTCCTTTCAGCGTGCAAGGGCCACACTCTCGGCACCAGGCCTCTACAGATTCCCGCATTCCACTCCAATAGAACCGCTCTCTCAACAGCATCTCTAGTTTCTTCCATCCGAAGTGTCCAGCACCATCATGGTATGCTTGCAGGACGGTGGGCACGTTAGCTTGGGGAATCACCAACTGGTGGATCTTCTCATGGGTCTTCGGGTTAATCAGCTCACGGTACAACTTCCCCTGGTGCAGATACAGCTGGGTCCGTTCTCGCCACAGGCGTTGGGCTTCAGCTGGGGCAGCAGGGTCTATCCCAGCAGTGCCTTGTTCCACCAAGATTTTGACTAAGCGGACTAAGTTTTTTCCGGAAAACCTGCAAGGCATCAGGTTTCCCATCATACTGCGGTAGCCAGGCAGCTCCGGGCACATAGGGCAAAGAGAACGGCATCACCTGAGCAAGAGTTGGGGCCGTGGCGCCCCCCGCCAGTGTGGCCGGGACCTGGGCAGGCCCATTCCCATCTACGGGTGCTCCCACGACTGCGTCCGCCGCTCCTCCAGCGGCTCCGTCGGGCACAGACATCTTGTTTCCGTCCCCCTTAGTCTCTTTCCGGCTCTTCCTCTACAGGGGTGGGGTTTTGGCCTTCGCGCCTGCAGTACTCGAGGAGACACTCGAGCGGGAATTTTTCATGCCCAAGATGGCGGCTTCTCCAATTTTTCGGTCGGACACCTCCGGCGGTAACAAGGCGCACCTCTACCAGACGGCAGAGCGGTAAGATCCTGTTCGTGACGCCAAGTTGTCGCGGGCGGAGGAGGTGACGCTGCACTCTCCCACCGCTCGGGTCCGGCCGCTGCTGCTGTGGCTGCTGCTGCTCGGTGGTGGCTCGAGCGGTGGGCCAGATCCCGGGGACACGAGCGGCGCTCCTCGCCCGTGAGTGAAAAGGGTGGGGATTGGATTGTGGGGATTTGGTTATTGTCCGTGACGCCACCCACTGTGGTGGTGATATTGGTGACACTACCGCTGCTCTGGACGGGGATCCCAGGAGCGATGACAGGGAGCAGCCTGGATGTTAGTTCTCCCCTCCGTGGGTAGGGGGTTGGTTGTCCCGGAGCCCGGTGATGGGGTAGGGATGGATTGCAGGCGGGTTACGGGGCCTGGTGAGGTGCAGGGTCGCGGGGGCAGCGCTGTGTCGCACGGCACGGTGGTACTCACTCAGCCAATGATGAGGACACAGTTCTCGGTAAAACACACGGCTGGATGGATGGGTCCCACAGACGGCTGCGGTGTTTCTCCTCCCGGCAGGTTGATGGTGACTGCCTTTCCCTGCACCTGTGTAACGTGTACGGTTCCAATGGGTTCCCACCGGTAACCCGCTCCCCAGCTTGGATGGGTGCTGAAGGACCCCTTTTTGCCCGCAGGCTCTGGCCCTGGGAACTTCAGCCTTGGCGGTGACTGTGTTTCCCTCTCTCGGTTGGACTGTTGCCTTCTGACGGGACTTGGCTGTTGGGAAACCCAGGAGGTTCCCTTCGCTAACGGATTTGGCAAATTCACGGCGACTCCTAGCCTTGCCGGGGTCCATAAGCCCCTGCCGGATGGTGCTGGCTTCTCTTTGCGTACCGGTCCGGTACCGCCGGGCCACCGCCCATCCACGGGCCTTACGGTTGGCTCCAATAGACCACTCCTGGAGACGGTCACCACCGTCTGCCAACCTTGCTGATCCGTCCGGGCCACACACCCGGACCAACTTCAGGCTGCTTAACTGCCACTACACTCCTCTCTCAACTCTACTCAAAACTGATCTCATCTGCCTGCTTTTCCCGCCTCCAGGACTGTGAACTCCTCGGTGGGCGGGACCAACTGCCTGGCCCACCCCCTGGTGTGGACATCAGCCCCTGGAGGGAGGCAACAAGGGTTTTTGTCTGACTTTGGTGTGCCTGACCAGGACCAGGATGCCTGCCTGGATCCACAGACTCAGATGGGCTGTAAAGAGGAGGCTAGAGGGCAGCCACTCACCAAGTAGGACCCCCAGAACCCTGAAACCTTTTAACCCCTATACAGGGATTTGGAATTACACAGGGAACTGGAGATCACTACCTGTGGAAGGCTGCAGTCCGATGAGAGTAGTAGTCAGGCAGGGTCAAACCAGGAATTGCGGAACAGGGACAGAATCGGCAGGCAGTGACATAGTCAGCAAACGTAGCAGAGGTCAGATCCGGGTCGGGCAGCGAGGTACAAAAACAGTAGGCAGAAGGGTAGTCAAAAACACGCAGAAGTCAACACACAGGAATCACCAACAGAATAGGACGTAACAGAAGCCAGGAAAATCAGAACTATATCTGGCAGTAATCATGTGACAGGAGGGGAAATAAGAAGGGTGTGGTGTCTTCCCATTGGCTGTAGCTGAACGCTGGCAACTTCAGCTGGAAGACACATGCCACCCACAGTCAGCCAGCGGTACTGCAGATCCCAAGCTAACCCAGCCCAGTGGATGATCGGAGCCTGCGCCCACTGGTGCCGCTGGCATCGACTTCTCTCCCATCACCAGCACCATCCACGGCAGGAACACGGCGTCACCTGGCGATCGGAGCAGAAGTCGCTGGAGCAGACTCCGGCGGTGACGTAACAGTACCCCCCCTCCACGAGGGGCCACTGGACCCTCAAAACCCGGCTTCCCAGGAAATTGGAGGTGAAACCGTCGGACCAGACCCCTAGCATGAACATCGCTCGCAGGGACCCATGACCTCTCCTCGGGGCCGTAACCCCTCCAATGCACCAAATACTGTACCGCCCCTCTGACAATACGGGAATCAAGTATTCTCTGTACCTCATACTCCAAGTTACCTTCCACCAAAACAGGAGGAGGAGGGTCACTGACTGAGTGAATGGGGACACGATATAACTTGAGGAGGGAGTTATGGAACACATTCGATATCTTGAAGGATGAGGGGAGTTGCAGGCGGAAAGCTGTGGGATTAATTACCTCGATTATCTCGTAAGGTCCAATAAATTTCGGACCCAGCTTAGCAGAAGGGACCTTGAGTTTAATATTCTGTGTGGATAACCATACCTTGTCCCCAACTCTAAGGCTAGGGCCCTTGGAACGTCTCTTGTTAGCAGAGGAGACTTGACCAACCTTTGCCTTCTTCAGGTTCTCTTTCACCTCAGACCAGATAGCCTTCAATTTTTCCACATTTGATTCAGCCTCAGGAGTATCCACCACAGTGGAAGAAAAAGAACCAAAACGTGTATACAACCCTAAATTGCAGAAAAAGGGGGTAGTCTTGATGGATTCCTGATACTGATTATTGATGGCGAACTCAGCTAGCGGCAGATATTCCACCCAGTCAAACTGACGGTCAGACACATAACACCGGAGATATTGTTCAAGGGTTTGATTGGAACGTTCGGTCTGACCATTGGTCTCTGGGTGGTAGGCAGATGAAAAAGATAGCTCTATATGGATCTTTTTACAAAACGCCCTCCAGAATTTTGAGACGAACTGTGTTCCTCGGTCAGAAACAATATTTTCCGGAACCCCGTGTAACCGCACAATATGCCTAACAAACAACTTGCTAAGAGTTTCAGAATTGGGTAATCCGGACACAGGAACAAAATGACACTGTTTGCTGAATCTATCCACTACTACCCAGATACAAGTCTTCCCTTCTGAGGGTGGAAGGTCAGTGATGAAGTCCATGGAGAGATGTGTCCAAGGGCTTACTGGAGTAGGTAGGGACTGGAGAAATCCGGCAGGGCGGGTACGGGGTGCCTTGGCTCGAGCACAAGTTTCACAAGCCAGTACATATTCCTTACAATCTTTCGCTACGGTTGGCCACCAAAAATTCCTGGTTACTAATCGGAGGGTATTGCCGATACCAGGGTGACCTGCCAGCACAGAATTGTGGGATTCCTGGAGTACCCGTAGGCGCAGTGAGGGGGCGACAAACAGTTTATGGACAGGGGTGGTTTCAGGAGCTTGGTCTTTGGTATTATGGACCTCTTCTATCAAATCTAAGGAAACCGATGACATAATAATGCCTTTAGCTAGAATATGCACTGGTTCAGAGTCTTCGGACTGAGAGGGACAGAAGCTACGGGAAAGTGCATCAGCTCTGGTGTTCTTGGTACCGGGCCGGAATGTTACCACAAAATCAAATCTGGAGAAGAACAATGCCCGCCTAGCTTGCCTAGGATTGAGTCTCTTAGCAGATTCCAGATAAGTGAGGTTCTTATGGTCTGTGATGACTGTGATCTTATGTTTGGCGCCTTCGAGGAAGTGGCGCCATTCCTCAAAGGCCCATTTAATAGCCAACAGCTCACGATTACCAATGTCATAATTTCTCTCTGTGGGAGAAAACTTGCGGGAAAAGAAGGCACAAGGACGAAGCTGAGTGAGAGACGGAGTACCTTGTGATAGCACCGCTCCCACTCCAACCTCGGATGCATCAACTTCCACAATAAACGGACGCATAAGGTCAGGCTGAACCAGAATCGGGTCTGAGGAGAAACATCCTTTTAATTTTGAGAAGGCATGGATCGCCTCTGGCTTCCAATTAACCACATCAGCCCCCTTTTTAGTCAAATCGGTGAGGGGTTTGGCAATTTTGGAAAAATCTCTAATGAATTTGTGATAATAATTAGCGAATCCAAGGAAACGCTGCAAGGCTTTCAGAGACTTGGGTTGCACCCACTCCTTAATCGGTTGAAGCTTAGAGGGATCCATGCGGAAGCCTTCTGCAGACAATATATAACCCAGGAAATTAACCTCTGCCTCAAAAAAAACCCATTTCTCATATTTAGCAAATAGGGAATTCTCCCTGAGTCTCTAGAGTACAGTGCATACATGTTGGACATGTGACGTAGCATCAGGAGAATAAATCAGGATATCATCCAGATAGACCACCACATATTGACCACAAATATCTCTGAAAATGTCATTAACAAAGTTCTGGAACACAGCCGGCGCATTACTTAATCCAAAAGGCATTACTAGGTACTCATAATGTCCCTCTGGAGTATTAAATGCAGTTTTCCACTCATCCCCTTCTCTGATACGGATAAGGTTATATGCTCCCCTGAGATCAAGCTTGGTGAACCACCGGGCTCCTATGAGCTGGTTAAACAGATCGGGGATGAGTGGCAGAGGGTACTGATTCTTTACAGTAATAGCACTAAGTTCATGGTAGTCAATACAAGGTCTGAGGCCACCATCTTTCTTATCAACAAAAAAGAATCCAGCGCCGACTGGTGACCTGGATGGTCTGATGAACCCTCTCTGCAGACTGTCTGCTATATAATCTTTCATGGCCTGACGCTCCGGACCAGAAAGATTATACATTTTACCCTTGGAGAGTCGGGAATTGGGGACCAAATCTATGGGACAGTCATAATCTCTGTGCGGAGGTAATTTTTCAGATTCAGATACAGAAAACACATCAGCAAATTCCCTGAATGCATAAGGTATGAAGATAGGTTCAGCTCTAGTCAAGTTAACAGATAAAGACATGCATGTCTCCTGACACTCAGGGCTTCAGCGCACAATCTCACCCTGGTGCCAGTCTATGACCGGGTTATGTTTACGCAGCCAAGGCATGCCCAAAACCACCGCTGACATCAGATTCTCAAGAACAAAAAATGACACAGATTCTACATGCAGAGCCCCAACAAGCATGGAGATCTCTGGAGTTACAAAAGTAACCACACCCTGGGTGAGAGGTGTACTATCGAGAGCAGATATTCTAATAGGTGCATTTAACCTGAGCAAAGTTAAACCCAGCTCTTTTGCTACAATAGTATCTATAAAATTAGCAGCAGAGCCACAATCAACAAAGGCCTGCAGCCGTACAGATTTTCCCTGGTGAGACAATGAGACAGGTAACATTAACCTCATAGGGTCTGCAGGAAGTACCTGGGCACTAGAGATGAGCGAACTGGTCCCGGTTCGGCTCGAGGCCGGTTCGCCGAACGGGGTCCCGTTCGAGTTCGGTTCGTCGAACGTTCGACGAACCGAACTCGAACGTATAGGCTATAATGGGAGGCAATCACAAACACATAAAAATGCATGATAAATGTACACAAACAGTTAATAAACATTACCATAACACTTACCGGTCCTCGCGATCCCTTCTGCACTCTGTCTCCTGCCGCTATTCCATCCGATGATCGCTGAATCCTCCCGGTGACCTGCACTGCCAGCAGAGATGCAGGACCTATCGTGATGTCAAAATAGCCATGTGACCAGTCACGTGGCTATTATCTCATTGGCTACAGACTGGTCACATGACTATGACACGTCATGTAGGACCTGCGAGTGCATCTCTCCGGTACACGGTGCACATATGTGTATCGCCGTGTACCGGCGACATGCTCTAGCACACGGTCGACTCCCCGTTCCGTTAGGGACCGGCTGACACAGCCGGTCATTAACGGAGATCACCGTTGCCATAGCAACGCAGTTAACGGTGACGTCACCGCTAACCGCGGCTCCGAGAGCACCGTTGCTATGGTAACGCGTCTGTCAGCGTTACCGCTAGCAGCCAGCACTGATCACTCACGGAGTGAAGGCTGCACGCTGCTTCCCGATTGTAGTGATGATTGTAGTGAGGATGGAGGTTCCCCAGCCCCAAGTGATGAGCTGGTGAATCTCATCCTCACTACAATCGTCACTACTACTACACTAGAAAGAAAGAAGACAGAAGAGCAGGATTGTGGAGGGCTGACAGGGGGTAATAAAGATGGAGTCTCTAATGTGTCTGTGTATTTATTTCTATTAAAGTATTTTTTCTCTGTGTGGTGTCTTTTTTTTAACACTTTATTGGAGATTCTTAATGGCCGGGTCAAACGTGCCTGACATTAAGAATCTCTGGCTTAATACTGGCTGGTAAAACAAAGCCAGTATTAACTCATGATTACCCAACAAGCCACCCGGCTCCAGGGCTGTTGGAAGAGTTGGATACAGCGCCAGATGATGGCGCTTCTATGAGAGCGCCATTTTCTGGGACGGCTGCGGACTGAAATCCGCAGCAGAGGCGCCCAGAAACCTCGGGCTAACCTGTGCTGCGGATTCCAATCCCCAGCTGCCTAGTTGTACCCGGCTGGACACAAAAATGGGGCGAAGCCCACGTCATTTGTTTTTTAATTATTTCATGAAATAAGTGAAATAATTAAAAAAAAACGGGCTTCCCTATATTTTTGGTTCCCAGCCGGGTACAAATAGGCAACTGGGGGTTGGAGGCAGCCCGTGGCTGCCAGCTGTACCTGGCTAGCATACAAAAATATGGCGAAGCCCACGTCATTTTTTTGGTGGGCAAAAAACTTCTGCATACAGTCCTGGATGGAGTATGCTGAGCCTTGTAGTTCTGCAGCTGCTGTCTGCTCTTCTCCATACAGACAGACAGCAGCTGCAGAACTACAAGGCTCAGCATACTCCATCCAGGACTGTATGCAGAAGTTTTTTGCCCTCTGAAAAAATTATGTGGGCTTCGCCATATTTTTGTATGCTAGCCAGGTACAGCAGGCAGGTACGGCTGCCCCCAACCCCCAGTTGCCTATTTGTACCCGGCTGGGAACCAAAAATAAAGGGAAGCCCTTTTTTTATTATTTCATGAATTTCATGAAATAATTAGAAAACAAATGACGTAGGCTTTGCCCCATTTTTGTGTCCAGCCAGGTACAACTAGGCAGCTGGGGATTGGAATCCGCACCACAGGTTGGCCTGAGCTTTCTGGGCCCCACTGCTGCGAATTGCAGTCTGCAGCCGCCTCAGAAAATGGCATTTTCATAGAAGCGCCATCTTCTGGCGCTGTATCCAACTCTTCCAGCACCTGCCTGCTATACCTGGCTAGCATACAAAAATATGGCGAAGCTCACGTCCTTTTTTTGTAGTTTTTTGGCAAAAAAAATAAAAAATGCTTCCCTGGATTTTCCATTGCCAGTGAAGGTAACACCAAGCAGTGGGGGTTAGCAGCCAGTAGCTGCTTGGATTACCCTTAGCTAGCAATACAAAAAATGCAGCGGGAGCCCATATATATTTTTTTTAATTATTTATTTAAATAACTAAAAATAAAATGGGCTTCCCTGTATTTTGATTGCTGGACATCACAGTGCTGTAAAAATAAATCTTTAAAAAAATGACGTAGCGCTCCGCGGTATTTTTGATTCTCAGCGCAGATAAAGCAGACAGCTATGGGTTGCCACCCCCATCTGCCTGCCGTTACATTGGTTGACAATCAAAATACAGGGAAGCCCATTAATTTTTTCTATTTAAAAAATAGTTAAAAAAAAAAAATGACGTTGGGTCCCCCCATTTTTGATAGCCAGCTAGGGTAAAGCAGACGGCTGTAGCCTGAAAACCACAGCTGGCAGCTTTACCGTGGTTGGGGATCCAATGTGGAGGTCCCCTCAGGCTCTTTTTTATAATTATTTTATAAATATTAATAATTACACAATAAAAGTAGGGTCCCCCCCAAATTGGATCACCAGCCAAGGTAAAGCGGACAGCTGTGGTCTGGTATTCTCAGGGTGGGAAGGTCCATAGTTATTGGGCCTTCACAGCCTAAAAATAGCAGGCCGCAGGCACCCCAGACGTGGCGCATCCACTAGATGCGCCAATCCTGGCGCTTCACCCCAGCTCATCCCGTGCCCTGGTGCAGTGGCAAACGGGGTAATAAATCGGGTTGATACTAGCTGTAAAGTCACCTGAGATCAAGCCCAGCAGTTTGTGATGTCATGGCGTCTATTAGATACCCAACATCATAAACTGTCAGTACTAACAAAAAAAAAATGGACAAAAGAAATTTCTTTGAAAAAACAGTCCCCAAAACATTTCCTCTTTCACCAATTTATTGTAAGAAAAAAAATAAAGGGGTCCCACGACGACTCTGGACCGTCTAGAATATGGGGGGGAGACACTCAGGGAACGTATCCCCCATTTTCTAGGAGTGCGGACCCTTCATGTGAGGAGTGTGGGTGCAATGAATCTGCACTCACTCTCCCCGGGTCCACAGCAGCAGAGTCCATGTCGTAATGGTTGCTACCAAAGCTGCAATGCCCTGCTCATGAGGTAAGGGCATGCCTAATCAGGAGAACTACTGTAGAGGAAGCTCTGCTCACTGGTATATAGGTGCTCAGAGGTAATAATAGATAAAATTAGTGAGTAACCTCGGCACTCTATATCTCCCAGACTAAGTCAGTAAGTCACAATGGATAGTTGTTACATCTCGTGGCTCTCCTCTTGCAAGGAATGAGGTGGTCCCCCATTCCTTGTCTGCCGCGAGCCTTCCTGCTCAGCAGCGCCAAAGGCCTGGGAGACTGCAGGAGTTTCCTCCTCCTAGATGCAGCAGAAGGGTGACACCTAGTGGTTTACTCCTTGTAAGGAATGGAGTGGTCTCCCATCCCTTGCCTGCCACGTGTCCTCCTGCTCAGCATCGCAGAGGGTTGGAGTGGTTGCACAGTGTGCAAAGGATAGATGCTCAGGGAAGCAGCAAGACTTCCCTTAGCTCTGCACATTGTGAAACCGAAGATCCCGCCTTTATGACCCAGAGGCAGGAGGTTGAGCATGTGCCCCACGTGACGTCTTCTGATTCGCTCACTGTTATCACACTGCCAGATAACGAGGCCGGTGATGTGCTGAATCCTGACTGGCCGGGCCAGGACGTCACAGATCATGATTGGGTCACATCCGTCTCGCGCCCGCCCTTGGCTGGAGCTACATCTCCTTAAAAACCCCTCCTGCCATCATGGCGGCGCGCGACCGTCCTTCTATGTTTGGATGTCTGGCAGCGTGCTGCCACGCCACTGTACAGACATTGTATTTTGCAGGTCTCGCCCCTGCCTTGCTGCTCCGGCAGTATTCCGTTTAACAGGCTGTGTTCCTGTCCCAGGTGAGCTCCTTGAATCTCTGTCGGACTCACCTGGTTTCTGAAGCACACGTGCGTGGGCACCTCTGTGCTACCCTCGTGCCATATTCCTGTGACTCCCGCTGGCACACGTGCGTAGGCACCTCTGTGCGTCCCCGTGCAACAGGTACACCGAGTTGTGAGCCCCGTGCCATACAACCCTCACGGGTTAGGGCGGACAGGTGTACGCAGATCGTCTGTGACATTCCAGACGATCGCTAGCAGCAACCCGCTCACTCTTCTCCCACCATAGCAGCGGTCCCTTACACCGCACAGTGGACCTTGACCGGCGGAAGCTGTCCATATACCATCTTGGCACGCTTCCCCGGGTCCCCCTCGTAACAGATAGTAATGCAAAATCACTCTTTATTGGTCCGTATTAAGAAATTTTTTTTTTCATAAGCATATATGTTTTTGTCCAAAACAAGTTACAAATGACGTTTCGGCCTGAGCCTTCGTCAGATTGGACTTATCTGCATGTAATCATGAAAAATGACAATAATCAGTATCACATAAGAGTGAGAGAACAATAACATAAACTCGAACAATGTAGAGGTACAATTGGGATGCAGCAAAAAAATTGCAACACAGCAAGAAATGAAACACATGATACAAATGTCATAATACAGTACAAGGACAATATAGTAATGACAAATATGGGGTCAGAGTAGGCTTAGACAGCTCTGGTACGAAAGAGATGTCAATCATAAAGTAACATGTGCAGTAGGTGTAGAGCTACAGTATGCATGGCAGAGCTAATGGGTAGACCGACCATAGAAAAAGAACGGAGAAAAAGTGGAGAAAAAGTGGAGAAAAAGTGGAGAAAAAGTGGAGAAAAAGTGGAGAAAAAAATGGAGAAAAAGTGGAGAAAAAGTGGAGAAAAAGTGGAGAAAAAAATGGAGAAAAAGTGGAGAAAAAGTGGAGAAAAAAATGGAGAAAAAGTGGAGAAAAAGTGGAGAACAAATGGAGAAAAAGTGGAGAAAAAGTGGAGAAAAAAATGGAGAAAAAGTGGAGAAAAAGTGGAGAAAAAGTGGAGAAAAAAATGGAGAAAAAGTGGAGAAAAAGTGGAGAATAAATGGAGAAAAAGTGGAGAAAAAAGTGGAGAAAAAGTGGAGAAAAAGTGGAGAAAAAGTGGAGAAAAAAATGGAGAAAAAGTGGAGAAAAAGTGGAGAAAAAAATGGAGAAAAAGTGGAGAAAAAGTGGAGAAAAAGTGGAGAAAAAGTGGAGAAAAAAATGGAGAAAAAGTGGAGAAAAAGTGGAGAAAAAGTGGAGAAAAAAATGGAGAAAAAGTGGAGAAAAAGTGGAGAAAAAGTGGAGAAAAAGTGGAGAAAAAAATGTAGAAAAAGTGGAGAAAAAATGGAGAAAAAGTGGAGAAAAAATGTAGAAAAAGTGGAGAAAAAATGGAGAAAAAGTGGAGAAAAAAATGGAGAAAAAGTGGAGAAAAAGTGGAGAAAAAGTGGAGAAAAAGTGGAGAAAAAAATGTAGAAAAAGTGGAGAAAAAATGGAGAAAAAGTGGAGAAAAAATGGAGAAAAAGTGGAGCACCCTTTGGTGCCTTTCATGTGGCACTAAGGGGTGCTTAGCTTTGTATTTAGCCAAAAAAATGAAAAAAAAAAATGACGTAGGGTTCCCCCTAGTTTTGTAGCCAGCTAGGGTAAAGCAGACGGCTGCAGCCTGCAGACCACAGCTGGCAACCTCACCTTGGCTGGTAATCCAAAACTGAGGGCACCCCACGCTGTTATTTTAAATTAAATAAATAATTAAAAAAAAAACAACACGTAGGGGTCCCCCAAAATTGGATTACCAGCCAAGGTAAAGCAGACAGCTGGGGCCTGATATTCTCAGACTAGGGAGGTCCATGGTTATTGGACTCTCCCCAGCCTAAAAATAGCAGGCCGCAGCCGCCCCAGAAGTGGCGCATCCATTAGATGCGCCAATCCTGGTGCTTCGCCCCAGCTCATCCCGCGCCCTGGTGCCGTGGCAAACGGGGTAATATATGGGGTTAATACCAGATGTGTAATGTCACCTGGCATCAAGCCCTGGGGTTGGTGAGGTCAGGCGTCTATCAGATACCCGACATCACCAACCCAGTCAGTAATAAAAAAAAAATAGACGACAACCACATTTTTATTTGAAAAAACACTCCCCAAAACATTCCCTCTTTAACCAATTTATTAGAATGAAAAACAAATCCAGGTCTGGTGTAATCCAAGGGGTTGCCATGACGATCCACACTGTCCCAGTCAATGAAGAGCAGGATGTTCCCCTTTGACTGGGAGAGCAATGCAGTGACTTGAGCTAACATCAATGGGTCAGCCCAGGTCACTGCAGGGCATGACAAGTGCTGCTGTCAGCGAGGTACATTACCTGCGCTGATCTCCAGCACTGCCGACAGCCCCTGTCACTGAGGTCAATGACCGGCGCCTTCACATCAAGTATCGCGAGAGGTCCGTGACGTCTCGAGTCGGAAGCGAGAGGTGATGTGACAAGCGGCGGCCATGGAGGACAGTGACAGCGCTGAGGTCGGGATGGCGGGACTTCATCACCGCAGGTAAGCCGAGCGGGGGGGGGAGGAATGATGTGTGTGTGTGTGTATGTATGTGTACGTGTGTGTGTGTATATGTGTACATGCCGCGGGCAGGAGGGGGCGGAGTGAGCTGAGCGGGAAGTGTGGGCTTCCTGCACGTAACTAAGATAAACATCGGGTTACTAACCAAAGCGCTTTGCTTGGATACCCGATGTTTATCTTGGTTACCAGCTTGTGGCAGGCTGCCAGCGATGGCTCCTGCACACTGTAGCTGTAAAAAGCCCTGCTTTTTGCTGCTAGAACCGTTCTCGAACGTATCTAGAACTATCGAGCTTTTGCAAAAAGCTCTAGTTCCAGTTCGATCTCGAACAGCCCCAAAAATCACTCGAGCTTAGAACTGGAGAACCTCGAACCACGAACCGCGCTCAACTCTACTGGGCACCTGAGCGGTTATCCTGGGGTCCGCTCAGGTGGTGCTGCTGCCTTGGAAGCGATTGCCTCTCTGATCCAGGCACTCCACCACGTGATCTGCTCCCTTGCAGTCGACGGGACTCTGGACATGCTGAGGTAGGTACTGCAGCGGGGCTTGGACCTGAGCAGACCTGAGGTCCTGCACTTGCTGTGTCAGTCCATGTACAAGCCCAGAAAGGGTGTGCACCTGATTTAGCACAGCATGGAGAGAATCCATTTTTTTTTCTCTCTCCTGGTTAGAAGGCCAGATATAATGTAACGCCTGCCTGGATCCACAGACTCAGATGGGCTGTAAAGGGGAGGCTAGAGGGAAACCACTCACCAAGTAGGACCCCCAGAACCCTGAAACCCTTTAACCCCTATACAGGGATTTGGAATTACACAGGGAACTGGAGATCACTACCTGTTGAAGGCTGCAGTCCGATGAGAGTAGTAGTCAGGCAGGGTCAAACCAGGAATTGCGGAACAGGGACAGAATCGGCAGGCAGTGACATAGTCAGCAAACGTAGCAGAGGTCAGATCCGGGTCGGGCAGCGAGGTACAAAAACAGTAGGCAGAAGGGTAGTCAAAAACACGCAGAAGTCAACACACAGGAATCACCAACAGAATAGGACGTAACAGGAGCCAGGAAAATCAGAACTATATCTGGCAGTAATCATGTGACAGGAGGAAAAATAAGAAGGGTGTGGTGTCTTCCCATTGGCTGTAGCTGAACGCTGGCAACTTCAGCTGGAAGACACATGCCACCCACAGTCAGCCAGCGGTACTGCAGATCCCAAGCTAACCCAGCCCAGTGGATGATCGGAGCCTGCGCCCACTGGTGCCGCTGGCATCGACTTCTCTCCCATCACCAGCACTATCCACGGCAGGAACACGGCGTCGCCTGGCGATCGGAGCAGAAGTCGCTGGAGCAGACTCCGGCGGTGACGTAACAGGAGTGTGGGGTGAGTAGGTGTTGTTCTGTGATGACCTGGCTTGTCCAGGGCGCCACATTCCCCCTTAGTAAAATGCAGACCGTCCACAGGCTGCCCATCCATCACCGGTTTTATTTTCACAAACTGGAAAAGATAAACGGTAAAACAAGTTACAATTATAATAACATCTTCCCACATCGGGGAGGTACTCTTACTTAAACGTTGCAACACGGTTGCGGCTTCCGCTCTCTCCCACCCAAGTAACCTGGCCCTAAGCAAACAGGCAGCACCCCTTGACCCCAGTCCAGCACAAGCTACCCGAGCGGGTTCTCTCCTTTTCAGGGGACCCACGTCCATGGGGAACCCTCTAAAACCCCCGGAGGATCGCCACCGGATGCGGTAGTGGCGGGCCTGGCCATCACTTCCCTCCAGGCCCATCCTCCAAATCAGCCTGTCAGGAGGTGGTTACGGTAAAGCCTTAAAACATATTTTTATTTACAAACCACAAGTTCGTGGTTGCCCTGCTAGTTCTCGGGCTTGTCCGTAGTAGTTTCTACGCTTTTGGTAAAGGGGTTCCAACGGGGACCAGTTGCCGGCAACGACCGGTGCTAATCAAGGCTTCAAATCAGGTGACATCTCGGTTAATTCTTTCTTATCATTCAATTAAAACTTTTACACGGTACTTTCAACACATACAGACACAATTTCCCCCCTTTGTTTGTTTTAATGTTTTGTTTATTGAAGCAAAAGAAAATAAAAATACATAAACATCAGAAATCACAGACTCGACTAATACAGTTACATTTGCATCAGGCGCTTCCCATTGTAACTCTATAACTCAGATTACGTATGTGTTGTCTGAGCCTTCCAGATAATAAACTTAACCATCGGGTATTGGGAAAGCCCTAATTAACTTAATATTCTGATTTCTGTATTAATATACAACAGATTTTAACAACAAGTATCGTAGAAACTAGAAGTAGGGAAGGAACCAGAATCTGGGACAGCGAATTTTTATCGCATGAAATTCGGGTATAGGGTTAGAGTTAGAGGGTTCAAGAGACGAAAAGAAAGGGGAAAGAGATAGAAAGGAGAGAAGAAAGGAGAGGATTTTGGTCTTAGATCCATTCAATCCGTGGCAAGGATGTTTAGACAGCTGTCATTCGTCCCATTGGTGAGGAGAGGGGTGACTTACAGTCCCCTATGCTGCCGGCTGCGAGGTCACTATTGAAAATTGAGGTTTAGACTTATAGGCCTGCCAAGCCTTCCAGACCTGAAGGAAAGAGAGCATGTTTTGACGTGAAAGGGCTGAGAGTTCTTCAACGTGATATAATTGATCGATCTTCAGTAAGAGCTGCGTGAGAGTGGGAATTTTCGTTGTGCGCCACAATTGGGCTATGAGAAGTTTACAAGCTGAGCCTACAAATGACGCCAGTTTTGAAGTAGCTTTGTCTTTAGGCCACATTGGGAAGTTTAGGAGCATTTGTCCAGGTTCCAGAACCCCCTTTTTGCCTGTGAGGTCCAATATTAACTGTGATGCCATCCGCCAGAAGTTCTGGACAATCGGACAAGTCCACCACACATGTAAATATGTTCCCTTGTCCCTCTCGCATCGCCAACATTGATCTGAGTTGGAAGAGCTCCATGTACTAGACGAGGTGGGGACAATGTACCATCTCGCAATCACTTTAAATGAGTTCTCTTGAGCTCTCACACAACACAACGGGCCATGTGAGGCATTGTAAATTTGGCTCGTTTGTAAATCGGTAAATATAGTACTCAGGTCCCTTTCCCATCTTAGTATATATGCTCTCTTTACCACCAGATTTTTTGTAAGTAGGGTCTGGTACGGGTTAGAAAGGATTTTCCTGGGAGTCCGGGTTTGCATGCAAAAAGATTCAAATGCAGTTAAAGGTCTGTCGAGGTGAGTATGAGGTAATAATGGATGTATCACATGTTTTAACTTTGTATGATGAAGAAATGTGAGCTTAGAGAGGCCTGGGTTCATACCCATCTCTTGTTCAGATAACAAGGAACCGTCCACTATAAGATCAGCTAACGGAACATTCACATTGGTCAGAAATGTGGATTTCGTGGACGCGGCTTGGTTTATATCGGCATCTAATATGTCGGAAACTAGGGTTAAAGGGGAGAGAGGCGGGGCCAATATCTCTCTGTTTTCCTTCCATTTATGCAAGAGCGTTCTCGTAAGCTCATTTGTGAAGGATCTTTTATCCCTCTGGTTAGCAGGGGAAAGTAGCATAGCTCGTAGAGGAGTGGGGGCTAGGTATTCTTCTATGGATATCCACAATTTAGTCGGTGGGCGTCTGATCCAGTCTACCGTTCTAGACAGGACGGCGGCTTGGTAGTATAACGATATATTGGGTAGTCCCATGCCCCCCCTGTCCCTTGGGAGGTTCAATGTTTGAAAGTTGATTCTCGGTTTATGTTTGTTCCAGACGTAGTTGGAAATTAAAGAGTTACACTGAGAGAGAAAAGCTGTGGGAATTGGTATGGGTAGCATTTGAAAAAGGTAAATAAACTTTGGAAGTATAATGCTTTTAATTAGATTTTTCCGACCCATCCACGAAAGGAAGGGAGCCTTCCACGAGGCTATTTGTGTGGTAAGTTTAGGAAGAAGGGGCTTGTAGTTAAGATCAAATAGGGACTTGAAGGTTTTCCCTAACTTAACGCCTAAGTATGTTATATGACTATTTGGCCACCGAAAAGGGAACGTGTTTTGGAGGGATTTAGTAACTTTACTGGCGATATTAATGCTTAATGCTTCTGATTTGGAAAGGTTAATTTTGAAGTTAGACCATCGGCCATATTCCTCTAATAATTTCATAAAGGCAGGGAAACCCCTCTCCGGCCTGGACATTACCACCAACAAGTCGTCGGCAAAGGCGGCGGACTTGTGGTGAACTCCCTGCAGAGTAAACCCCTCTATGTCCCGGTCCTGTTGAATGGAGGTTAGCAATGGCTCCATGACCAAGACAAAGAGTAGGGGGTGTGAGGCAAACCCTGGGATATGAAGATGAATTATGACTTCCAGTCATAATCGCTCTCATCACTCCATGGCAGTGCCCCCTCCCTTCTTGTTCTCAGATGTCCAGCATCTGTGAAGGTGTCACATCCTAGCAACACATCCCATGGCCATCTCCTGTGATATGGAGATTAGGTGATGTGGGAACAATGGACACAGGATGACTCCCTGCCGTGACCCTGTAGTAGGGGCTGCTATCTAGTTAGCAAGCTTGGAAGTATCCAGACAGGACGACTCCAGTAAAAAATGGTTCATATCTCGCAAGCCATATTTCCGATAAATATGGCAACCATAAAAATGGTGTCTCCGCATGCGGACGATGCTGGCACACCCTTTTTTATGGGAGCAGGACCTGGGGAAATACCCCATGCGTGATATCAGCCAATGGGGAACTAGTAGACAAGTCATGAGTCCTCTCGTTCTGTAGCTAAATTCATAGCTGTCACAATGAGAGCGTCGGCGTCCGCCTACGACGCTCCCAGGCCAAGTTATGGCCATATTCCATGTTGTGGATTTTGTCCATAACTCCAGCCAGGGGTGGAGCAGTGCTCCCTCTGAGGTCACTAAGGTAGGAGGGGACCTGGATTTGCCCAGGTTGATAACCCTACTTCGGCCATTTTCCAGTGTTCTTCTGCTCGGGGGCCTGGTTGGGAAAGACCTGTGAGGGAGTTCCTGGAAACCTCGTCTACAGCGCCCCCCTGTGGCCTGACGCACAATGTAACTGCTGGAACTGTGTATGCCTGTTTGTAAACCATGCTTTGTCTGTAACTGTACTCTGACATATGTATATTCTGTAGATTCCCTATTGTATATATTGTAGTTTCTAGTGTGGCTTTAGGCCGATTAAATTATATAATTAATCTTGGGCTGTTCTGTTATCTCGATCTTGAATCCCACGTCTGTGTGTTCGGCTAATAGTTACCGTGAAGCGGTTGGTGGCAGCGAGTTGTGCCAAGGATTATTGTGGGGAGGCCAGTGAGATTCGGGGAGGTTTTATATATTCCGCCCGCGGAGGTCGGGGGAATATATACCCTACTCTCACCGGGGACCCTTCAATAATCGGCATAAGTAGTATAGCGGCCTCCTTGCTTATTGTCGGGCAATAATTGGCCTGACTATAAGAGGGGCGCTAGAGAGCGCGTCACGTGCTCTGTCTGTCGGTCGGTATAAAGGAGGGGTGACCCCCCCACTTGTTACCCCCCGATTGTGACGTACTGGTAGCCAGCGCGGGGGATTTATGAGTGACCCCCCCCGGTGGTTCGTGACATATTGGTGGCAAGCGGTGGGATCGAGATAATAGTGTGTGTGAGTGTGAGACCCATACTCCCAGACACTAAAGACTGCCAGCAGCAGCTGTGGCTGCTGGGGTCTTCAGACTAGCTCAACACTAGAGTGTCAGAGTGCAGATACTGTAAGGTGTGTGGGTGCATCAGGTGGCAGTTCTGTGTCAGTGACCAAAGTCTGCAAGAATGGCTGATGGCACCAGGAGCAAAGCCAAAGGAAGGGCCGATGCTCAGGCCAGAGACGATGAGGAGGTTGTCCACGAGCCCTCCAAGAGCCCGACGCCAGAGAACAGCTCTGCAGAGGACATTGCACAACCTGGCAATTATGGACAAGATGAGGAGCAGCTCACCCATGGGTCCTCAACGAGCCAGATGCCAGCCCTCCGCTCTGCAATGGACAGTGAATCACCAGGCTCCGCAGCGGGCCGCAGATCACCACGTGCCATTCCACCGAGCCTGGGAGGCTCGGATAGCCTTCTTCAAATGGCTATGGCCCTTCTCCAGGCTGGAGACCAGGAGGGCTACAAGGAACTCCTGGCAGAGCGCAGGGCAGAGCGGCAGGCAGCGCGTGAAGAGCGCCAGGCAGAGCGTGAGGCTGCGGAGCGACGGCAACAGGCAGACCGTGACCACCAGCTGCAGCTAGCTCAGCTCCGGCCCTCATCAGCCACACGTGACCTTCAAGACACCAAACTTCCAAAGGTCCGTGTTGAGGACTTCCCAGTGCTGGAGAAGGATGGAGACTTGGACTCTTTCCTGACTGCTTTTGAACGGACTTGCTTGCAGCACCATCTGGACAAGGATCAGTGGGCCAAATACCTGACCCCCCGTCTAAGGGGTAAGGCCCTGGATATCCTTGGGGACTTGCCTACTGAGGCAGATCAGGGCTACGACACCATCAAGCGGGCCCTGATCCAACAGTACAACCTCACTCCGGAGTCCTACCGCAAGAAGTTCCGGACCCTGCAGAAGGGACCAAAGGACTCCTGGGCTGACCACCGGCGGGCACTTGCCCGAGCTGCCGACCACTGGACCCAAGGCCTGCAGCTTTCCACCGGACCGGAGATCCTGGACTTGTTCATCACGGAGCAACTCTTGTGGAACTGCCCTGAGGATCTCCGCCAGTTCATCCGAGACCAGAAGCCAAAGGGATCCACGGCTACAGCTGCCCTGGCCGATGACTACACCAACAATCGGGCTCCTGAGGCCAGGAGAGCAGCCACCAGCAGCACCTGGAGAGGGGGTAAGATGAATTCTACGACTGCCCCACCTGCCCCTAGACTGCAGGGGGTGTCCCCCTCAACTCCCCTCTCCAGGCCCGTGGCCGAACCAAGACGGTGCCACCAGTGCAACCTACCTGGACACTTCAAGGCCATGTGCCCTCAGCGTCCCAAGGCCCCGGCTCCGTCCCCGTCCCAAGGGCCGCCCAAGGTGTATTGTGTGGGTGGGGGTGGTGGTAGGTCCCTGGACAGCTTCCAACCTGTCACCGTCGGCCGGTCTGTGACCATAGGACTGCGAGACAGCGCCTCGGAGGTGACTCTGGTGCGGCCTGACATGGTGTCCCCCCAAGACTTGATCCCGGGAAAAACCCTCGCTGTCTCCGGGATTGGAGGCATTGACCCGGCGCTGCCTGTTGCTGACATTTATGTGGACTGGGGCGCAGGGCGAGGGGTGAGAGAGGTGGGGGTAACTGATCGGATCCCTGCAAACGTGCTACTTGGGACAGATTTGGGGCAGATAACCTCCCAGTTTGGGCCCCCCCCAAGGGCTGAACCTTCAGCCAGTACTGACGTGCCTCCGGACAATGTGAATGTGTTATCTATGAATGATGTGAGAGAGGGGGGAGTGAACTCTGATATTTCTGCTTGCATAGACACCATAGACACACACTCAGCTGCAGCTGTGACAGGGGAAGGGGTCAGAGAAAGGTGTGACAATGCCTCTACAAGTAACCAGCCAGTGAGCTGGGATCTGTTGCCCTCTGCAGGGATAAGCAGAGAGCAGGGTGCTGCAGGGGGAGGACCAGTGTGTGGGGTGGGGGCTACCACAGCAAATGTGGGGTCCCCAGAGATTTCACAGCGGGGTTCTGTTGCTGCAGGAGGGGAACAGGCAGGTGAGATTGGGGCCGGTCCAGGAGCGGAAGTGCTCCCAGGTAAGATCTCGGTGCATGGTTCCCCCACAACCGGGGTGTCAGGAAGCCAGGTAGGTCTGCCTGAACCGGCGACTTGGTCAGGAACGGAGGAGGAGCAGGCACGACCCACGGTCGCAGCGGCTGTGGCCGCTGTCACCCGCAGTGGGAGTGCTGGAAGCCCAGGGGCCTCCCGGAGGTCCGATAGCTCTTCCCCTTCTGACCAAGTGGCAGCCGAGTCAGGTGGAGGCCAGGACACAGGTCCCGGGGTACTGACTGAAGATGTGACAGTCTCGTCGATTCTGGCCACATCTAGTCAGGGGTTTCAGGCAGCGTTAGAAGCTGACGACAGCCTAAAAGCTCTTAAGGAGCAGGCGGCACAGCCTCCCTCGGACTCGGACCCGGAGCGAGTGGTCTGGGACCAAGGACGGCTGTACCGGGCCACGGTCCAGCAGGGTTCACCGGAGGCGTGGCCCAGGGACCGACAGTTGGTGGTACCCTATCCGTTCCGGACGGAGTTGTTGCGGATCGCACATGAGATTCCGATGGCCGGACACCTAGGGATCGCTAAGACCAAGGCCAGGTTAAACCAGCATTTCTACTGGCCAAAAATGGGGGCCGATGTGGCTGCCTACTGCCGTTCGTGTGAAACCTGTCAGAGAGTGGGGAAGGCGGGGCCACAGCCCAAAGCCCCACTAGTATCTCTGCCAATCATCGATGAGCCTTTCAGGAGGGTGGCTGTGGATCTGGTCGGCCCGCTGGCCATCCCCAGCAGCTCCGGGAAACGCTTCATACTGACGGTAGTGGACTATGCCACCCGGTACCCAGAAGCAGTGGCCTTGTCGTCCATTCGGGCTGACAAGGTGGCCACCGCATTGCTGGAGATTTTCTCCCGAGTGGGTTTTCCCCAGGAAATGCTCACTGACCGGGGGACCCAATTCATGTCCCAGCTGATGGAGGCCCTCTGTAAGCAAGTCCAGGTGCGACATCTGGTGGCCAGCCCGTACCATCCACAGACTAATGGCCTGTGCGAGCGGTTTAATGGCACCTTAAAGCAGATGCTTAAGATGTTGGTCGACTCCCATGGGCGTGACTGGGAGCGGTATCTCCCACACCTGTTATTTGCTTACCGGGAGGTTCCACAGGCCTCAACAGGATTCTCACCGTTTGAGCTCCTGTACGGACGACGTGTGCGAGGCCCCCTGGCTCTGGTGAAAGAGGCTTGGGAAGGGGATTTGGCCACCCCTGGAGTGTCGGTTATCGAGTGTGTCATGCGCTTCCGGGACAAAATGCAGGCCTTGACGCAACTGGTACACGACAATATGGCTCAAGCCCAGGCCGATCAGAAGCGTTGGTACGACCAGAACGCTTGTGAGAGGACCTACCAAGTGGGTCAAAAGGTGTGGGTACTGGTCCCCGTACCACAGGACAAGCTTCAGGCAGCCTGGGAAGGCCCATACCTCGTGTACCAGCAGCTCAACCCTGTGACGTACCTGGTCACCCTGGACCCTGCCCGTGGAAGGCGGAAGCCCTTCCATGTGAACATGATGAAGGCACATCACGAGCGGGAGGCATGTGCACTCCCTGTGTGCAACCTGCCCGAGGAGGGAGAAGCGGAAACCCTCTTGGATATGCTAGCCCAGGTTAGGGCAGGCGGATCCATTGAGGATGTGGAGGTTGGCCACCAGCTCTTGGAGGACCAACGGTCCCAGCTGTGGGCCACCCTACACCCCTTCCGGGGGTTGTTTACCAACCAGCCCGGAAGGACTAACTTGGCTGTCCATCACGTGGACACTGGGGATCATCCCCCGATCCGGCGTTCAGCATATCGGGTCTCCCTGGAGGTGCAGCAACACATGCGCCAGGAGATTGACGAGATGCTGAAGCTGGGGGTGATCCAGGCATCCAACAGCGCTTGGGCCTCGCCTGTAGTCCTCGTCCCTAAGAAGGACCGAACCACTCGGTTCTGCGTGGACTACAGGGGGCTCAATGCTGTCACGGTCGCCGATGCGTACCCAATGCCACGCATCGATGACCTGCTCGATCAGTTGGCCGGGGCTCAGTACCTGACCATCATGGATCTGAGCCGGGGATATTGGCAGATCCCCCTGACTCGCAAGGCCAGGGAACGCTCTGCCTTTATTACCCCATTTGGACTGTACGAGTCCACGGTGATGCCATTCGGGATGAGGAATGCCCCTGCCACTTTCCAGCGGATGGTCAACACCCTGCTCAAGGGACTTGAAGGGTACGCGGCCGCGTACCTGGATGACATTGCCGTCTTCAGTCCCACCTGGGAGGACCACCTAGAGCATCTAGCACAGGTGCTCAGGCGGATCCACCAGGCAGGTTTGACCATCAAGCCGGGAAAGTGTCAGCTGGCCATGAGCGAGGTCCAGTACCTCGGTCACCGGGTAGGCGGGAGAACACTGAAGCCCGAGCCTGAGAAAGTGGAAGCCATCGCATCCTGGCCCACCCCCAGGACCAAGAAGCAGGTGATGTCCTTCTTGGGGACCGCTGGGTACTATAGGAGGTTTGTTCCATGCTATAGTAGCCTGGCAAAGCCCTTGACGGACCTCACCAAGAAGAAGCTGCCCTCTGCAGTCGATTGGACAATGGACTGCGAGACAGCCTTCCGGGCCCTAAAGGACGCCCTGTCCAGCCCGCCCGTGCTACAGGCAGCCGACTTCACGCGGCCGTTTGTAGTACAGACCGACGCCAGTGACTTCGGCCTCGGTGCGGTGCTCAGCCAGGTGGACTCTGCGAGCCAAGAGCACCCAGTCTTGTACCTGAGCAGGAAGCTGTTACCACGGGAAGTGGCCTATTCCACGATGGAAAAGGAGTGCCTGGCCATAGTGTGGGCCCTGCAGCGTCTGCAACCCTATCTATACGGGCGCCACTTCATCGTGGAGACGGACCACAATCCCCTCAGCTGGTTACACACTGTCTCTGGGACGAATGGGCGATTGTTGCGATGGAGCCTTGCGCTCCAGCAATACAACTTCACCATTCGCCACAAAAGGGGCCGGGACCACGGTAACGCAGACGGGCTGTCCCGACAAGGAGAGGTCGCGGACGGGCGCACGGGGGAACACCGGAGTGTGCTGCCCCCTAGCGCCCTCAAAAGGGGGGAGGTGTGAGGCAAACCCTGGGATATGAAGATGAATTATGACTTCCAGTCATAATCGCTCTCATCACTCCATGGCAGTGCCCCCTCCCTTCTTGTTCTCAGATGTCCAGCATCTGTGAAGGTGTCACATCCTAGCAACACATCCCATGGCCATCTCCTGTGATATGGAGATTAGGTGATGTGGGAACAATGGACACAGGATGACTCCCTGCCGTGACCCTGTAGTAGGGGCTGCTATCTAGTTAGCAAGCTTGGAAGTATCCAGACAGGACGACTCCAGTAAAAAATGGTTCATATCTCGCAATCCATATTTCCGATAAATATGGCAACCATAAAAATGGTGTCTCCGCATGCGGACGATGCTGGCACACCCTTTTTTATGGGAGCAGGACCTGGGGAAATACCCCAGGCGTGATATCAGCCAATGGGGAACTAGTAGACAAGTCATGAGTCCTCTCGTTCTGTAGCTAAATTCATAGCTGTCACAATGAGAGCGTCGGCGTCCGCCTACGACGCTCCCAGGCCAAGTTATGGCCATATTCCATGTTGTGGATTTTGTCCATAACTCCAGCCAGGGGTGGAGCAGTGCTCCCTCTGAGGTCACTAAGGTAGGAGGGGACCTGGATTTGCCCAGGTTGATAACCCTACTTCGGCCATTTTCCAGTGTTCTTCTGCTCGGGGGCCTGGTTGGGAAAGACCTGTGAGGGAGTTCCTGGAAACCTGGTCTACAGCGCCCCCCTGTGGCCAGACGCACAAGGTAACTGCTGGAACTGTGTATGCCTGTTTGTAAACCATGCTTTGTCTGTAACTGTACTCTGACATATGTATATTCTGTAGATTCCCTATTGTATATATTGTAGTTTCTAGTGTGGCTTTAGGCCGATTAAATTATATAATTAATCTTGGGCTGTTCTGTTATCTCGATCTTGAATCCCACGTCTGTGTGTTCGGCTAATAGTTACCGTGAAGCGGTTGGTGGCAGCGAGTTGTGCCAAGGATTATTGTGGGGAGGCCAGTGAGATTCGGGGAGGTTTTATATATTCCGCCCGCGGAGGTCGGGGGAATATATACCCTACTCTCACCGGGGACCCTTCAATAATCGGCATAAGTAGTATAGCGGCCTCCTTGCTTATTGTCGGGCAATTCCATAATTGGCCTGACTATAAGAGGGGCGCTAGAGAGCGCGTCACGTGCTCTGTCTGTCGGTCGGTATAAAGGAGGGGTGACCCCCCACTTGTTACCCCCCGATTGTGACGTACTGGTAGCCAGCGCGGGGGATTTATGAGTGACCCCCCCCGGTGGTTCGTGACAGGGGGGATAAGGGGCAACCCTGCCTTGTGCCATTTTTAATGTTAAAAGGATCGGTAAGGGTATTGTTTATTTTAATCCTGGCCGTGGGGGATGTGTACATCTGTAGGATTGCGCGTATGGTGTCTGGGGGAAAGTGGAAGGCCTCCATCGTCCCCTGCAAGAAGGTCCAGTCCACCCTGTCAAACGCCTTCTCGGCGTCCGTTCCCAGCAGCACTAGAGGCAGCTTATGGGTCCTGGCGTGTTGCATTAAGTTTATTACTCTTAGTGCGTTATCCTTTCCCTCTCTACCTCTGACAAAACCTGATTGTTCTGGGGAGATGAGATCTGGGAGGATACCTGCCACTCGGTTGGCAATTAAACCAGCATATATCTTTAGGTCCACATTCAAGAGTGAGATGGGCCTATAATTTCCACAACACTCTGGATCTTTCCCATCTTTGTGTATTAATGATATATGTGCCTCTAGTGCTTGCTTGGGTATAGGATCGCCGTGTAGAAGAGCGTTGCATGAAGCTAAGAGATGATCCCCAAAAATATCAAAGAATTTCTTATAATAGATAATGGGGAGGCCATCCGGACCAGGGGCCTTCCCCATGGGGTTCCTGGACAGGATGGACTGAACCTCAGCTCGAGAGAACGGTTTTTCTAAGGACGCCTGCTGTACTTTAGAGAGTTTCGGGAGATTTAATTTAGCTAAGTAGTTTTATATACCACATTTCCTCTTGTCTCTCTCCGACGCCGACTCTTCTGGTCGAATTTGATATAAATTTTTATAAAAACGAAGGAATTCATTCGAGATTTGAGAATAGTCTTGCGTACGGTGACCCTGTGAGGTTTTAATTGCATGTATGAACGTGCGAGCCTGTCTTTTTTTTATCATGGACATCATAAGTTTAGAGGCCTTGTCCCCATGTAGGAACATACGATTCCTCCAACTGAGATAAAACTTAGCCGACTGTTTATTGAGTATATCCCTCAGTTCTACACGCTTCGCAGTCAGTTGTTCTAACGTCTGCTGGGAAAGGGACTTCTTATGCTGGGCCTCCAATGTGGCTATCTCAGCATACAGAGTCTGCAAGAACAATTTCCTCTGTTTGTTAAGATGTGAGGAGATGGAGATCAGTTCTCCCCTAATGACCGTCTTATGCGCTTCCCACAACATTGGGGCCGCAATATCCGGTGTCATGTTCTCTGCAAAATAATTGCGGAGACATTCAGATATGCGTTTCTTATTTTCTTCCGAGGAGAGAATTGATTCATTCAATCTCCACGTACGATGTAGCCAGTACGGCCTCTGGAGTGAGAAGCTAGCTGCAACATAAGCATGGTCAGAGTAAGGTGTTGATTGGATCTCAGAGTCATTGACATTGGGTATTAGGTGTCTAGGTAGAAAAATGTAGTCTAGTCTGTGGTATGATTTATGAGGATTAGAGAAGAATGTGAAGTCTTTGGTTGTGGGGTGTTGATAGCGCCAGATATCTATCAAAGAGAGGGAATGGAGAGAGCATTTAATCCGAGATAGGTCCCTTAAAGAGAGGTGACTTTTTTTTGCAGTAGAGTCTAATTTGGGTTCCATAGCCACATTAAAGTCACCGCACAGTATTGGAGTACCTTCTGAAAAATTGTGGAATTTTTTGAGCGTGGATATCAACCATCGAATCTGTTTGACATTTGGGGCATATACATTCCCTAGGGTTACCATAGAGCCGGCTAACATACCCTTGACGAAAATAAATCAGCCCTCTGGGTCCGTAGCGACATCTTGAGCCAGAAAGGGTATATCTTTAGCGAGGGCTATGGAGACCCCACTAGAACCTTTGCGTGGGGAAGAGGCGTGAAACCAAGTGTTGTAATGTGCCTTGTCAAAGCTTGGAATTTTGCCTTCACGAAAATGCGTTTCTTGGAAGAATATCATATCTGCATGCCTCTTTTTTAGGCTATGTAAAGTCTGTGATCTTTGTAAAGGGGAATTCAATCCATGTGCATTAAGGCTTATTACCGTAAATACCTTATGATGTGATGCCATGGTGGTACAAACGGAAGGACAATCTGTTCTTTTTCCATCGGGATGAATGGACCAGACCTATGACCAATGGGAGAGTAGAAAAGATAGAGAGACTGGGGAGTAGAGAGAGGTTTAGAGAAGAACAGGGTATTAGTATCAACATTTTCAACTATTTGAAATTTAAGCAAAAAAGAGTGTGCCTCAAGAGGGAGCAAGAAGCGCAAAACCCCCATAATAACTTCGTGTTTTAAGCTAGCATAAACAGTTATATATATCAATAGACCCAATCAAAAAGCCCCTTCAAGGGGGCTCGCCCTCAGAATTCATCTGGAGTTTCTTCGCCGCTTTGCGCCGGGATCTGTGGGTCTTTGGGGTGAGGCTATGCCATGGTGTCGGATCTGGAAGCATTTGTAGTGTAGCCGCCGAACGGTGAATTTCCAGCTCCGGATATTTATCCAATGTGATCCCCAACTCTTCACAGATCTGTCTTATCTCCGCAGAGGTTTTGGCTTGGTAGTGTTTTCCATTTGCAGATATAGCGATGCCAAATGGGAATAACCAGCGGTACGGAAACTGGCGTTGACGTAACACTGTTGTGAAGGGTTGTAGCAGCCTTCTTTTGGTCAGGGTGGTGGAAGCAAGGTCCTGAAAAATCATAATTTTAGAGCCTTCATGACTTATAGATTCCGCTTCTCTGGCTTTTTTAAGAACAAGTTCTTTAATCCGATAATCCAGGAAGCGGCAAATAACATCCCTTGGTGGTTCCCCTTGTTTAGGTCGGGGTCTCAGAGATCTATGGGCTCTTATCAGTTCCAATGTTGGAGCAGGGTCAGAGTCCATCAAGTCAGAGAAGATGCCCTGTAGGGTCGGGATCAAAGCTTCATTTGCTACCGATTCTGGAAGACCCTTTAATCTGAGGTTGTTTCGCCTTTCTCTGTTTTCATGGTCTTCCAGAATGGCATGAATTTGATTGATATTGTCCTCCTGTTGGCAAAGACAGGAGATGACAGTGTTGGAGGTGGAGGTTATTGTGGCCTGGGCCGCTTCAAGGGATTCCACTCTGTGCCCAATTTGGCCGATTTCTTGTTTGATATCTGATAGCTCCCTTGCCACCGGTTCCAACGCATTTTTAAGGATCCGTTTTATAAAGGATCTTGAGATGGGGAGACTCTTGCTATTATCCGCACCTTTAGTGTCACTTTCATCATCTTCCATATCCTGTACGTCATTAGTAGACGTACTTTGGGGGCTGCCTGTTTTAGCGTCAGCTGTATGGAGGTGTTTTTTGAGAAATCTATCGACATCAGCCTGGGTAGTAGATTTAACTGGTCTGGGCAGAGAGCTGGCCCGTGCATTGCCGATTTTGACCATGTTAAAGTCAGACATAAGTGGTTTTATGCTTGAGAGAATGAATAGTAGGGGTTAGGCCACTCCGCTCCCTCCAGATAGCACAGACTTTAGAACATTATACTCCCTCAGAGAGGGGGAAGGAGGCTAGAAGAGAGTATCTTTATGTTGGAGATACGACTGTGAGACCTCTCTCTCTATATCATCTCCCCCACAAGGCCTCTCCTGCAGCCTCGGTGCCCGTGATGTTGTATGGAGCCTGAGTTTAAGAAATTTTCCTTGCCATCAGCTAGCCAGCCACTCAATGGAGGTCCAGACCTGAGTCGGCAGAGCTCTCTGCAGTGTGGGGGGGGGTGCAGAGTAACCCCCTATGGCTCTTAATGTCCCTTTACAGGTTAGAGATTAGAGAGGGGGTCCCCGTAAATAGGGTCCGTTCCCCTATCTTCACCCTCCACCAGGCTATGTTTCAATACGGGGTAATGCTGCACTGATCCTTGATCTCCCTTAGCAACAACCCTCAGCAGCGTGGCGAGGGGGATCTGTATAAGAGGACGCAGGATGTCGGCTGCACGCAGCTGGGACCGATCGGCGATTTAGGCCGGGCTCAGGGCTTCGGTGCGGGGGAGCAGCGGGCGTGTAGGCAAACTTCAATAGAGGGCACACTCACCGCCTGATCTTCTCCCCGTGCACTGCAGATTCTCCCGAGGCTCCACACACGGCCGTCGTGAGAACTCCCGCCGCATCTCAGAGACTCTGCGCGGCTTCAGAGACTCCACGTGGCTCGTCCAGGATCCCCGGCGGCCTGCAGTACCTTCGCTCCGGTCCCGCCGTCCACCAGGTTGGTAAGTGACGGGACTCCGGAACCCAGCCGGCCTTCCGATTTGCACTTGTGGACTTTGGGGCCGTACCACTGTCTGCCGTCTTCAGGGCCGGGCGGGAGCTCACCCAAGATGGCGGCTGCTCCCCTCCTCAGCCGTACGGGGCGTCCCAATTTCCCCCCTTTAAAGAGTAGTTTCCCTGTACCTAAGTGGGGGTCTACCTAGGTTAGGACGAGTGGACCTCCGGGGTCCGGTGGACAGGCAGTGGGGCAGAGGGGACAATCAGTTCCTCTTTCCTGCTATCGTGTGGGGCAGGCGGAGGCATTGGGGAGCTGGGTACAGGTTCATCCCTGGGCACTGGCTCATGGTTGACCACTTCCATCACTTCCTCATCCACGGGTTGTGGGAACAGTATCACTGGAAGACTCACCGCGCCATTCTGTGTAGGCCAGTCTGCTGGAAAGTCACCCATCACGGTGTGGATTACCTCTTTTGCCTTCTCCACCGGTCTAGGAACCGGAGCTTCAGCCGCTGCCCTCAATGCTGGTGGGCACCTCTTTAGATGGTCCTGGGAAACCATGGCCAAAGTGCCCCCTTGGTCATGACTGATCTGGTAGGCCTTCCCATCTTCCCATCCTGTGGGCTGTATGACATATAAAGTCTGCTCCCATTGATCATCCAGCTTGTGGGCCAGCAGACGCCTTTTGGTTGAAGCGCTGCTCCTGTTGTTCCCGACTCTGACTCAAATTCTTCTCGTTGAGCTGGAAGGGATATTGTTGTACATATCGACCAAGTCAGGTAGCTTCTCCGGCCACAGGTTCCGCTCTTCTAGCGGCAACGTCTTGATGAGGTCCAGGACCAGGTGGTTCATCTTTTCACACATGCCGTTGGTTTGGGCATGGTAAGGCGTGGTCCGGATTTTCTTGCAGCCGTACAACTGACAAAATTCATGGAATACTTCCGCTTCAAAGGCCGGGCCTTGGTCAGTAAGCACCTTCTCAGCGTATCCATGTGCGCTCAAGCGGTGGTACGGCCAGTTAGGTCTTTGACTGGGACAACCACCATGAACCTTGAATAGTGGTCTACAATGGTTGGAGCGTAGGTGTACCCACTTCGGCTGGGGGTGAGCTTTACATGGTCCAGGGCAACCAGCTCCAGCGGTTGATGTGTAACGATCGGGTGTAGGGGCGCCTTCTGGCTGGCCTCATCCTTCCTTCTCAGCATGCAAGGACCACACTCTCGGCACCAGGCCTCTACAGATTCCTGCATTCCACTCCAATAGAACCGCTCTCTCAACAGCATCTCTAGTTTCTTCCAACCGAAGTGTCCAGCACCATCATGGTATGCTTGCAGGACGGTGGGCACGTTAGCTTGGGGAATCACCAACTGGCGGATCTTCTCATGGGTCTTTGGGATAACCCCTTCACGACCGCGGGCAGTAAAATTACGTCCTATTTTAACGTGACTTAACGACCAGGGACGTAATTTTACTGCCTAAACTTCATTTGATTGCCGTGGCCATAGCAACGGCTTTCAAATGATGTCCCCTGCTGTTTCTTACAGCAGGGGACCTTTGCTTGACCCCAGGGGGGGTGGCATCGCCACCCCCTATCGACGATCGATGTGATTGGCTGTTCAAATCTGAACCGCCAACCACATCGATCGCACTAATTTCGGCAAAAATAATGCCCGAATTAGTGCGATCCTGTGAGATCCAGCTATGATGTGCTGCAGCAGCTGCAGCATATCATAGGTGGACCTCAAACATGCCGCCCCCAGCCCCTGCAGCACTGATTGGAGCGATTGTGCTATGACGCGCAATCGCTCCAATCAGTGTGCAGTGGGGCGGTCTGATCTGCCGGTGGCCGCCCTCCCCAGGCCTGTACTGCTCTGGGGACCCTCCCCCAACATGGCTGCAGCGTGGTGTGGCTGGTACTTTTGGTACCACGCCACCGCTGCTGCCGCCGCAGACGCCGCCTCTGCTGTCACCGCGCCAGCTCCAAAGGTAAGTATTGCGCTCCGGCGATGGCTCCTGCGCGCTCCCGTGAAGGCCCCTGCGCGCTCCCGTGAAGGCCCCTGCCCGTGCCCCCCCAGATCTGCCCCCCTACGCCCCGATCTGCCCCCCTACGCCCCGATCTGCCCCCCGGCATCCCGATCTGCTCCCCACGCGATCTGCCTGCCTCCTCTGTCATCTCTATTCTGCTTCCAAGGTTCCTTCCTTCTGCCTTTGCTTCTCCGCCCCCTCTGCTCTCCCTCTAACCCCCCCCCATCTGCCCCCCCTCTGCCCCCCCTCTCCCCATCCCCCCCTGCCCCCCCCCCCGACGTCCTCTTACCTGCCTTCACGGGTCGTCCGAGGTCTTCACTGGCCCGATCACATCTGCCTCCATCGCTGGGTCCTTCTGCTGATCTGTCCAACGTCCTGCCTGCTGCTGGTGTAAAGCTGTCTATCTCACTGCCTTCTTGTTCCTCTGCAACTCTTCTGGTCAGTGATCCTCTTGGTACTGTGAGTATAACTTTTTTTTTTTTTTTTTCTTGTATCCTGTCCATTTTTACACTTCATCTGTCCGTGCGTCCGCCAAGCGCTGATCAGGGATGCAGATAACGGATCTGCATCCGTGGTCAGTTTTTGGCATGACTTTTTTCCGTATTCGCGACGCTTTTTGTATCGCGTCCGACCGTGCGTCCCGCCGAGCGCTGATCAGGGATGCAGATAACGGATCGGCATCCCTGCTCAATTTTTGGCGTGACTTTTTTCCGTATTCGCGACGCTTTTTGTATCGCATCCGTCCGTGCGTCCCGCCGAGCGCTGATCAGGGATGCTGATAACGGATCGGCATCCCTGCTCAATTTTTGGCGTGACTTTTTTCCGTATTCGCGACAATTTTTGTATGGCATCCGTCTGTGCGTCCCGCCGAGCGCTGATCAGGGATGCACATAACATATCTGCATCCATGGTCAATTTTTGGCGTGACTTTTTTTTTTACGTATCCCCGACGCTTTTTTTATCGCATCCGACCGTGCGTCCTGCAGCGACCGATCAGTGCACTGCGTCTGTGCGTTTGAAAAGTCAAATGGCGCTCCTTCACTTCTGAGCCCCGCCATGCGCCCAAACAATTACTTTCCACCACATATGAGGTATCTGCGTACTCAGGAGAAAATGCACAATACGTTTTATGGTGCATTTTTTCCTGATAGCCTTGTGAAAAAAAAAGCTACCTAGTTGAAGCAACCGTTTTGTGGTAAAAAAAAATTTTTTCTTTTCACGGCTCAACGCTATAAACTTCTGTGAAGCCCCCAGGTGTTCAAAGTGCTCACCAAACATCTAGAAAAATTATTTGAGGGCTCTAGTTTCCAAAATGGTGTCACTTGTGGGGGAGCTCCACTGTTTAGGCACCATAGGGGGTCTCCAAACGTGACATGGCGTCCGCTAATGATTCCAACCAATTTTGCTGTCAAATGGCGCTCCTTCTCTTCTGAGCCCCGCCATGCGCCCAAACAATTACTTTCCACCACATATGATGTATCTGCGTACTCAGGAGAAAATGCACAATACATTTTATGGTGCATTTTTTCCTGTTACCCTTGTGAAAAAAAAAGCTACCTAATTGAAGCAACCGTTTTGTGGTAAAAAATTTTTTTTTTCTTTTCACGGCTCAACGCTATAAACTTCTGTGAAGCCCCCAGGTGTTCAAAGTGCTCACCAAACATCTAGAAAAATTATTTGAGGGCTCTAGTTTCCAAAATGGGGTCACTTGTGGGGGAGCTCCATTGTTTAGGCACCTCAGGGGGTCTTCAAACCTGACATGGCGTCCGCTAATGAGTGCAGCTAATTTTGCATTTAAATGGCGCTCCTTGCCTTCCGAGCACTGCCGTGTGTCCAAACATTTGATTTCCACCACATATGAGGTATCTGCGTACTCAGGAGAAAATGGACAATACATTTTATGTTGCATTTTTTCCCAATACCCTTGTGAAAAAAAAAGCTACCTAGTTGAAGCAACAGTTTTGTGGTAAAAAAAAATTTTTTTCTTTTCACGGCTCAACGTTATGAACTTCTGTGAAGCCCCCAGGTGTTCAAAGTGCTCATCAAACATCTAGAAAAAATATTTGAGGGCTCTAGTTTCCAAAATGGGGTCACTTGTGGGGGAGCTCCATTGTTTAGGCACCTCAGGGGGTCTTCAAACCCGACATGGCGTCCGCTAATTAGTGCAGCTAATTTTGCATTTAAATGGCGCTCCTTGCCTTCCGAGCACTGCCGTGTGTCCAAACATTTGATTTCCACCACATATGAGGTATCTGCGTACTCAGGAGAAAATGGACAATACATTTTATGTTGCATTTTTTCCCGATACCCTTGTGAAAAAAAAAGCTACCTAGTTGAAGCAACAGTTTTGTGGTAAAAAAAAAAATTTTTTTCTTTTCACGGCTCAACGTTATAAACTTCTGTGAAGCCCCCAGGTGTTCAAAGTGCTCATCAAACATCTAGAAAAAATATTTGAGGGCTCTAGTTTCCAAAATGGGGTCACTTGTGGGGGAGCTCCATTGTTTAGGCACCTCAGGGGGTCTTCAAACCCGACATGGCGTCCGCTAATTAGTGCAGCTAATTTTGCGTTCAAAAATTCAAATGGCGCTCCTTGCATTCCGAGCACTGCCGTGTGTCCAAACATTTGATTTCCACCACATATGAGGTATCTGCGTACTCAGGAGAAAATGGACAATATATTTTATGTTGCATTTTTTCCCAATACCCTTGTGAAAAAAAAGCTACCTAGTTGAAGCAACAGTTTTGTGGTAAAAAAAATTTTTTTTCTTTTCACGGCTCAACGTTATAAACTTCTGTGAAGCCCCCAGGTGTTCAAAGTGCTCATCAAACATCTAGAAAAAATATTTGAGGGCTCTAGTTTCCAAAATGGGGTCACTTGTGGGGGAGCTCCATTGTTTAGGCACCTCAGGGGGTCTTCAAACCCGACATGGCGTCCGCTAATTAGTGCAGCTAATTTTGCGTTCAAAAATTCAAATGGCGCTCCTTGCATTCCAAGCACTGCCGTGTGTCCAAACATTTGATTTCCACCACATATGAGGTATCTGCGTACTCAGGAGAAAATGGACAATACATTTTATGTTGCATTTTTTCCCGATACCCTTGTGAAAAAAAAAGCTACCTAGTTGAAGCAACAGTTTTGTGGTAAAAAAATTTTTTTTTCTTTTCACGGCTCAACGTTATAAACTTCTGTGAAGCCCCCAGGTGTTCAAAGTCCTCATCAAACATCTAGAAAAAATATTTGAGGGCTCTAGTTTCCAAAATGGGGTCACTTGTGGGGGAGCTCCATTGTTTAGGCACCTCAGGGGGTCTTCAAACCCGACATGGCGTCCGCTAATGAGTGCAGCTAATTTTGCGTTCAAAAATTCAAATGGCGCTCCTTCCCTTCCGAGCTCCGCTGTGCACCCAAACAATTGATTTTTACCACATATGGGGTATCGGCGTACTCAGGAGAAAATGCACAATAAATTGTAGGGTGCACTTTCTCTTTTCTCCCTTGTGAAAATGAAAATTTTATGGCTAAAGTAACATTTTTGTGTTAAAAAGTAAAATTTTCATTTTTTCCTTCCACATTGCTTTGGTTCCTGTGAAGCACCTAAAGGGTTAATAAACTTTTTGGATGTGGTTTTGAGCAGAGTGAGGGGTGCAGTTTTTAGAATGGGGTCACTTTTGGGTATTTTCTGTCACCTCGGTCTCTCAAAGTCACCTCAAATGTGATGTGGTCCCTAAAAAAAATTATTTTCTAAATTTTGTTGGAAAAATGAGAAATTGCTGATGAACTTTGACCCCTTCTAACTTCCTAACGAAAAAAAAATTTGTTTCGAAAATTGCGCTGATGTAAAGTAGACAAGTGGGAAATGTTATTTAGTAACTATTTTGTGTGACATATTTCTCAGATTTATGGGCATAAATTTTCAAAGTTTGAAAATTGCAAAATTTTCAAAATTTTCGCCAAATTTCCTAAATTTTCACAAATAAACGCAAAAAATATCGGCCTAAATTTACCACTGACATGAAGTACAATATGTCACGAAAAAACAATCTCAGAATTGCCAGGATCCGTTGAAGCGTCCCAGAGTTATAACCTGTCAAAGTGACACTGGTCAGAATTGCAAAAAATGGCCCGGTCATTAGGGTGTTTTAGTGGCCGGGGGTGAAGGGGTTAATCAGCTCACGGTACAACTTCCCCTGGTGCAGATAAAGCCGGGTCCGTTCGCGCCACAGGCTTTGGGCTTCAGCTGGGGCAGCAGGGTCTATCCCAGCAGCGCCTTGTTCCACCAAGATCTTGACTAAGCGGACTAAGTTTTTTCCGGAAAACCTGCAAGGCATCAGGTTTCCCATCGTACTGCGGTAGCCAGGCAGCTCCGGGCACATAGGGCAAAGAGAACGGCATCACCTGAGCGAGAGCTGGGGCCGCGGCGCCCCCCGCCAGCGCGGCCGGGACCTGGGCAGGCCCATTCCCATCTACGGGTGCTCCCACGACTGCGTCCGCCACTCCTCCAGCGGCTCCGTCGGGCGCAGACATCTTGTTTCCGTCCCCCTTAGTCTCTTTCCGGCTCCTCCTCTACAGGGGCGGGGTTTTGGCCTTCGCACCTCCACTACTCTTTTTCGCGCCCAAGATGGCGGCTTCTCCAATTTTTTGGCCGGACACCTCCGCCGGTAACAAGGCGCACCGCTACCAGATGGCAGAGCGGTAAGATCCTGTTCGTGATGCCAAGTTGTCGTGGGCGGAGGAGGTGACGCTGCGCTCTCCCACTGCTCGGGTCCGGCCGCTGCTGCTGTGGCTGCTGCTGCTCGGTGGTGGCTCGAGCGGTGGGCCGGGTCCCGGGGACTCGAGCGGCGCTCCTCACCCGAGTGAAAAGGGTGGGGATTGGATTGTGGGGATTTGGTTATTGTCCGTGACGCCACCCACGGTTGTGGTGATATTGGTGACACCACCGCTGCTCTGGACAGGGATCCCGGGAGCGATGACAGGGAGCAGCCTGGATGTTAGTTCTCCCCTCCGTGGGTAGGGGGTTGGTTGTCCCGGGGCCCGGTGATGGGGTAGGGATGGATTGCAGGCGGGTTACGAGGCCTGGTGAGGTGCAGGGTCACGAAGGCAGCGCTGTGCCGCCCGGCACGGTGGTACTCACTCAGCTAATGATGAGGACACAGTTCTCGGTAAAACACACGGCTGGATGGACGGGTCCCACAGATGGCTGTGGTGTTTCTCCTCCCGGCAGGCTGATGGTGACTGCCTTTCCCTGCACCTGTGTAACATGTACGGTTCCAATGGGTTCCCACCGGTAACCCGCTCCCCAGCTTGGATGGGTGCTGAAGGAGCCCCTTTTGCCCGCAGGCTCTGGCCCTGGGAACTTCAGCCTTGGCGGTGACTGTGTTTCCCTCTCTCGGTTGGACTGTTGCCTTCTGACGGGACTTGGCTGCTGGGAAACCCAGGAGGTTCCCTTCGCTAATGGATTTGGCAAATTCACGGCGACTCCTAGCCTTGCCGGGGTCCGTAAGCCCCTGCCGGATGGTGCTGGCTTCTCTTTGCGTACCGGTCCGGTACCGCCGGGCCACCGCCCGTCCACGGTCCTTACGGTTAGCTCCAATAGGCCACTCCTGCAGACGGTCACCACTGTCTGCCAACCTTGCTGATCCGTCCGGGCCACACACCCGGACCAACTTCAGGCTGCTTAACTGCCACTACAATCCTCTCTCAACTCTACTCAAAACTGATCTCATCTGCCTGCTTTTCCCGCCTCCAGGACTGTGAACTCCTTGGTGGGCGGGACCAACTGCCTGGCCCACCCCCTTGTGTGGACATCAGCCCCTGGAGGGAGGCAACTAGGGTTTTTGTTTGACTTTGGTGTGCCTGACCAGGAGTGTGAGGTGTGTAAATGTTGTTCTGTGACGACCTGGCTTGTCCAGGGCGCCACAAAAGCTTGCAAGATCACATTGATATTTCCCTTAGCAATTTACTCCCCGCATGACATCCATGCTATACTTGTGCAAGTCCAACCGAAACACCTGTCTATGGCCAGACAGCTCAGACTTGAATGTGCCCTTCTGATTCCTGAGTATGTCTCCCTCAAGAGGTGTAATGTTCTGAATCCAGCCACCCTTTTGCCAGTAGATTCAGAAAAGGGGGAATTGGTGACAATGGTAGCAAGTGAGGATGAATACTTTGACATGACGCATGAACATGACTGCATAGAGCTGATGAGTCAGGAGACAGCAGGTTTTCCACATGTCTCTGATACACCTATTACTAATGCAGATTTTGAGTTTTTTGTAGATGGCTCCAGATACCACCTGGATGGGAGATTCTACACTGGATATGCAGTAGTATCCTCACATGAGGTAATTTGAGCTGAACCACTCCCGCCGCACATGTCCGCGCAAGAGGCGGAGCTAACAGCTCTCATTGAGGCGTGTAGAGCGGGATCAGGAAGGAAAATTAATGTTTATTCAGACTCAAAGTATGGATTTGGGATCTGTCATGATTTTGGCCCTATCTGGAGAAGTAGAGCTTTTCTTACGTCAGCTGGTAAGCCTATTAAAAATGCAGAATTGGTAAAACAGTTAATGGAGGCACTAATTACCAGTCCAGGTTGGCATCATTAAGGTGAAAGCACACACAAAAGGTGACTCACTGGAGGTAGCGGGCAATAGAAGGGCGGATGCAGCTGCGAAAGCAGCGGCAAAGAGGCCTAGGGATCAGAGGATAGTGGCAGGGAGCCAGCAAGTCCCAACCACAGTAAGTCTGGATGTCCTGAAATCCCTCCAGCATCAGGCTGCCCAAACAGAGAAGGAACACTGGGAGAAAATGGGAGCTGGGCTGAACTCGAATGGAGTATGGGAAAGTAAGGATAGGTTGTGTTTACCAAGGTCCCTGTTCCCTATGATGGCACAAGCAACACATGGCCCCACTCATGCCTCAAAAAGTCACATGTGTAACCAGGTGAATGCCTTCTGGATCGCTCCTGGCTTCAGTTACGTAGCCTCCAAACACGTACAATCCTGCATTATCTGCGCACAACACAACCCAGGTAAAACAGTAAAAGTCCCTAAGAAAGCAACACCCAGACCGCTCTACCGTGTCAACGACTGCAAATAGACTACATACAACTACCCAAGGTATGAGTGTAGGAATACGTCCTGGTATGTGTAGATCTCTTCTCAGGATGGGTTGAGGCCTATCCAGTAAAATGTGCAAATGCTAAAACAACTGCAGATAAACTGATGAAGGAGCTAGTCTGTAGGTATGGCATCCCAGAAGCCATAGAAAGGGACAGGGGTACACAATTCACTGGAGAAATAATGAGGGACATTATGCAGGCCCTGGGAATAGAGCAGGCATTCCATACCCCTTATCATCCACAGAGCAGTGGAAAAGTAGAGAGATTAAACGGGACACTAAAACTAAAAATTCAAAAGGCCATGGCAGAGACAGGAAAGAATTGGGTAGAGTGCTTATCCCTGGCATTCTTTTCAGTCAGACACACTCCAAATAGGAAGACAGGCTTGTCTCCTTTTGAAGTCCTTTTTTGTAATGCCCCAAAAACAGGCCTGTACTTTCCACAAGTGTTACAAATGCAACACGGCACTATGACAGCCTACTTCCAGGCCTTACAGGAAAGGCTTAATGTGGTGCATAAACATGTCTTTTCATCCATTCCAGATCCCAATGCAAGTGCAGATGTGCATCAGCTGAATCCAGGTGATTGGGTGGTCGTGCGCAGTCACGTGAGAAGGAGCCTAGATCCACGCTTTGATGGCCCATTCCAAGTCCAGCTGACCACATCCACCTCAGTGAAACTTGAGGGAAAGCCCACCTGGATCCACGCCAGTCACTGTAAAAAGGTCACTCCACCGGCAGAATGACAGTCTTGCTAATTATCCTGTTAGGTGTAGCAGGGTTGCTGCAACAAACAAATACACTGAGCGAACTTTTAAATACGGACTGGGATAATAAACTCATTCGCCACCATATTTCTCTTACTGAGGACATGGAAGGAGAAAAGCCAAAAGACTGTTGGATCTGCACACACAGTTTTATTTTCTTCAAAGACTATGCCATATTTAGCCTTACCTCTGGAACCACAGGAGGTGTTGATATCAGACTGTATACACAATGAAACCTGGACTCTATCGATATTCTGGTGAAAAGATGTATTTGCCACCTTGACTATAGCTGGAAAGGTCACTAATCCCTGGTTCCAGCTAAATATCACACAGCCTAGGGGACAGTCGTGGTGGATGGAATACAATCCGGACATTGAGGGTGTAGTTACCAAAGTAAAGACTGAGATCCCTCATTCAGGCCCCATTACCTACAATGGATTATGGTTCAGTCGTCAATATAATGATGTTGCTATCTGTGGAAAGGACAATGATTGTTTCCGTGTGTTCGTGTCTATGTGTGTATCTACATACATAGTCACCAGTTTTTGTCTGTTCTCCTATTATATGTATATACATGTGTATGTATATATGTATATATACGGATGATTCCAGCGAAGACTCCTGGTGGGGAAATACATTTTCTTTTATGAATCCAGCTAATTGGTTTAAGGGCCTAGCAGGTTGGGTTTCTGGCATTATACAATCCTGTATGCAAATATTGTTATTCTGTCTATTGCTTTATATAGCTGTAAAAGCATTGATATATGCATTAGCTAAACTACTGAATAATGTATGTGCTAAGAGTTCCAGTATTGAACCCTCTGTAGTTTACTACGGACCCCAAATGGCCTCTACTGACGGGGAGTAGGTGTCCACACTGAGGGTGGATGGGTGAAGTGGTAGGAAGACCCCTCATGGGTACTAGGCCCATGAGCCAGCAGCTCCTGTTTGGACGCCTACTGACCCTGTAGTGAAGGTTATACCATTTACAAAAGGGGGAAATTGATATAGAAGGGTTAATAGTTTCTCTATTTCTTTATTAAAGATGTTTTATTGAAATTTAGTAAGTATATCTTGTGGTAGTTCATAATAATCATGGAGCCTTCGGAATTAGAGACAAGCTCAAGGATTATTATTGTCTCTAAATGTTCTTCTTATCTTCTTCTTATCTCATATGCATGACTCTACATTTTTGTTTTGCTAAAACTGAAAGGTCATATGAGCAACTTGTAAAGTCCAGCTAGAAGCCTTTTTTGAAATATCACATTGATCTGTAAATGGTATAAATAAACTGTACCTTAGCTGAATAAACAGAAAAATTGATCATGCTCACATGAATGCAGGTCTTTTTCTCCGAGCGCTCGATCTTGATTAGGTCTGAAGAGGCCTAATTCAGAGAACCTCACTGGTGATCCCATAAGCTGACTTGTGACAAAATAGAACAGCTACAACACTGTCTTACCAGTTATGTCTCTAGCTAAAGTTATTCATCTTCACTTTTCCTCTTCATCTGTCACTGATTGCCACCACATCTTCCTGCCATGACGTGACTCTACACAAAATAACACACACTAACCTATAACTGACCGCTTCCATAGCACATTCCCCACTTTTTCACCAATTTCTACACTACATCAGACTTTTGTTCCCCCATGGAAGACAGTATCTTTAAAATTAACTTACAGTGACTTGCAAAAGTATTTGACCCCCTTGAATTTTTCAACCTTTTCCCACATTTCAGGCTTCAAACATAAAGATAAAAAATTTAATGTTATGGTGACGAATCAACAACAACTGGGACATAATTGTGAAGTTGAACAAAATGTATTGCTTATTTTAAACTTTTGTAAAAAAGAATAAACTGAAAAGTGGGGCGTGCAATATTATTCGACCCCTTTACTTTCAATGCAGCAAACTCATTCCAGAAGTTCATTGAGCATGTCAAGAAGCATTGTGCAAGCGATCATATTGAAATTGAAGGAGTATCATACCACTGCAAATCTACCAAGACCCGGGCGTCCATCCAAACTTTCATCTCAAACAAGGAGAAGACTGATCAGAGATGCAGCCAAGAGGCCCATGATCACTCTGGATGAACTGCACAAATCTACAGCTGAGGTGGGAGAGTCTGTCCATAGGACAACAATCAGTCATACATGGCACAAATCAAAGATATCCATAAAAAGTGTTGTTTAAAGTTTGCCACAAGCCACCTGGGAGACACACCACACATGTGGAAGAAGGTGATCTGGTCAGATGAAACAAAAATCGAACCTTTTGGGCACAAAGCCAAACAATTTGTTTAAAATAAAAGTAACACAGCTCATCACCCTGAACACGCCATCCTCACTATCAAACATGGTGGTGGCAGCATCATGGTTTGGGCCTGCTTTTCTTCAGCAGGGACAGGGAAGATGGTTAAAATTGATGGGAAGATGGATGGAGCCAAATACAGGATCATTCTTGAAAAAAACCTGTTAGAGTCTACAAAAGACCTGAGACTGGGACGGAGATTTGTCTTTCAACAAAACAATAATCCCAAACGTAAAGAAAAAATTACAATGGAATGGTTCACAAATAGAGATGAGCGATGTTCGAGTCGAACGGTTCACCATTTCATGTTCGAGTGATTTTGGGGGGTGTTCAAGTCGTTCAAGGAACTCGAATGATTTGCTAAAAGTTCGGTAGTTCGAGTTACGTTTGATCACCAAAAAGCGTAGCTAGTTACTAGCTGGCTTTTCACTGTAACAGTGTGAGTCACTGTGAATCATGATATCATCAAAATTCAGCGTATAGTGTGCGGGGGAGGATGGGGTTTAGATCAGTGCTGCTGATGAGTGCTGAAAGAATGGCGATCGCCATTTTATTTTTTTCCTAACTGCACGTACAGTGGGGTGGGCCAGTATGTCAGCAAATCACAGACACACACACACAGCAAATTAGATTTTTGCCAGACAAGCAAGGGCATGTGTCATAGGCTGGGCATGTCACATGTCTTTGCCTTATAAGACACGGCCATTTTCCCCATCACCGCCATTATCTCTCTGCTGCGGATGGGTGACAGTCACCGCCCCTGCTCCCGCTGCTGCTGCTCCTGTGTGTGCTATAGACATACAGTGCAATCTACACAGCACTTTAGGGATTAGGAACTACTTATAATTTCAGCCCTTTTCATGGCTGCATTACATACGTTCATAGCCATTGTTGCTAGGCAGGTCTGTGCCAACGCTGTGCACGGGTTTATATAACATCGTCTGGCTACATCAGCTCAGGCAATTCCTTGGTGCATTTTTTCATTGGCAGGGATAGAAAGTGAGGCTTCCTTTGCTGTCCAGCTACCTACAGCACCTGTGCATTCTACACACCTGCCCATTTTTGCTACGCAATTTTAATTGCAAACAGTGCTGACACTTTTAGTGGCATACTAAAATTGTCTGGGATACTAACTTAGTGTTCCTTTGCTGTCCAGCAATCTACAGCACCTGTGCATTCTACACACCTGTCCATTTTTGCTACGCAATTTTAATTGCAAACACTTCTGACACTTTTAGTGGCATACTAAAATTGTCTGGGATACTAACTAAAGCGGGCTTTACACGCTATGATATCGTCAATGAATTATCATGGGGGTCAAATTGTTGGTGACGCACATCCGGCTCCATCATCGACATCACTGCATGTGACACGTATGAGCGATATAAAACGATCGCAAAAGAGCTCAAAATCGTTTGCCGTGGAGAGGTTGTTCTAAATAAAAAAATCGTTGAAGGTTGTCAAATACCCTTGTTTATCGTCCATTCCGCAGCACACATTGTTACGTGTGAAGCTCTGTGACTGACCAACAATATCGCACATGCGGGCTTCATCAACGACACAGGCAGGCGTATAAGCTGAAAGACATCCACGCCTCACACTCCCTGATAGGGCAGCGCTTCTAGGTTTCTATTGGTTACTCTATGAATAAAAAGATCCAGATGACATTTGTTTTCTGTCCTGTGTGCCCGCCAACGTGTGTGCTTTATTTGGACGCATTCACTGGTGTTTGTGACGCAACACGTACCTTTCCGGATCCCTATTTTTGGAATTCAATTTGTGCAGATATAGTGGTAAGTAGAAAATATGGATGTTTAAACGTATGCATAATTTTTGTGTCCAATGTTTGGGGTTTTTTTTGTTTTTTTTTGTTTTTTCAAAAAATTGAATTTTTTTTGTACTTTTTTTTTTTTCCTGATTTTTGAAAGATGTAATTGGTTTGTTTTGTATGAATACATATTTTCTATTTAAGCAAAAAAAAATAAGAATTTTTTAAATTTACAGTCTCATCATGATTACCAATGAACAGCACAACATCCTATGTGTGTCTGTAGTTGCCGCTGCGGCCGTTGCTGTGGAAAATTTGGAGGATGAGACCTGTAAAGAACCTAGACGCTGCCGCATGTGGGCATGACATTGGTTGCTACATAGGGAGCGCTATAGCCACATTCAGCTTGTGCGGGATTTGCAAGATTGTAACCCTCAGGATTTCCAAAACTACCTGTGAATGTCTGAGGCATCATTCCTATTTCTCCTCCATCGTGTAACACTCTATATTCATAGACAGGACACATTGATGCGTCCAGCGGTGCCTGTGGATGAAAGACTTTGCGTAACGTTACGTTATCTAGCAACCGTCTCTCACATACCTACAATATTCTGCCACTATTTCTAGGTCCTTATTAAGCAGTCTCATTCCAGAGACCTGCCAGGGCATAATTGAGTGCCTCAGGGAATTTATGCCATTTCCATCTACTCAAGCAGAATGGCTTGAAATTGCACAAGATTTCGAGGGTCAATGGCAATTCCCCAATTGCGGAGGCACAATTGATGGGAAACATGTTCGCATTACGCAACCCCACAACAGTGGGTTTTATTTTTATAACTATAAAGGTTTTTATAGTATTATTTTGATGCCTCTAGTGAATGCCATTTATAAGTTCCTTTATGTAGATGTGGGCATTAATGGCCGTGTGTCTGACGGTGGTGCTCTAGATTTTACCTAGTTCGGGAGACGTTTGGCCAGGTATCAATTGGGATTGCCCAGAAATGCTCAAACTTGTGAAAATTTAAATTTTGTTTTTATAGCTGATGAGGCGTTTCCCCTCCAAAATCATCTTTTAAGGCCATATTCTCAACTGCACTTAAATGCAGAAAAAAGAGTGTTCAATTACCGCCTAGCCCGGGCAAGGCGTGTAGTCGAAAACGCTTTTGGAATATTGGCCAGTAGGTTTAGGGTCTTTCATATAGCTATAAATTTAAAATTGGAGTCCATAGACTGTGTCGTCTTAGCCTGCTGCTTATTGCATAATTTTATACGGAAAAAAGGATGCACTGCAATACTCCCCAGCAGGCTATGATGACACGTTCAACACTCGGACAGGTGAAATACAACCTGGTGAGTGGAGGACTACTGAAACCCACCTCGAATCATTAAATCAGATCCCCATCCCAGGATGACTCCGCCATGATATCCATACAAATCGGGACAGATACAAAGAGTATTTTAATGGTCAAGGGGCTGTTGCATGGCAACATAATATTTAATTTTATAATTGTCTATATCATATAATTTGTGTTTTTTTTTCTTTTTTAATTTTTTATTGGTGACATTAACCAAAATTTGCATGTGTTTCTTTATAACATGCTGTATTATATTCACCTTGTGTTACATAGTTACATAGTTACTAAGGTTGAAAAAAGACCTAGGTCCATCTAGTTCAACCTTCCTCCACCAGTTCTACATTTGGTCACAAAGTCATTTATAACCAACAATGTTGTGTGTACTGAGGAAATCATCCAGCCCTTTTTTGAAAGCTGTTATAGTATCAGTCATTCCTACCTCTTGTGGTAGGGCATTCCACAGTCTGACTGCTCTAACTGTAAAGAACCCTTTCCTATTTAGGTGTCGGAATCGCTTTTCTTCCACTCGCAGTGAGTGCCCCCTGGTCCTTAGTACTGTCTTTGGAAGAAATAAGTCCTTTATATTGACCACACATGTATTTATACATATAAATGAGATCTCCTCTGAGACATCTTTTTTCTAAGCTAAACATATCTAACTTTTTCAACCTGTCATCATATGGGAGGCCTTCCATTCCTTGTAATAGTCTAGTTGCCTGCCTTTGAACTGACTCTAACTTCTGAATGTCCTTTTTAAAATGTGGAGCCCAAAACTGAATCCCATATTCCAGATGTGGCCTTACAAGTGATTTATAGGGGGGTATCAATACGTTGGGTGTGTTAATACTGTTTTCATAAGAAAACATTTCATTAATTAGTGAATTACATAAAATACATTTTTAAGTGTGAATAAAATCATTTTTCGTTACATTGTAGTTTTTGTCTTAGTTTTTGTATTTGAATTTTAAAAAAAATAAATAAAAAAAATAAACCGCATGTACGTTACAAATGTAACGCAGGCATAATAGATGCTCAAGAAAACATCAATTTGTACTAAGGGCAACACATATATGGAATCGGTCTGAACTTCAGACTAGAGGGGTGGATTGCCGATTATCTTAACACAAGATGGCAGCCAGAAACAGAGGTTCAGTGTGGGGCGATGCAGAAATAGCATTTTTATTGTTACATATGGATGATTGGGACTATGAATGTGTTAGGGCATATGATCGGCCTATTGCCAACAAAAGGGCAGTGCTTAGGCGGATCCGCTGAGGCCTAAAACGCATCTTTGGCATAAAGTGAAGTATATGCCAAATAAGGAAAAATTGGGGGGATTTAAGATACCAATCATGGAGTAGAGTGGTTAATAGTCGAACCAGGTTACAGAGAACACATGGTAAGTGCATTTCAGTAATTTGCTAATCACATGTTTTTTGACAAATAATGTTTGGTAAATTATAAAAATGTAAATGGGTGGTATAGTTGGCATTGTGAACAGTTGTTTTTAGTTGTTTTTATTTTTGATGGATGTTTGTGATATGTTAAAATTGTTAAATTATTTTTTTTTCAACTTTTATTTACTTTTTTTAAATTAAATGTATGTTTTTAAAAAAAACAAACATCAGGTCTAAATCCACAATTATCTTGTTCCAAATAGATAATGAAGTAAACCAAGTGCCTGCTCTTTAACCATGTTTGGATGCATCAGAATCACATCACGAAACTTCACCTGCGTCAGTTTCAAGACCTGCCCAATCCATCATTTATATTGGCCCAGAAATGCTCAAACCACTAATACACCACTCTAGCCACATTCAACAACACCTGGTAACACACCTCAATTGAATTATTCTGATTCTCCATCTTCTTTGGCAAGAGTTGCTGCTGAGATTTCAACTTTTTCTCACAATTCAAGTTTGGATGATATTGGAGTGTTTTCCCAAACAGTGACAATTGTTTTTGCCATTTGGGTTTTGCACTGCAAAGCTGAGTTTTTGACCAAAGTTCTGCAACAAAAAGGCTGCAGTTTGAACTGCAAAGTGCGGACAAGAAAACCAAATTCCCATAGACTTTGCTTGAAAAGCAGAACACAACCATTTTGGCATTAAACGCTGCAGTTGAAAAAGCAGGTAAAAAGCAGGTAAAAAGCAGGTAAAAAGCAAAGTGCGCACATAGCCTTAGGCTGTGAAGAAATTAAGGGAGTTGAAACTTCATCTGTAACGGTGGTGTCTTGTGTGTCGTCTACATCTGTGTCCATAGATGTTGGCTGTTTTTTTTTAAATTTTTTATTGTTGTTAAAAAAAAAAAAAACATCGACAAATTAGTCAACTCTCTAATCAATTCTTAGATTGTTAAGGCTATGTGCCCACGCTGCGGATTTACCGCGGATTTTGCCGCGGATTTGCCGCGGATTTGCCACGGATTTCCCGAAAATCTGCAGCAGCGGCACTTCCAAGCCATTTCAATGGCATTTTGGAAATGCTGTGTCCATGCTGCGGATTTTTCCGCTGCGGATTTGCCGCGGATTTTGATCCGGAAAAATCTGCAGCATGTCAATTGTTTGTTGCAGATTTGGTGCGGATTTTGGGTATAGAATGGGGAAAAAAAAAAAAAAATCTGCATCAAAATCCGCGGTAAATCCGCGGCAAATCCGCGGTAAATCCGCGGGTGCGGATTTGCCGCGAAAGTCGCGGATTTTCATGCAGAAAAATCCGCAGGTACATTCTACCGTGGACACATAGCCTAAAACTAAACATAAGTACACAGTGAGGGTATAAGGAAACGCACGTTATGGTTGATTTAGGACAAAAAATATTACGCTGTACTTAAATTGACTCTTTTTTTTGGTTTTAAAATAAAAACCTTAATACAAATTAACAAAGCATTTTTAAAAAATTAAATGTGGTTACCAAGCCAGCAAAAAAATCAGTGACGTGCAAACTATACTTTTTTTTAAAAAAAATTTAAAAATAAAATTTTTTAAAACAATTTGTAATTTTACATGTTAAAAAAAAAAAATCATTTAACCAAAAAAAGAACCAAAAAAAACCAACAATACAATGACCAATTTTGCTTAATGAATGAATAACCAACTTACTTCATCAATCATGGCCTCGTTGGGATTGTCATTCTGATGCTCTGTAAGGGGGGGTATCAGGCTGGTTGATGCACGTGGAAACTCCTGGTCTCTAGTGAAAAGCAATAGGTCATAGTACCACAGCCTTGGTACATAGACCTCTTCAGCGCCAGCCCCAGATCTTTTACTGTCCTACACTTTATTTAATTCTTTTTTAAAGACAGTCCTTATGGCCTGTATTTTTTTTCCCACAAATTATTCTGTAACAGGTTCTTCTGATGGTTGGCGTTCACAAAGCGAGATTAATTTTTCATAGGCTTCCTTTTTAAGGACCTTATTGCTGTATAACAGTGATTTCCCATGCCAAAAACATTGGTGATTCCTTTATTCTGCTATAAATTCACGTAAAAATTCCTCACTGGATAAAGCCATCTGTGCTAACAAATGTATGTTAGATATGAGAAAATGTATGATTCTAATATATGTTAATAAAAAATTAAAATACATGGAAACAAGGAAAAATCAATTTAAAAAAAAAAATAATATGCTGCAAAAACAAACGAAAAAACTAAGAAGTAATGGGCAAGATTCATACTATCCATTAAGGTCTGAAGACCAAAACACACATGAGTATGTGAAAATAGGTTGCAGAAATATGCAAAACTAAAATTACTGAAACACCTATTATAAATCCAAAAGAATTTTCGCACATGCAAAACACCTACCTTGTCAGAAGCCAAAGTAAACACACCACAGTTACGAATCTGCAATCATTTATATGTTTGCGGACCAATCACGCAAGTAGCAAGTGGATAAGGCAATTTCATTAAGCACGAATGGGCGTAGTGGAGGCGTAACGAACCCAGGTCAGGGAGTAGACAAAGCTTGGATAATACGCCTCTAACGATGGTGCAATCGCTCTAACACATGCTGTGTGACGCCAAACACACAACCAATAGCGATATTAAAATATCGCTAAACGATGAGACGACGTCAGTGCAATTGATTAGTGTGACTGTTCCTTCACAACCAATGAGCGATACACAGATATCGCTAAAGCGACAAGGGTGTGTCTTATCGTTCAGGATCGCTAATGAGATTGCTAGGAATATCGTAGCATGGAAAGCCCGCTTAAGTGTTCCTTTGCTGTCCAGCTACCTACAGCACCTGTGCATTCTACACACCTGCCCATTTTTGCTACGCAATTTTAATTTCAAACAGTGCTGACACTTTTAGGGCCAAAGTTTCATTGTCAGGAGTAGTCAGTGTTGGTTCTTCAGCTGTCAATAAGCTAGACCACCTCTGCATTGTACACCACCTCTCCATTTTTGCTACGCAATTTTAATTGCCAAAAGTGCTGCCATTTGTAGGGCCATAGTTTCATTGTCAGGGATATTACATGAGAATTCCTCTGCTGACAATTTAGCTATACCACCTCTGCATTATACAGCACCTGTCGATTTGTGCTACGCAATTTTAATTGCCAAAAGTGCTGCCATTTTTAGGGCCATAGTTTCATTGTCAGGGATAGTCAGTGTTGGTTCTTCAGATGTCAATAAAGCTAGACCACCTCTGCATTGTACACCACCTCTCCATTTTTTACTACGACATTTTAAGTGTTCAATCTGGTCATAAATAAAATGAGTGTCAAAAGGACAGATGCTGGTGGAAAGGGGAACAGGCGTGTTGGAAAGGAAAAAAAAAATTGTGTCCGTGGGGTTGGTGCTAAACCTACAGTAACATCTGCTGAAGAAAGGCCATCTTCCAGCAAATGTAAGATGTCTACTACTTTCCGTTGACAATCTGATGTGCTCCCTTTTTTACGGAGCCGAACAACTCTACCAAAGGTAGATGATGCACAAAAAAAGAACATGCTTGAATGGATCTCAAGTGCTCCAACAAGTGGCCTCTCCTCCGCCTCAACTTCAACATCCAAAAAGCAACAGTCCTCTGAGTTGTCCCCCAATCGCATTTGCTTTCTACCAGCTCTCAAGTCTCCACCCGCTCTGCAGAGTATGTTGTAACAGAGATGGGTGAGTCTGCAGACCTGTTCAGTCACATTATAGCCTGGGAATCAGAGGTCTGCTCCCAAGCTACGGTAAGTATAGACCAGGAAATGATCTGCAGTGATGCCCAGAAGCTTTGTGAGTCAGATTCAGGCCCTGATGACCAAGTTTCTGAGCATAATGTAGACCCTCATTCCCAAACTGTAACACCTCTTGGTGGAGAGAAAGAGGTACATACTGATTATGATGAGACTCAGATACCTGATTGGGATGACAACTTAACTATTCAGTAAGGGCAGGAAGAGGTTAGGTCTGAGGGCGAGGGAAGTGCAAACACCCAGGGTGATGATGAGGTTGTAGATCCCACTTACTGTCAACCCACAGTCAGGCACTTGAGGAGGTCAGCAGAGGCGATGGAGGAGGATGCGATTGACGACGAGGTTAGCTTGCACCTTCCTGGTCAAAGACGGAGTACTGGAAACACGTCAACAACTGCATCCTCAGCCACAACTCTGCCTCTGAGCACAAGTTGGGGTGGCTCTGCAGATCGCATGGGCTCTAATAGTTGCCTAGCCTGGTCCTTTTTTGACATCGCAAAGGATCACCCAACTCATGTGATCTGTAAGATTTGTCGTCAATCTGTAAGTAGAGGCCAAAAAGTCACTAGTTTGACTACTTCGTCCATGAACCGTCACATGAATAACAAGCATAAGTCCCAGTTGGAAGCTCACCGTGATACAATGCGGCCTAGCGGAGCGGGCCAACCACCATCTGCCCCTTCAAGTGCATCTGCACGCTCTTCATCCTCTATGACTGTGGGGACAGCTGTCACACATGTTTTTCGACGCAGACCTACCACCTCTTTAACCGCAACAGGCAGTTTGATTGGCAGGTCGTCAGTTGTTTTGGAAGGGGAAACAGGTGCTGGTGTAGAGCTCTCAGACATCGAGAGCACCAACTTTGGATGAAGGCAACATCATGATGTCTCCGCCTGCACTTTCCTCACACACCAGCAGTTTTCCAGGGACACCGTACTCAACGTCATCTCCGCACAACAGCCTGATCTCGGTCCCTCAAATGTGGACAATTAAAAGACCTTTTCCTCCTAACCATGACAAAGCTGAGAGGTTGACTTTCACCCTCTGCAAGCTGTTGGCTACAAAATTGCTGCCTTTCCGCCTGGTGGACACAGAGGATTTTTGAGACCTTATGTCCGTCGCTGTGCCCCTGTATCAGATGCCCAGTCGCCACTACTTCTCCAAGAAAGGCGTGCCTCCGCTACACCAGCATGTCGCACACAACATCACTGCTTCCTTGAGAAACTCTGTGTGTGACAGGGTGCATTTCACCACCGATACTTGGACCAGTAAGCATGGACAGGGACGTTACATGTCGCTGACTCGGCACTGGGTAACTATGGTGAGTCTTGCCGTCCCCACGAGTTGTGCGTCAATCCTCTATATGTCGAAGTTCCTCCACTGCTTCTGCCTCCTCAATCTCATCTGGGTCATCACCCTCCGCCCAAAGCCTGTCTGGTCAGGCCACCCGCGTTGTAACTGCGCACAAGGAATCATGCAAACCTCCTTACTATGCTGGCAGCAGAGCTCAACGGCATTAGGCGGTCTTTACGTTGAAATGTCTGGGAAATAAGAGTCACACAGCGGAAGAGTTGTGGTCAGCTCTGGAGAGCGAGTTTAGTAAATGGTGGTCTCCACTCAACCTGCAGCCAGGGAAGACCATGTGCGACAATGCTGCAAACCTGGGTGCGGCCCTTCGCCGGGGCAAGGTGACACATGTGCCTTGTATGGCTCACGTGTTGAACCTTGTTGTCCAGCAATTTTTAACCCACTATCCCGGCCTAGATGGGCTTCTGCACAGGGCACGGTCACTCTCTGCTCACTTCTGCCATTCAACCGGTGCAGCTGACCAACTTGCATTGCTCCAGAAGTCTTTCGGCCTGCTGGCTCACCGCCTGAAATGCGATGTGGTGACACTCTGGAATTCGACTCTCCACATGTTGCAGCGACTGTGGCAGCATCGCCGAGCCCTGGTGCAATACGTTATGACGTATAGCCTGGGCCAACGAGATGCAGATGTGGGGCAGATCACCCTGATAGAGTGGTCTCAGATCAAGGACCTATGCACCTTTCTGCACAGGTTCGACATGGCGACGAATATGTTTAGCGCTGACTAATATGTTTAGCGCTGGTATAAATAAACTGTACCTTAGCTGAATAAACAGAAAAATTGATCATGCTCACATGAATGCAGGTCTTTTTCTCCGAGCGCTTGATCTTGATTAGGTCTGAAGAGGCCTAATTCAGAGAACCTCACTGGTGATCCCATAAGCTGACTTGTGACAAAATAGAACAGCTACAACACTGTCTTACCAGTTATGTCTCTAGCTAAAGTTATTCATCTTCACTTTTCCTCTTCATCTGTCACTGATTGCCACCACATCTTCCTGCCATGACGTGACTCTACACAAAATAACACACACTAACCTATAACTGACCGCTTCCATAGCACATTCCCCACTTTTTCACCAATTTCTACACTACATCAGACTTTTGTTCCCCCATGGAAGACAGTATCTTTAAAATTAACTTACAGTGACTTGCAAAAGTATTTGACCCCCTTGAATTTTTCAACCTTTTCCCACATTTCAGGCTTCAAACATAAAGATAAAAAATTTAATGTTATGGTGACGAATCAACAACAACTGGGACATAATTGTGAAGTTGAACAAAATGTATTGCTTATTTTAAACTTTTGTAAAAAAGAATAAACTGAAAAGTGGGGCGTGCAATATTATTCGACCCCTTTACTTTCAATGCAGCAAACTCATTCCAGAAGTTCATTGAGCATGTCAAGAAGCATTGTGCAAGCGATCATATTGAAATTGAAGGAGTATCATACCACTGCAAATCTACCAAGACCCGGGCGTCCATCCAAACTTTCATCTCAAACAAGGAGAAGACTGATCAGAGATGCAGCCAAGAGGCCCATGATCACTCTGGATGAACTGCACAAATCTACAGCTGAGGTGGGAGAGTCTGTCCATAGGACAACAATCAGTCATACATGGCACAAATCAAAGATATCCATAAAAAGTGTTGTTTAAAGTTTGCCACAAGCCACCTGGGAGACACACCACACATGTGGAAGAAGGTGATCTGGTCAGATGAAACAAAAATCGAACCTTTTGGGCACAAAGCCAAACAATTTGTTTAAAATAAAAGTAACACAGCTCATCACCCTGAACACGCCATCCTCACTATCAAACATGGTGGTGGCAGCATCATGGTTTGGGCCTGCTTTTCTTCAGCAGGGACAGGGAAGATGGTTAAAATTGATGGGAAGATGGATGGAGCCAAATACAGGATCATTCTTGAAAAAAACCTGTTAGAGTCTACAAAAGACCTGAGACTGGGACGGAGATTTGTCTTTCAACAAAACAATAATCCCAAACGTAAAGAAAAAATTACAATGGAATGGTTCACAAATAGAGATGAGCGATGTTCGAGTCGAACGGTTCACCATTTCATGTTCGAGTGATTTTGGGGGGTGTTCAAGTCGTTCAAGGAACTCGAATGATTTGCTAAAAGTTCGGTAGTTCGAGTTACGTTTGATCACCAAAAAGCGTAGCTAGTTACTAGCTGGCTTTTCACTGTAATAGTGTGAGTCACTGTGAATCATGATATCATCAAAATTCAGCGTATAGTGTGCGGGGGAGGATGGGGTTTAGATCAGTGCTGCTGATGAGTGCTGAAAGAATGGCGATCGCCATTTTATTTTTTTCCTAACTGCACGTACAGTGGGGTGGGCCAGTATGTCAGCAAATCACAGACACACACACACAGCAAATTAGATTTTTGCCAGACAAGCAAGGGCATGTGTCATAGGCTGGGCATGTCACATGTCTTTGCCTTATAAGACACGGCCATTTTCCCCATCACCGCCATTATCTCTCTGCTGCGGATGGGTGACAGTCACCGCTCCTGCTCCCGCTGCTGCTGCTCCTGTGTGTGCTATAGACATACAGTGCAATCTACACAGCACTTTAGGGATTAGGAACTACTTATAATTTCAGCCCTTTTCATGGCTGCATTACATACGTTCATAGCCATTGTTGCTAGGCAGGTCTGTGCCAACGCTGTGCACGGGTTTATATAACATCGTCTGGCTACATCAGCTCAGGCAATTCCTTGGTGCATTTTTTCATTGGCAGGGATAGAAAGTGAGGCTTCCTTTGCTGTCCAGCTACCTACAGCACCTGTGCATTCTACACACCTGCCCATTTTTGCTACGCAATTTTAATTGCAAACAGTGCTGACACTTTTAGTGGCATACTAAAATTGTCTGGGATACTAACTTAGTGTTCCTTTGCTGTCCAGCTACCTACAGCACCTGTGCATTCTACACACCTGTCCATTTTTGCTACGCAATTTTAATTGCAAACACTTCTGACACTTTTAGTGGCATACTAAAATTGTCTGGGATACTAACTAAAGCGGGCTTTACACGCTATGATATCGTCAATGAATTATCATGGGGGTCAAATTGTTGGTGACGCACATCCGGCTCCATCATCGACATCACTGCATGTGACACGTATGAGCGATATAAAACGATCGCAAAAGAGCTCAAAATCGTTTGCCGTGGAGAGGTTGTTCTAAATAAAAAAATCGTTGAAGGTTGTCAAATACCCTTGTTTATCGTCCATTCCGCAGCACACATTGTTACGTGTGAAGCTCTGTGACTGACCAACAATATCGCACATGCGGGCTTCATCAACGACACAGGCAGGCGTATAAGCTGAAAGACATCCACGCCTCACACTCCCTGATAGGGCAGCGCTTCTAGGTTTCTATTGGTTACTCTATGAATAAAAAGATCCAGATGACATTTGTTTTCTGTCCTGTGTGCCCGCCAACGTGTGTGCTTTATTTGGACGCATTCACTGGTGTTTGTGACGCAACACGTACCTTTCCGGATCCCTATTTTTGGAATTCAATTTGTGCAGATATAGTGGTAAGTAGAAAATATGGATGTTTAAACGTATGCATAATTTTTGTGTCCAATGTTTGGGGTTTTTTTTGTTTTTTTTTGTTTTTTCAAAAAATTGAATTTTTTTTGTACTTTTTTTTTTTTCCTGATTTTTGAAAGATGTAATTGGTTTGTTTTGTATGAATACATATTTTCTATTTAAGCAAAAAAAAATAAGAATTTTTTAAATTTACAGTCTCATCATGATTACCAATGAACAGCACAACATCCTATGTGTGTCTGTAGTTGCCGCTGCGGCCGTTGCTGTGGAAAATTTGGAGGATGAGACCTGTAAAGAACCTAGACGCTGCCGCATGTGGGCATGACATTGGTTGCTACATAGGGAGCGCTATAGCCACATTCAGCTTGTGCGGGATTTGCAAGATTGTAACCCTCAGGATTTCCAAAACTACCTGTGAATGTCTGAGGCATCATTCCTATTTCTCCTCCATCGTGTAACACTCTATATTCATAGACAGGACACATTGATGCGTCCAGCGGTGCCTGTGGATGAAAGACTTTGCGTAACGTTACGTTATCTAGCAACCGTCTCTCACATACCTACAATATTCTGCCACTATTTCTAGGTCCTTATTAAGCAGTCTCATTCCAGAGACCTGCCAGGGCATAATTGAGTGCCTCAGGGAATTTATGCCATTTCCATCTACTCAAGCAGAATGGCTTGAAATTGCACAAGATTTCGAGGGTCAATGGCAATTCCCCAATTGCGGAGGCACAATTGATGGGAAACATGTTCGCATTACGCAACCCCACAACAGTGGGTTTTATTTTTATAACTATAAAGGTTTTTATAGTATTATTTTGATGCCTCTAGTGAATGCCATTTATAAGTTCCTTTATGTAGATGTGGGCATTAATGGCCGTGTGTCTGACGGTGGTGCTCTAGATTTTACCTAGTTTGGGAGACGTTTGGCCAGGTATCAATTGGGATTGCCCAGAAATGCTCAAACTTGTGAAAATTTAAATTTTGTTTTTATAGCTGATGAGGCGTTTCCCCTCCAAAATCATCTTTTAAGGCCATATTCTCAACTGCACTTAAATGCAGAAAAAAGAGTGTTCAATTACCGCCTAGCCCGGGCAAGGCGTGTAGTCGAAAACGCTTTTGGAATATTGGCCAGTAGGTTTAGGGTCTTTCATATAGCTATAAATTTAAAATTGGAGTCCATAGACTGTGTCGTCTTAGCCTGCTGCTTATTGCATAATTTTATACGGAAAAAAGGATGCACTGCAATACTCCCCAGCAGGCTATGATGACACGTTCAACACTCGGACAGGTGAAATACAACCTGGTGAGTGGAGGACTACTGAAACCCACCTCGAATCATTAAATCAGATCCCCATCCCAGGATGACTCCGCCATGATATCCATACAAATCGGGACAGATACAAAGAGTATTTTAATGGTCAAGGGGCTGTTGCATGGCAACATAATATTTAATTTTATAATTGTCTATATCATATAATTTGTGTTTTTTTTTCTTTTTTAATTTTTTATTGGTGACATTAACCAAAATTTGCATGTGTTTCTTTATAACATGCTGTATTATATTCACCTTGTGTTACATAGTTACATAGTTACTAAGGTTGAAAAAAGACCTAGGTCCATCTAGTTCAACCTTCCTCCACCAGTTCTACATTTGGTCACAAAGTCATTTATAACCAACAATGTTGTGTGTACTGAGGAAATCATCCAGCCCTTTTTTGAAAGCTGTTATAGTATCAGTCATTCCTACCTCTTGTGGTAGGGCATTCCACAGTCTGACTGCTCTAACTGTAAAGAACCCTTTCCTATTTAGGTGTCGGAATCGTTTTTCTTCCACTCGCAGTGAGTGCCCCCTGGTCCTTAGTACTGTCTTTGGAAGAAATAAGTCCTTTATATTGACCACACATGTATTTATACATATAAATGAGATCTCCTCTGAGACATCTTTTTTCTAAGCTAAACATATCTAACTTTTTCAACCTGTCATCATATGGGAGGCCTTCCATTCCTTGTAATAGTCTAGTTGCCTGCCTTTGAACTGACTCTAACTTCTGAATGTCCTTTTTAAAATGTGGAGCCCAAAACTGAATCCCATATTCCAGATGTGGCCTTACAAGTGATTTATAGGGGGGTATCAATACGTTGGGTGTGTTAATACTGTTTTCATAAGAAAACATTTCATTAATTAGTGAATTACATAAAATACATTTTTAAGTGTGAATAAAATCATTTTTCGTTACATTGTAGTTTTTGTCTTAGTTTTTGTATTTGAATTTTAAAAAAAATAAATAAAAAAAATAAACCGCATGTACGTTACAAATGTAACGCAGGCATAATAGATGCTCAAGAAAACATCAATTTGTACTAAGGGCAACACATATATGGAATCGGTCTGAACTTCAGACTAGAGGGGTGGATTGCCGATTATCTTAACACAAGATGGCAGCCAGAAACAGAGGTTCAGTGTGGGGCGATGCAGAAATAGCATTTTTATTGTTACATATGGATGATTGGGACTATGAATGTGTTAGGGCATATGATCGGCCTATTGCCAACAAAAGGGCAGTGCTTAGGCGGATCCGCTGAGGCCTAAAACGCATCTTTGGCATAAAGTGAAGTATATGCCAAATAAGGAAAAATTGGGGGGATTTAAGATACCAATCATGGAGTAGAGTGGTTAATAGTCGAACCAGGTTACAGAGAACACATGGTAAGTGCATTTCAGTAATTTGCTAATCACATGTTTTTTGACAAATAATGTTTGGTAAATTATAAAAATGTAAATGGGTGGTATAGTTGGCATTGTGAACAGTTGTTTTTAGTTGTTTTTATTTTTGATGGATGTTTGTGATATGTTAAAATTGTTAAATTATTTTTTTTTTCAACTTTTATTTACTTTTTTTAAATTAAATGTATGTTTTTAAAAAAAACAAACATCAGGTCTAAATCCACAATTATCTTGTTCCAAATAGATAATGAAGTAAACCAAGTGCCTGCTCTTTAACCATGTTTGGATGCATCAGAATCACATCACGAAACTTCACCTGCGTCAGTTTCAAGACCTGCCCAATCCATCATTTATATTGGCCCAGAAATGCTCAAACCACTAATACACCACTCTAGCCACATTCAACAACACCTGGTAACACACCTCAATTGAATTATTCTGATTCTCCATCTTCTTTGGCAAGAGTTGCTGCTGAGATTTCAACTTTTTCTCACAATTCAAGTTTGGATGATATTGGAGTGTTTTCCCAAACAGTGACAATTGTTTTTGCCATTTGGGTTTTGCACTGCAAAGCTGAGTTTTTGACCAAAGTTCTGCAACAAAAAGGCTGCAGTTTGAACTGCAAAGTGCGGACAAGAAAACCAAATTCCCATAGACTTTGCTTGAAAAGCAGAACACAACCATTTTGGCATTAAACGCTGCAGTTGAAAAAGCAGGTAAAAAGCAGGTAAAAAGCAGGTAAAAAGCAAAGTGCGCACATAGCCTTAGGCTGTGAAGAAATTAAGGGAGTTGAAACTTCATCTGTAACGGTGGTGTCTTGTGTGTCGTCTACATCTGTGTCCATAGATGTTGGCTGTTTTTTTTTAAATTTTTTATTGTTGTTAAAAAAAAAAAAAACATCGACAAATTAGTCAACTCTCTAATCAATTCTTAGATTGTTAAGGCTATGTGCCCACGCTGCGGATTTACCGCGGATTTTGCCGCGGATTTGCCGCGGATTTGCCACGGATTTCCCGAAAATCTGCAGCAGCGGCACTTCCAAGCCATTTCAATGGCATTTTGGAAATGCTGTGTCCATGCTGCGGATTTTTCCGCTGCGGATTTGCCGCGGATTTTGATCCGGAAAAATCTGCAGCATGTCAATTGTTTGTTGCAGATTTGGTGCGGATTTTGGGTATAGAATGGGGAAAAAAAAAAAAAAATCTGCATCAAAATCCGCGGTAAATCCGCGGCAAATCCGCGGTAAATCCGCGGGTGCGGATTTGCCGCGAAAGTTGCGGATTTTCATGCAGAAAAATCCGCAGGTACATTCTACCGTGGACACATAGCCTAAAACTAAACATAAGTACACAGTGAGGGTATAAGGAAACGCACGTTATGGTTGATTTAGGACAAAAAATATTACGCTGTACTTAAATTGACTCTTTTTTTTGGTTTTAAAATAAAAACCTTAATACAAATTAACAAAGCATTTTTAAAAAATTAAATGTGGTTACCAAGCCAGCAAAAAAATCAGTGACGTGCAAACTATACTTTTTTTTAAAAAAAATTTAAAAATAAAATTTTTTAAAACAATTTGTAATTTTACATGTTAAAAAAAAAAAATCATTTAACCAAAAAAAGAACCAAAAAAAACCAACAATACAATGACCAATTTTGCTTAATGAATGAATAACCAACTTACTTCATCAATCATGGCCTCGTTGGGATTGTCATTCTGATGCTCTGTAAGGGGGGGTATCAGGCTGGTTGATGCACGTGGAAACTCCTGGTCTCTAGTGAAAAGCAATAGGTCATAGTACCACAGCCTTGGTACATAGACCTCTTCAGCGCCAGCCCCAGATCTTTTACTGTCCTACACTTTATTTAATTCTTTTTTAAAGACAGTCCTTATGGCCTGTATTTTTTTTCCCACAAATTATTCTGTAACAGGTTCTTCTGATGGTTGGCGTTCACAAAGCGAGATTAATTTTTCATAGGCTTCCTTTTTAAGGACCTTATTGCTGTATAACAGTGATTTCCCATGCCAAAAACATTGGTGATTCCTTTATTCTGCTATAAATTCACGTAAAAATTCCTCACTGGATAAAGCCATCTGTGCTAACAAATGTATGTTAGATATGAGAAAATGTATGATTCTAATATATGTTAATAAAAAATTAAAATACATGGAAACAAGGAAAAATCAATTTAAAAAAAAAAATAATATGCTGCAAAAACAAACGAAAAAACTAAGAAGTAATGGGCAAGATTCATACTATCCATTAAGGTCTGAAGACCAAAACACACATGAGTATGTGAAAATAGGTTGCAGAAATATGCAAAACTAAAATTACTGAAACACCTATTATAAATCCAAAAGAATTTTCGCACATGCAAAACACCTACCTTGTCAGAAGCCAAAGTAAACACACCACAGTTACGAATCTGCAATCATTTATATGTTTGCGGACCAATCACGCAAGTAGCAAGTGGATAAGGCAATTTCATTAAGCACGAATGGGCGTAGTGGAGGCGTAACGAACCCAGGTCAGGGAGTAGACAAAGCTTGGATAATACGCCTCTAACGATGGTGCAATCGCTCTAACACATGCTGTGTGACGCCAAACACACAACCAATAGCGATATTAAAATATCGCTAAACGATGAGACGACGTCAGTGCAATTGATTAGTGTGACTGTTCCTTCACAACCAATGAGCGATACACAGATATCGCTAAAGCGACAAGGGTGTGTCTTATCGTTCAGGATCGCTAATGAGATTGCTAGGAATATCGTAGCATGGAAAGCCCGCTTAAGTGTTCCTTTGCTGTCCAGCTACCTACAGCACCTGTGCATTCTACACACCTGCCCATTTTTGCTACGCAATTTTAATTTCAAACAGTGCTGACACTTTTAGGGCCAAAGTTTCATTGTCAGGAGTAGTCAGTGTTGGTTCTTCAGCTGTCAATAAGCTAGACCACCTCTGCATTGTACACCACCTCTCCATTTTTGCTACGCAATTTTAATTGCCAAAAGTGCTGCCATTTGTAGGGCCATAGTTTCATTGTCAGGGATATTACATGAGAATTCCTCTGCTGACAATTTAGCTATACCACCTCTGCATTATACAGCACCTGTCGATTTGTGCTACGCAATTTTAATTGCCAAAAGTGCTGCCATTTTTAGGGCCATAGTTTCATTGTCAGGGATAGTCAGTGTTGGTTCTTCAGCTGTCAATAAAGCTAGACCACCTCTGCATTGTACACCACCTCTCCATTTTTTACTACGACATTTTAAGTGTTCAATCTGGTCATAAATAAAATGAGTGTCAAAAGGACAGATGCTGGTGGAAAGGGGAACAGGCGTGTTGGAAAGGAAAAAAAAAATTGTGTCCGTGGGGTTGGTGCTAAACCTACAGTAACATCTGCTGAAGAAAGGCCATCTTCCAGCAAATGTAAGATGTCTACTACTTTCCGTTGACAATCTGATGTGCTCCCTTTTTTACGGAGCCGAACAACTCTACCAAAGGTAGATGATGCACAAAAAAAGAACATGCTTGAATGGATCTCAAGTGCTCCAACAAGTGGCCTCTCCTCCGCCTCAACTTCAACATCCAAAAAGCAACAGTCCTCTGAGTTGTCCCCCAATCGCATTTGCTTTCTACCAGCTCTCAAGTCTCCACCCGCTCTGCAGAGTATGTTGTAACAGAGATGGGTGAGTCTGCAGACCTGTTCAGTCACATTATAGCCTGGGAATCAGAGGTCTGCTCCCAAGCTACGGTAAGTACAGACCAGGAAATGATCTGCAGTGATGCCCAGAAGCTTTGTGAGTCAGATTCAGGCCCTGATGACCAAGTTTCTGAGCATAATGTAGACCCTCATTCCCAAACTGTAACACCTCTTGGTGGAGAGAATGAGGTACATACTGATTATGATGAGACTCAGATACCTGATTGGGATGACAACTTAACTATTCAGTAAGGGCAGGAAGAGGTTAGGTCTGAGGGCGAGGGAAGTGCAAACACCCAGGGTGATGATGAGGTTGTAGATCCCACTTACTGTCAACCCACAGTCAGGCACTTGAGGAGGTCAGCAGAGGCGATGGAGGAGGATGCGATTGACGACGAGGTTAGCTTGCACCTTCCTGGTCAAAGACGGAGTACTGGAAACACGTCAACAACTGCATCCTCAGCCACAACTCTGCCTCTGAGCACAAGTTGGGGTGGCTCTGCAGATCGCATGGGCTCTAATAGTTGCCTAGCCTGGTCCTTTTTTGACATCGCAAAGGATCACCCAACTCATGTGATCTGTAAGATTTGTCGTCAATCTGTAAGTAGAGGCCAAAAAGTCACTAGTTTGACTACTTCGTCCATGAACCGTCACATGAATAACAAGCATAAGTCCCAGTTGGAAGCTCACCGTGATACAATGCGGCCTAGCGGAGCGGGCCAACCACCATCTGCCCCTTCAAGTGCATCTGCACGCTCTTCATCCTCTATGACTGTGGGGACAGCTGTCACACATGTTTTTCGACGCAGACCTACCACCTCTTTAACCGCAACAGGCAGTTTGATTGGCAGGTCGTCAGTTGTTTTGGAAGGGGAAACAGGTGCTGGTGTAGAGCTCTCAGACATCGAGAGCACCAACTTTGGATGAAGGCAACATCATGATGTCTCCGCCTGCACTTTCCTCACACACCAGCAGTTTTCCAGGGACACCGTACTCAACGTCATCTCCGCACAACAGCCTGATCTCGGTCCCTCAAATGTGGACAATTAAAAGACCTTTTCCTCCTAACCATGACAAAGCTGAGAGGTTGACTTTCACCCTCTGCAAGCTGTTGGCTACAAAATTGCTGCCTTTCCGCCTGGTGGACACAGAGGATTTTTGAGACCTTATGTCCGTCGCTGTGCCCCTGTATCAGATGCCCAGTCGCCACTACTTCTCCAAGAAAGGCGTGCCTCCGCTACACCAGCATGTCGCACACAACATCACTGCTTCCTTGAGAAACTCTGTGTGTGACAGGGTGCATTTCACCACCGATACTTGGACCAGTAAGCATGGACAGGGACGTTACATGTCGCTGACTCGGCACTGGGTAACTATGGTGAGTCTTGCCGTCCCCACGAGTTGTGCGTCAATCCTCTATATGTCGAAGTTCCTCCACTGCTTCTGCCTCCTCAATCTCATCTGGGTCATCACCCTCCGCCCAAAGCCTGTCTGGTCAGGCCACCCGCGTTGTAACTGCGCACAAGGAATCATGCAAACCTCCTTACTATGCTGGCAGCAGAGCTCAACGGCATTAGGCGGTCTTTACGTTGAAATGTCTGGGAAATAAGAGTCACACAGCGGAAGAGTTGTGGTCAGCTCTGGAGAGCGAGTTTAGTAAATGGTGGTCTCCACTCAACCTGCAGCCAGGGAAGACCATGTGCGACAATGCTGCAAACCTGGGTGCGGCCCTTCGCCGGGGCAAGGTGACACATGTGCCTTGTATGGCTCACGTGTTGAACCTTGTTGTCCAGCAATTTTTAACCCACTATCCCGGCCTAGATGGGCTTCTGCACAGGGCACGGTCACTCTCTGCTCACTTCTGCCATTCAACCGGTGCAGCTGACCAACTTGCATCGCTCCAGAAGTCTTTCGGCCTGCTGGCTCACCGCCTGAAATGCGATGTGGTGACACTCTGGAATTCGACTCTCCACATGTTGCAGCGACTGTGGCAGCATCGCCGAGCCCTGGTGCAATACGTTATGACGTATAGCCTGGGCCAACGAGATGCAGATGTGGGGCAGATCACCCTGATAGAGTGGTCTCAGATCAAGGACCTATGCACCTTTCTGCACAGGTTCGACATGGCGATGAATATGTTTAGCGCTGACAATGCCATTATCAGCATGACAATTCCAGTCATTTACATGCTGGAGCACACTCTAAACACTATTCGGAGTCAGGGTGTGGGACTAGAGGAAGGGGAGGAAGCACAGGAGGATTCATATGTGGAAGGGATATCAAGATCTTCAAGGTCCAGACGTTCAGCATCACCAAGGCGGCAGGCATGGGACGGTGGGGAAGAATGATTAACAAGGGCGCATGGTAGTAGCCAAACTGTTGAGGAAGGTGCAGGAGCCCAGGAAGAAATAAAGGACGAACTGGCGATGGGCATGGAAGACTCAGCAGATGAGGGAGACCTTGGTCAAATTTCGGTTGTTCGAGGTTGGGGTGAGATGTCAGAAGAAGGAAGCACGGTTTTCACCTCACCGCCACAAACACAGTAAGGACTTGGTCCGCATGGATGTGCAAGACACATGAGCGCCTTCTTGCTGCACTACCTACAACATGACCCTCGGATTGTCCGAATTAGAAGAGATGATGACTACTGGGTTGCCACACTCTTAGATCCAAGGTACAAGTCCAAATTTGGCGAATTAATTTCAGCCTTAGAAAGGGATGCACGTATGCTGGAGTATCAGCAGAAGCTGTTATGCAATCTTAGCTCGGCTTTTCCACCAAACACCAGTGGTGCACAGAGTGAATCTCCCAGTTGTAACTTGCCAAGCATGGGACTGTCTCGTCAGCATCAGTCAAACTGTACCAGCAACACCGTATCTGGTGGTAACAGCAATTTTATGGAATCGTTTCATAATCTTTTTAGACCATCCTTTGCAAGGCCACAAGAGACAAGAAGTCTGACACATAGTCAACGGCTGGAGAGGATGATACAGGAGTATCTCCAAATGAACATCGATGCTATGAATGTGCAACTGGAGCCTTGCTCATTTTGGGCTTCCAATCTTGAAAAATGGCCAGAGCTCGCCATTTACGCCTTGGAGATCTTGTCGTGTTCCGCAGCCAGCGTTGTCTCGGAACGTGTCTTCAGTGCTGCTATGTGTGTGCTGACAGATAAGCGCACGTGTCTGTCCAGTGACAATGTGGACAGACTAAAGTTCATCAAGATTAGAGATGAGCGAACGGGTCGTGATTCGGCTCGAGTTCGGTTCGTCGAACGGAGGTCTCTTACGAGTTCAGTTCGTCGAACGTTCGACAAACCGAACTCGAACCACATAGGAAACAATGGCAGGCAATCACAGACACATAAAAACACCTAGAAAACACCCTCAAAGGTGTCCAAAAGGTGACAAACAACTCACAACACAACACAAACACATGGGAAAGTGACAAGGACATATACTCATGCGAAAACAAAAGAGCTGGACAAGGAAAAAGAGGAGGAGACACAGATATAGGCATGGCACGCCCTTCTAAAATCATGTAAAACACCGCAAGGTGACTCCAAGCGGAGTCTCCCTTTTTTCCGAAAATTGGGCCACACACACACCCACCCCTTCAGTGGCAGCACTTGTGCCCCAGTTGTACACTTCACAGCTAGATTTGCATCAAGCACATTCAAAAATACGCCATACTTAACCGTTCCCAGGATGACCTCGGGGTAGGTAGCAAAGTCTTTGCTGAACCACGACTTGTTCATCTTGGCTCCTTTTAAAAAACACAGCAAGCAAGGGTTACTCCAAGCGGAGTCTCCCTTTTCTCCAAAAATTGGGCCCCACAGACACCCACCCCTTCAGTGGCAGCACTTGTGCCCCAGTTGTACACTTCACAGCTAGATTAGCATCAAGCACATTCAAAAATATGCCATTCTTAACCGTCCCCAGGATGACACCGGGGTAGGTAGCAAAGTCTTTCCTGATCCCAGCTCTGTTCATCTTGGCTCCTTTTTAAAAACACTGTAAGCAAGGGTTACTCCAAGCGGAGTCTCCCTTTTTTCCAAAAATTGGTCCCCACAGACACCCCATCAGTGGCAGCACTTGTGCCCTAGTTGCAAACAGGATGTTTTGATTTGCATCAAGCACATTCAAAAATACGCCATCCTTAACCGTCCCCAGGATGACACCGGGGTAGGTAGCTAAGTCTTTCCTGATCCCAGCTCTGTTCATCTTGGCTCCTTTTTAAAAACACTGTAAGCAAGGGTTACTCCAAGCAAAGTCTCCCTTTTTTCCAAAAATTGGGCCCCACACACACCCACCCCTTCAGTGGCAGCAGTTGTGCCCCAGTTGTACACTTCACAGCTAGATTTGCATCAAGCACATTCAAAAATACGCCGTTCTTAACCGTCCCCAGGATGACACCGGGGTAGGTAGCAAAGTCTTTGCTCAACCATGACTTTTTCATCTTGGCTCCTTTTTAAAAACACGGCAAGCAAGGGTTACTCCAAGCGGAGTCTCCCTTTTTTCCAAAAATTGGGCCCCACATACACCCACCCCTTCAGTGGCAGCAGTTGTGCCCCAGTTGTAACTTCACACCTAGATTTGCATCAAGCACATTCAAAAATACGCCATTCTTAACCGTCCCCAGGATGACACCGAGGTAGGTAGCAAAGTCTTTGCTGAACCATGACTTGTTCATCTTGGCTATTTTTAAAAACACGGCAAGCAAGGGTTACTCCAAGCGGAGTCTCCCTTTTTCCAAAAATTGGGCCCCACACACACCCACCCCTTCAGTGGCAGCACTTGTGCCCCAGTTGTACACTTCACAGCTAGATTTGCATCAAGCACATTCAAAAATACGCCATCCTTAACCGTCCCCAGGATGACACCGGGGTAGGTAGCAAAGTCTTTGCTGAACCATGACTTGTTCATCTTGGCTCCTTTTAAAAAACACAGCAAGCAAGGGTTACTCCAAGCGGAGTCTCCCTTTTTTCCAAAAATTGGGCCACACAGACACTAACCCCTTCAGTGGCAGCACTTGTGCCCCAGTTGTACACTTCACAGCTAGATTTGCATCAAGCACATTCAAAAATACGCCATCCTTAACCGTCCCCAGGATGACACCGGGGTAGGTAGCAAAGTCTTTGCTGAACCATGACTTGTTCATCTTGGCTCCTTTTAAAAAACACAGCAAGCAAGGGTTACTCCAAGCGGAGTCTCCCTTTTTTCAAAAAATTGGGCCCCACACAGACACCCCATCAGTTGCAGCACTTGTGCCCTAGTTGCAAACAGGATGTTTTGATTTGCATCAAGCACATTCCAAATCCACAAGCATTTACTCTCCCCAGGATGACACAGGGGTAGTAAATTCCTTGTGGATCCATGACTTGTTCATTTTGATGAACGTTAGGCTGTCCACATTGTTACTGGACAGATGCGTGCGCTTATCTGTCAGCACACACCCAGCAGCACTGAAGACACGTTCAGAGACAACGCTGGCAGCTGGACACGACAAAATCTCCAAGGCGTAAGTTGAGAGCTCTGGCCATTTTTCAAGATTGGAAGCCCAAAATGAGCAAGGCTCCATTTGCAAAGTCATGGCATCAATGCTCATTTGGAGATACTCCTGTATCATCCTCTCCAGCCGTTGACTATGTGCCAGACTTGTTGTCTCTGGTGGCCTTGCAAAGGACGGTCTAAAAAAATTATGAAAAGATTCCATAAAATTGCTGTTACCAGCACTATATACGGTGCTACTGGTACGGGTAGACTGTTGAAGATGACCAGACCGTCCTATGTTTGTCAAGTTACAACTGGGAGATTCACTCCCTGCACCTGCACGGTTGTTTGGTGGAAAAGCCGAGCTAAGATCGAGTAACAGCTTCTGCTGATACTCCTGCATACGTGCGTCCCTTTCTATGGCTGGAATTATGTCACAAAATTTGGACTTGTACCGGGGATCTAATAGTGTGGCAAGCCAGTAGTCATCATCACTTCTAATTTTGACAATACGAGGGTCATGTTGGAGGTAGTGCAGCAAGAAGGCGCTCATGTGTCTTGCGCAGCCATGCGGACCAAGTCCACGCTGTGTTTGTGGCATAGAGGTGCTAACCATTCTTTCTTCCTCTAACATCTCCCCCCAACCTCTTTCAACAGAAATTTGACCAAGGTCTCCCTCATCCGCTGAGTCTTCCATGTCCATGGACAGTTCGTCCTCCATTTCTTCATGTTCTCTTGCACCTTCCTCAACATTTCGCCTGCTACCATGCGCCCTTGTTGATCCCTGTCCCCCATGGTCCCATGCCTGTTTAGCGTGTGCTCCAGCATGTAAATGACTGGAATTGTCATGCTGATAATGGCATTGTCAGCGCTAAACATATTCGTCGCCATGTCGAAACTGTGCAGAAGGGTGCATAGGTCCTTGATCTGAGACCACTCCATCAGGGTGATCTTCCCCACCTCTGCATCTCGTTGGCCCAGGCTATACGTCATGACGTTTTGCACCAGGGCACGGCGGTGCTGCCACAGTCGCTATAACATGTGGAGAGTCGAATTCCAGCGTGTCTGCCACATCGCATTTCAGGCGATAAAACCGGCAGGCCGAAAGACTTCTGGAGCGATGCAAGTCGCTCAACTGCGGCGGTTGAACGGCGGAAGTGAGCAGACAGTTTTCGTGCCCTGGTCAGAAGGCCATCTAGGCCGGGATAGTGTGTTAAAAATTGCTGTACAACAAGGTTCAACACGTGAGCCATACAAGGCACGTGTGTCACCTTGCCCAGGCAAAGGGCCGCACCCAGGTTTGCAGCATTGTCGCACACGGCCTTACCAGGCTGCAGGTTGAGTGGAGACAACCATTTATTAAACTCTGTCTCCAGAGCTGCCCACAACTCAGCCGCTGTGTGACTCCTATTTCCAAGACATGTCAAGCTAAAGACCGCCTGATGCCGTTGTGCTCTGCTGCCAGCATAGTAATGAGGGGTTCGTGATTCCTTCTGCGCAGTGCGAATGCTGGTGGCCTGACCAGGCAGGTTTGGGGCGGAGGTGGAGGACCCAGATGAGGTGGAGGAGGCAGAAGCAGTGGCAGAACTTGGACAGACAGAGGATTGACACACAAGTCGTGGGGACGGCAAGACTTGTGCAGCAGACCCTTCATCATCTATCACCAGTTACCCAGTGCCCAGTCAGCGACATGTAACGTCCCTGTCCATGCTTACTGGTCCAAGTATCGGTGGTGAAATGCACCCATTCACACACAGAGTTTCTCAAGGAAGCGGTGATGTTGTGTGCGACATGCTGGTGTAGCGCGAGCACACCTTTCTTAGAGAAGTAGTGGCGACTGGGCATCTGGTACTGGGGCACAGCGACAGACATAAGGTCTCTAAAATCCTGCGTGTCCACCAGGAGGAAAGGCAGCATTTCGGTAGCCAAGAGCTTACAGAGGGATAAAGTCAACCTCTTAGCTTTGTCATGGGTCACAGGAAATGGTCTTTTATTTGTCCACATCTGAGGGACAGAGATCTGGCTGCTGTGTGTAGACGGTGTTAAGTAGGGTGTCCCTGGAAAAATGCAGCTTTGTGAGGAAAGTGCAGGCGTAGACATGATGTCGCCTTCATCCAACGTTGGTGCTATCGATGTCTGAGAGAGCTGTACACACGCACTTGTTTCCCCTTCCAAACCAACTGACGACCTACCAAGCAAATTCCATACTATGACGAAAAAGACATGGATCGCACATCCCAAAAATACAATGATCTAAAGCCGCTAGGCAAAAAACTAAATAGAACATGAGGTTCTTTTGTTACCATTCTGATCAGATTGTATTAAGCCCACTGCCACGTCACGGCAAACCTCTTGAGTGGGTCCCTAACCTGACCTTTTTGTGCGGCACCGTGCACTGACCACCGCCGCAGCGACAAAGCGCCAGCAGGGCGGGCGACCTGGTGCCTCACAGCACACATGCTGCAAGGCAAAGCCCCCAAAGCTCCAGGCCGCACCGCCCCACTGACACCACACCACCACAACAGCAGCCACCAAACAGCACCAGCACACAGTGAGAGGAGCTGTACACTCACCTCCCACTGGCTCCCATATGTGAACTGGGAGCAAAAAGAAGGCTAACCCCTCTTGCAGTCTCCTGCTGATTAAAAACACCTGTGCCAAATGGGGAGAGTGCAGATCCAAGCAAAAAAAGAGGGGTATAGATTGATATAAATACCATACTATGAAGAAAAAGACATGGATCGCACATCCCAAAAATACAATGATCTAAAGCCGCTAGGCAAAAAATTAAATAGAACATGAGGTACTACGGCCCTTAAACTGGCAGCAGTGTTTGCCAGTATAATGGCTTAGTAACAATGAGTTTGAATGTGCAATGCAGGCAGATGTGCTGCAAATATCTTTGCACTAGTGGGACAATACAGAAGTCCAACAGCCACGTTTAGGATGCCACTAAGTTCACTCAGTGTTTGCTAGTATAATGGCTTAGTAACAATGAGTTTGAGTGTGCAAAGGGCAGGAGGGTACAGTGGCAGGGTTGTGGGTCTCTGGGTAGAGGAAAGGAAGCCTGCTTTTCTATCCCTCTTAATGGGGAAATGCAGCGAGGAAATCCCTGACCTTAGCTAAACAGACGCTGTCATCTTGTGTAGCTGTTAAACTCTGTTTTCACGGACCTGTCACCTATGGCTCTGACCCTGCCGGTATTAGCCCTAAAAAGGACTGATAGAAAGTGCTATCCCTATTCTGTACAGCGCTGTGTATAGAGCGTACACAGCAGTATCGGAGATAGGCGCTGCACCAGCGGTGACTGACACCAAGGACGCAGAAGAGATAATGGCGTCCAGATGGGCAGATACTCGTTTTTATAATGCAGGGACATGTGACATGGACATCCTATCACACATGCCGTTGCTTCTCTGGCTAAAAGTACATTTAGCTGTGTGTGTGTCTAGGATTGGCTGACATGCTGGCCCGCCCCACTACACGCGCGCGCTTAGGGAAGGAAGACAAGGAAAAAAAAAAAAATGGCGATCGCCATTATCCATTCAGCAGTGATCTGAATGCGCTGTTCCCGCACACTATACACTAAAATTTCATAATAGTGTGAGTCACAGAGTGACTTACACTATTACAGCGGAAAGCCAGCTAGTAATTAGCTTGTCTTTTTGCTGCTAGAACCGTTCTCGAACGTATCTAGAACTATCGAGCTTTAGCAAAATGCTCGAGTTCTAGTTCTATCTAGAACAGCCCCCAAAATCACTCGAGCCGCGAACTGGAGAACCTCCAATCGCGAACCGCGCTCAACTCTAATCAAGATGAACAAGTCATGGATCAGCAAGGACTTTTGAATGTGCTTGATGCAAATCAACATGTCCAGTTTGCAACTGGGGCACAAGTGATGCCTCTGAAGTGGTGTGTGTGGCCCAATTTTTGGAAAAAAGGGAGACTCTGCTTGGAGTCCCCTTGCTGTGTTTTTAAAAATGATCCAAGATGAACAAGTCATGGTTCAGCAAGGACTTTTCTACCCCGGTGTCATCCTGGGGACAGTTAAGGCTGGTGTATTTTTGAATGTGCTTGATGCAAATAAACATGTACAGTTTGAAACTGGGCCACAAGTGATGCCTCTGAAGTGGTGTGTGTGTCCCAGTTTTTGGAAAAAAAGCAGACTCAGCTTGCAGTCCCCTTGCTGTGTTTTACATGATTTTAGAAGGGCATGACATGCCTATATCTGTGTCTCCTCCTCTTTTTACTCGTCCAGCTCTTTTGTTTTCGCATGAGTATATGTCCTTGTGACATTCCCATGTGTTTGTGGTGTCTTGTGAGTTGTTTGTCACCTTTTGGACATTTTAGAAGGTGTTTTCTATGTGTTTGTATGTGTTTGTGTTTGCCTGCAATTGTTTTCAATGGGGTTTGAGTTTGTTCATCGAACGTTCGACAAACTTGTCCTCCATTCGACGAACCGAACAGAACTCGAACTCTAGGGGGGTGGGTCATCTCTATTCACAAATAAACATATCCAGGTGTTAGAAGGGCCAAGTCAAAGTCCAGACCTGAATCCAATCGAGAAACTGTGGAAAACTGAAAACTGCTGTTCACAAACACTCTCCATCCAACCTCACTCAGCTCGAGCTGTTTGCAAAGGAAGAATGGGAAGAGTTTCAGTCTCTCGATGTGAAAAACTGATAGAGACATACCCCAAGCGACCTGCAGCTGTAATCGCAGGAAAAGGTGGCTCTACAAAGTATTACCTTAAAAGGGTGAATAATATTGCATGCCCCAATTTTCAGTTTATTATTTTTTATAAAAGTTTAAAATAATGAATAAATTTCGTTCAACTCCACAATTGTGTTCCACTTTTTGCTGATTCTTCACCATAAAATTACAATCTTTATCTTTATGTTTGAAGCCTGAAATGTGGGAAAAGGTTGAAAAATTCAAAGGGGATAAAATACTTTCACAAGGCACTGTATGATAAAAGAGTGTTCCAACAAATTAGGGTTAAATATTATAGGTTGAAAAAAGACCTAGGTCCATCAAGTTCAATCTTCCTCCACCAATGACATATTTTGTTACTAAATATAATTCTAAGTAATTATAAGATATTATAATTATTAATCTAATATATAAAGCTCAGGGTATGTATGAGTGAGGAATCCGCACCGTCGCATTTACAATCACGAAATTTTGCACAGATGCCTCATGTGACTCAGGGAACGTCATAGACTATGTTCTGATGGGAAAATGTAACCCCGCCCTTTACAGTTAATCTCCAAAATACTGCCTCCATTAAACTGAATAGAGGTGGGAGCTACAAGCTATTAATAGCAACTGTCAGTGGTTGCTATAGGAACAAAATAAACTGTTAGTTTAGTTTAATTAACTGTTAGGTATTATGATGTCAGTGGTGAGATGGATAGAGACAAACAGACAGGCAGACAGAGAGACACAGACGTGGAAAGAGACAGAGACAGACGGGCAAAGAAACAGCCCCGGAAAGAGACAGACGGGCAAAGAGACAGACGGGGAAAGAGACAGATGGGCAAAGAGACAGACTGGAAAAGAGACAGACTGGGAAAGAGACAGACGGGGAAAGAGACAGATGGGCAAAGAGACAGACCGGGTAAAGAGACAGACCGGGTAAAGAGACAGACCGGGCAAAGAGACAGACCGGGCAAAGAGACAGACCGGGCAAAGAGACAGACCGGGCAAAGAGACAGACAGGGCAAAGAGACAGACGGGCAAAGACACAGATGGGCAAAGAGACAGACTGGGAAAGAGACAGACGGGGAAAGAGACAGATGGGCAAAGAGACAGACTGGAAAAGAGACAGACTGGGAAAGAGACAGATGGGGAAAGAGACAGACCGGGTAAAGAGACAGACCAGGCAAAGAGACAGACCGGGCAAAGAGACAGACCGAGCAAAGAGACAGACAGGGCAAAGAGACAGACAGGGCAAAGAGACAGACGGGCAAAGACACAGATGGGCAAAGAGACAGACTGGGAAAGAGACAGACGGGGAAAGAGACAGATGGGCAAAGAGACAGACTGGAAAAGAGACAGACTGGGAAAGAGACAGATGGGGAAAGAGACAGATGGGCAAAGAGACAGACCGGGTAAAGAGACAGACCGGGCAAAGAGACAGACCGGGCAAAGAGACAGACCGAGCAAAGAGACAGACAGGGCAAAGAGACAGACAGGGCAAAGAGACAGACAGGGCAAAGAGACAGACTGGGAAAGAGACAGACGGGGAAAGAGACAGATGGGCAAAGAGACAGACCGGGTAAAGAGACAGACCGGGCAAAGAGACAAACCGGGCAAAGAGACAGACCGAGCAAAGAGACAGACCGGGCAAAGAGACAGACCGGGCAAAGAGACAGACAGGGCAAAGAGACAGACTGGGCAAAGAGACAGATCTCGAAAGAGACAGACCTAGAAAGAGACAGACCTGGAAAGAGACATACGGGGAAAGAGACAGACAAAGACAGATGGGGAAAAAGACAGACAGACACACACACAGATAAAGAGAGACAGACACACACAGAAATGGAGACAGACAGACTGATACAAATACAGACAGAGAGATAGACACAGACAAACAAAGAAAGACACAGACAGACAAAGAAAGACACAGACAGAGATTGGGAGAGAGACAGAGAGACAGTTACTATCCCGGACAACGCCCAGGTACTGCAGCTAGTAAGTTATATATAAATATAACTGACAATGTTATGTGTACTGAGGAAATCATCTAGCTTTTTTTTTAAAAGCTGTTATAGTATCTGCCATTACTATCTCTTGTGGTAGGGCATTCCACAGTCTGGCTGCTCTAACTGTAAAGAATAGGGATGAGCGAATGTATTCACCACTATTCGGTATCCGACGGATAATGGGGTATTCGAGGTATTCGCTATCCGACTGTTAATATGGTATTCGCTCCGATACTTTCATTTTAGTTTCTGGACCTCTGACGTTGCTTGCCCTCACAGTAACGCCGCAGCCATCTTTGTTGTGGTGTTACTGTGATTGGCTTGGCCGCACAGCGTCATAGGGCTATATAAGTCTGCCGCCATTTTCTGTTCACGCATTCATTCCTGAGCTGCTGGTGTAGTTAGACTGTACTGTATGCAGTACAACGTTTTTCCAGCCAACTAATACTAGTCCTTCTAAGGGCTAAAACTATTTAGCATTACCTGTTAGCGACTGTGTAAATCATAGAAACAGCTATAGGGACAGTGCAGTTTGTTCTATGAGATAGTTTTCCTGCTGCAGAATCCAAAATAGTCCTTATAAGGGCTTAAGACAGTGTCCACTATGTGCTAGCAGCTGTGTAAATTATAGAACTGCTGCTGCAAAAAAAAAAAAAAAGAAAATCCTCTTATTAGTGCTGCATACGGTCTGTTACTGCAGTGTGTGATATAGGGACAGCTTATTCACAGACAGGGAGAGATTCAACACTAGAAGTCCCAGAATTTCGAGCTTCCCCCTGAAGTCCCGAAAGAGGGTCAAATGACCCTAAAGGTGGTGTTACACATAGCGACGCAGCAGCGATCACGACCAGCGATCTGACCTTATCAGGATCGCTGCTGCGTCGTTCCATGGTCACTGGTGAGCTGTCAAACAGGCAGATCTCACCAGCGACCAGTGACCAGCCCCCAGCTAACAGCGATGCGTGGAAGCGTAACTAAGGTAAATATCGGGTAACCAAGGAAAGCACTTCTCTTGGTTACCGGATATTTACCTTAGTTACTAGCATCCGCCGCTCTCACGCTGCCAGTGCCGACTCCCTGTTCCCTGCGCTCCTAGCCAGAGTATACATCGGGTTAATTACCCGATATGTACTCCAGCTACGTGTGCAGGGAGCCGGCACTGGCAGCGTGAGAGCACACCGCTTAGCGCTGGCTCCCTGCACTCCTAGCCAGAGTACACATTGGGTTAATTACTCGATGTGTACTCCATCTACGTATGCAGGGAGCAGGGAGCCGGCACTGGCTGCATGAGAGCGACGGACGCTAGTAACTAAGGTAAATATCGGGTAACCAAGGAAAGGGCTTCTTGGTTACCCGATGTTTACCGTGGTTACAGCTTACCGCAGGCTGCCAGACGCCGGTTCCCTGCTCCCTGCTCGCTTCAGTTCGTCGCTCTCTCGCTGTCACACACAGCGATGTGTGCTTCACAGCGGGAGAGCAATGTCCAAAAAATGAAGCAGGACATTCAGCAACGACCGGCGACCTCACAGCAGGGGCCAGGTCGTTGCTGGATGTCACACACAGCATCAGCGACGGGACGTCGCTGCTACGTCACAGAAAATGGTGACTTAGCAGCGACATCGTTGTCGTCGTCGCTATGTGTGACACCACCTTTAGTCCAAACTGACCTAACTAACTTAATTACAGAACAAAAGACGGTGATTATAGGATGTTAGCTAAAATCCTTCAGGTCATTCCACCCGTCTCTGGGTTCCAAAGGTAGAAATGTTAAATGACCCCTCTCTGGGACTTCTAGTGTTAAAGCTGTCCTGACATCTCCTACTAATAATCAACAATCTCAGCACTGCTACATCCCTTGTGTCTGTTATACTAGCAATAAGTATTGCAACTTGCAAAAAAAGGTCCCAAAATTATAAGAACAACGGGTTCAGGTGTAGTGTAGTGCCTGTCAGCCACCATCTCAGTGGTACCAAATTTTTATTAATACTAGGTGTCAGTGGCACAACTTGTCCCTGAAGCAAAATACCTTCATAGAACCAAACTAGCATAATTTTGGGGGCTTCATATCTTAAAGAACTTAGATAATGGCTTGCTCATATTAAACACAAACTGAATGTTACCCACTTTTTATTAATACTTGATGTCAGCGGCACTATTTGTGCTTGAAGGCCAGTACCTTCCTATCAGCAAACTAGCATAATTTTGGGGGCTTCATATCTTAAAGAACTTAGATAATGGCTTGCTCATATTAAACACAAACTGAATGTTACCCACTTTTTATTAATACTTGATGTCAGCGGCACTATTTGTGCTTGAAGGCCAGTACCTTCCTATCAGCAAACTAGCATAATTTTGGGGGCTTCATATTTTACAGAACTTAGATAGTGGCTTGCTCATATTAAAACAAAGTCTCAGTGTTACCCAATTTTTATTAATACTTGGTGTCAGGTGCACAACTTCTGCCTCAAGTCCAGTACCTTTCTAGCAACAAGCTAGCATACTTTGGGGGGCTTAATATCTTAGAGAACCTACATAGTGGCTTGCTGCAACTAAAACACAGTCTCAGTGTTACCCAATTTTTAATAATACTCGGTGTCAGTGGCATAATTTCTGCCGGAAGGCCAGTACCTTCCTATCAGCAAACTAGCATAATGTTGGGGGCTTCATATCTTACAGAACTTAGATAGTGGCTTGCTCATATTAAAACACAGTCTCAGTGTTACCCAATTTTTATTAATACTAGGTATCAGGATCACAACTTGTTCCTCAAGGCCAGTACCTTCCTATCAGCCAACTAGTGTTTTTTGGGGGGCTTCATATTTTACAGAACCTACATAGTGGCTTGCTGCAACTAACACACAGTCTTAGTTTTACCAACTTTTTATTAATACTTGGTGTCAGGGTCACTACTTGTGCCTCAAGGCCAGTACCTTCCTAGCAACAAGCTAACATACTTTGGGGGGCTTCATATTCAGAACCTACCTAGTGGCTTGCTGCAACTAACACACAGTCTTAGGGGCCCTTTGCACACTACGACATCACAGGTGCGATGTCGGTGGGGTCAAACCGAAAGTGACGCACTTCCGGCGTCACTCTCGACATCGTAGTGTGTAAATCGTTTTAACTACGATTACCGAGCGCAAAAGCGTCGGTATCGTATGATCGGTGAAATGTTGGTCATTTTCATTATTTTGGCTGCTGCGATGGTACGATGTTGTTCCTCGTTCCTGAGGCAGCACACATCGCTGTGTATGAAGTCGCAGGAACGAGGAACATCTACCTGCGTCCCGTCTGCAATGCGGAAGGAAAGAGGTTTGCGGGATGTTTACTTCCCGCTCATCTCCGCCCCTCCGCTTCTATTGGCCGCCTGCCGTGTGACATCGCTGTGATACCACACGACCCGCCCTCTTAGGAAGGTAGTGGGTCGCCGGCCAGAACGACGTCGCAGGGCAGGTAACTGCATGTGAAGCTGCCGTAGCGATAATATTGGCTACGGCAGCTATCACCCTAAGTGTTACCCAATTTTTATTAATACTTGGTGTCAGGGTCACTACTTGTGCCTTAAGGCCAGTACCTTCCTAGCAAAAAGCTAGCATACTTTGGGGGGCTTCATATCTTACAGTACCTACTTAGTGGCTTGCTGAAACTAACACACAGTCTGAGTGCCAATAACCAATACTAAAAGAAAAGTGTTATCAAACCCTGTTTTCTTTTGGGGCTGAAAGACATTCACAACATCTTTGTCAACTCCTCCAAGCGGTAGTTTGTCCAATAAACGCAAAAAAGGAGGGGAGCCAGCACTGCTTATGAGTGGAATGCAACAATGAGAAAATAAAACGTGTAATATTCACAAATTCATTCCTACTGTAACAATTCAATGAGATTTTTTTGCAAATGATTGATCAATGATTTGAGCCCCCCTGCCCCGTCACGGCAAATCTCTATAGGGGGGTCCCTACACTATATTTATAATTTGTATATGTACCATAAGGTCTCGTGTAATGCGCAGGACCATATAAGAACACCCCCTACCTGAGAAATGTCAGAACCGCTCCTGTGACGCCCTGGACTAGCCAGGTAGTCACAGACATAACATCACACACACCCCCTCCCCTGGATAGTCTACATCAGTCAAACAAAATCCTTGTTGCCTCCCTCCAGGGTCTGATGTCCACACCAGGTGGGGCGGAGTCAGGCGGTTGGCCCCACCCACCGCGGATTTCACAGGCCTGGAGGCAGGAAAAAGCAGTCAGTTCAGTTAGAGTTTGGAGTTGAAAGTGAGAGGACAGAAACTGCTAATGTCTGGGTAGGAGCCCAGGCACTGTCAGCAAAGTCGTCAGACGGTGGTGGCCATCTACAGGAGGTGGTACAAGTCAGCGGAACCGTAGAACCGGGGACGGGTGGTGGCCCGCCGCTACCGAGCCGGGGAACAGATTTGTACCAAGCACAAAGCCAGGGCCATCGGACCCCGACTAGGCTAGGAGCTGCCGACAACGGTCAAATCCGAGAGTGACTGGAACCCTAGGGGTTTTCTAACACCCAAGACCCGACAGAAGGCAACAGTCCACACAGTGAGGATAAAAAGCCACCGCCATAGGCTAGAGATCCAAGGGCCAGCACCTGCGGGCAAAACGGGCTCCTTCGGTACATACACGCCGGGGAGCGGACTACGTTGGGAAACCATCGGAGTTGATACTTACACAAAGGTGCAGGGAAAGACAGCCACCATCAACCTGTCAGTGGAGAGCAAAGACACTGCAACTGGCTGCGGGACCCATCCATCCAGCCGTTTGGTTTACCAGAGACTCTGTGCCTGAGTGAGTACAACAGTGCCATCCGGCACTGTGCCGCGCTGCCCCTGCAACCCTGCACCCCGGCCTTCCTGCCTCCCTGTACCGCCACCGGGCCCCAGGATCACCAACCCCAACATCCTAGCTGCTCCCTGCTATCGCTCAAGGGGATCCCCATCACCAGCAGCGGTGGTGTCCATTATCACCACGACCCGTGGGTGGCGTCACGGACTATCTCCCAAAACAAACCACCCCCTTTTCACTCGTGGGCGAGGAGTGCTGCTCAAGTCCCCGGGTCTAGCCCACCGCTTGAGCCACCGAGCAGCAGCAGCCCCGGACCCGAGCGTAGCGAGCGCGGCCCCTCCGCCCGCGACAACTTGGCATCTGCGAACAGGATCCTACCCATCTACTTACCAGTAGAAGTCCGGCAGAAAAATTTGAAGTTCGCCATCTTTGGCGCGAAGATTTCCCGCTCGAGCATCTTCCCCGAGCAGGGAAGGCGCGAAAGTTAGGCCCCACCCCCAGAAGAGGGAAGTGCTAGAAAGAACCAAGGGGGACGGGAAAAAGATGTCTGCGCCCGGAGCCATTGGAGGAGTGGCGGTCGCAGCCGCAGCGGCGCCCGCAGACGGAAATGGGGCAGCCCTTGCTCCGGCGGCAAGAGCGGGGAAGGCCGCGGGTCCAGCGGTCGCCCAGGTAATGCCGACCTTCCTGACCTATGTACCTGGTGCTGCCTGGCTACCGCAATACGATGGGAAGCCTGATACTTTGCAGGCGTTCCGTAAAAAGATTAGCCCGGTCCTCGATTTGTATGCCCTGACTGGCAGGCAACGGGCGGCGGTAGTGCTAGGGCAGCTAACTGGCGCGGCTGAGCAGGAGATGGAGACCTGGACCGACGCGGACCGGGCCTCGGTGACTACCATTTTTGAGAAACTCCAAACCGCTTTTGAGACCCGCACGGAAGCAGAATTGTGAATGCAGTTTTATCAGTGCCGACAGCGGCCTGTGGACAATATAAGAGACTATGCCTTGCGCTTGCAAACAGCTCTCCGTGCGCTAAAGCAGGTGGACACTATTAACGATGTGGACAGCAATAAGATGCTAGTAGAACAATTCCTGCAAGGGCTGGGGTCCACGGAAGACCGCAAGCGGCTACGGCTGTGGGCCCTGGAACACCCCGATCTGGACTTTGCAGTATTGAAAGAGCGGGACATCAAGGCCCTGCAAGCCCCAACACCAGACGCTCCTGAGGCAGCCCCATGGCCAGCTGAAACTGCTCCCATCTCGGTGGCACCTCCTCCCCCGGCTCTACCAGCCCCTGCAGCGCCTGTTGGGATGATGGAGAAACTGGCTGCCCAGGTCCGCCAAATGGATGGAGACCTCGCCAAGATCCTCGCCGCACTCCAGCTTCCAACAAGAGTCAAGCCCCCAGGGAAGATCCAGCTCACCAACAGCCCGGAGGACGTCCCCTGGATGCAGCGGAGAAGGACCAATGACTCACGGTATGGGCCTCCTATTTGTTACAGGTGCAGCAAGCCTGGCCACTACTCCAGGCGATGCACGTTAAACGAGCAACCCCTGGGACCAAGGGCCAATCTTCAGGAGTAGACCCCAATGGCCCCCCTGATTGGCGAGACCGGTACGTTGGAGCTCGCCCCATCATTCATCTGGCAGTGGACGGCATCCCGCTCATGGCCCTATTGGACACTGGATCACAGGTAATCACTATTCCCTGTACATTGTACCAGCAGTATTGGGGTAATGGTGAACTTGCCACCCCTGATGACAGCCTGACGATTGTTGCGGCCAATGGGCTCCCTATGACCCAGGTGGGATACAAAGAAGTGGCCCTGACCGTGGGACGTACGGAGCTAAAACACCAAGGGATGATTGTGGTGCTGAATGAACCCAGTGACCATAACCCAAAAGTAATTTTAGGGACTAATGTGATGGAACATTGTATGGGTGAGGTGCTGATTTTGTTGCAGCAGTTGGCCACCACTGCACCACTGCAGGAGGAGGCCAAAAGAGGGCAGTACAGCGTGATATCCGGGCCCTCCTACAGCGGCAGCAAGTGAACTTGATGGGTGGAGAGATTGGTGGAGTAAGGGTGATGGATGTGGCCCCCTTGGTGGTGCCACCAAGAAGCGAGATGATGATTTGGTGCAGGGCAGCAGTAGGCCCCCAGGGGCGCGATTACCTGGTGATGGTGAAGCCCACACCTTCAGAACACTGGCCCACGGTGATGGCGGCCAGTGGGGTGATTGACGTCAAAAAGGGGAGAGTGCTTGTGAGAGTGCTGAATTATGGGGAGGAAGAGGTTAGGCTTCCCCGCTACGCCACCATTGCCAAGCTGCTCACCATAGATCCCCACGCCGTACATGAAGCTACCCCTTCTACCTTTGCATCCTCCACAACCAGTGGCGCACCCCTTGAACAGTCAGAGGAGTGGTGCCAGGAACTGCATGTAGGCACTGAAGCGACACCTACGCATCACAAAGAGGGGGTATACAGGGTAGTACGGGAGTATGAGCAGGTTTTCAGCAAGCACCAGCTAGAATTCGGGAGGATTAAAGGGGTTCAACACCATATCCCCACAGGCACACATCCACCCATCAAGGAGAGGTATAGGCCAATCCCACCAGCACACTATCAATGCGCTAAGGACATGTTGAGGAACATGAAGGAGGTAGGGGTCATACGGGATAGTTGTAGTTGTGACGCCCGGGACTAGCCAGGTAGTCACATACCAACATACACACCCCCACCCTAGGCAGTTACAACAGTCAACCAAAAACCCTTTTTGCCTCCCTCCAGGGTCTGATGTCCACACCAGGTGGGGCGGAGTCAGGCGGTTGGCCCCACCCACCGAGGAGTTCACAGGCCTGGAGGCGGGAAAAGTGTCAGATCAGTCTTGGAGGTGAAAGTGAGAGGAGTAAACACTTCAGGTGTCTGGGTAGGAGCCCAGGCACTGACAGCAAGGTTGGCAGATGGTGGCCGTCTGCAGGAGTTGGTGGAACTCCGCAGAGCCGTAAGGACCAGGGTCAGGCGTCGGCCCGCCGGTACCGGACCGGGGAACAGAGTGAAGCTAAGCACACAGGCAAGGCCATCGGACCCCGCCCAGGCTTGGAGCCGCCGTCAATAGTCAAATCCAAATGTGACAGGAACCTCAGGGGTTTTCTAACAACCAAGTCCCAAATGAAGGCAACAGTCCACCCAGAGAGGATATACAGCCACCGCCACAGGCTAGAGATCCAAGGGCCAGCACCTGCGGGCAAAACGGGCTCCTACGGCACCTATACGCCGAGGAGCGGACTACCGGTGGGCAACCACAGGAGTCAAGAACATTCTAACAGGTGCAGGGAAAGACACCCACCATCAGCCATCCGGGGAGAGCACAACAACACTGCAGCCGGCTGCGGGACCCGTCCATCGTTTACCAACGACTCTGTCAGTGATTATCTGAGTGAGTACACCAGTGCCATCCGGCACCGCGCCGCGCTGTCCCTGCAACCCTGCACCCCAGCCATCCAGCCTCCCCGTTACACCACCGGGCCCCGGGATCACCAACCCCCTACCCACGGAGGGGACAACATTCTAGCTGTTCCCTACCATCTCTCCCGGGATCCCCGTCACCAGCAGCGGTGGTGCTAATAATCACCACATCCCGTGGGTGGCGTCACGAACAATCTCCCCAACCAAACCATCCCTTTTCACTCACGGGTGAGGAGCGCTGCTCGAGTCCCCGGGTCCGGCCCACCGCTCAAGCCACCGAGCAGCAGCAGCAGAAGCCCCGGACCCGAGCGTGGCGAGCGCGTCCCCTCCGCCCGCGACAACTTGGCGTCACGAACAGGATAGAAGCGATCTATCTACCGGTAGAAGTGCGCCTTGCTGTCCCCGCTGGCGGCGTCTGGCCGAAAAATTCCCCGCCGGCGGCGTCTGGCCGAAAAATTTGAAGTTCGCCATCTTTGGCGCGAAGATTTCCCGCTCGAGTGTCTTCCCCGAGCAGGGAAGGCGCGAAAGCGAAGCCCCGCCCCCAACAAGTGGAAGTGCTAGAAAGAACCAAGGGGGGACGGGAAAAAGAGCCATTGGAGGAGTGGCGGTCGCAGCCGCAGCAGCGCCCGTAGATGGAAACGGGATAGCCCGTGCTCCGGCCACAAGAGCGGGGGAGGCCATGTGCCCAGTGGTCGCCCAGGTGATGCCGTTCTCCCTGCCCTATGTGCCCGATGCTACCTGGCTATCGCAGTACGATGGGAAGCCTGATGCTTTGCAGGTGTTCCGGAAAAAGATTAGCCCGGTCCTCGATTTATATCCCTTGACTGATAGACAACGAGCAGCGGTAGTGCTAGGGCAGCTAACCGGCGCGGCTGAGCAGGAGACGGAGACCTGGACCGACGCGGACCGGGCCTCAGTGACTACCATTTTTGAGAAACTCCAAATCGCTTTTGAGACCCGCACGGAAGCGGAATTGCGGATGCAGTTTTATCAGTGTCGACAGCGGCCTGCGGACAATATAAGGGACTATACCCTGCGTCTTCAAACAGCCCTCCGTACGCTGAAGCGGGTGGACATAATTAACGATGCGGACAGCAATAAGATGCTAGTGGAACAATTCCTGCAGGGGCTGGGGTCTGCGGAAGACCGCAAGCAGCTACGGCTGTGGGCCCTGGAACACCCCAATCTGGACTTTGCAGTATTGAAGTAGCGGGCCATCAAGGCCCTGCAGGCCCCAACGCCAGACGCTCCTGAGGCGGCCCCATGGCCGGCTGAAACTGCTCCCAGCACGGTGGCACCTCCTCTCCCGACTCTACCGGCCCCTGCAGCGCCCGTTGGGATGATGGAGGAGCTAGCTGCCCAGGTCCGCCGTATGGATGGAGACCTAGCCAAGATCCTCGCCGCACTCCAGCTTCCAATGAGAGTCAAGCCCCCAGGGAGAATCCAGCTCGCCGTCAGCTCGGAGGACGTCCCCTGGATGCAGCGGAGAAGGACCAATGACTCACGGTATGGGCCTCCTATTTGTTACAGGTGCAACAAGCCTGGCCACTATTCTAGGCGATGCCCGTTAAACGAGAAACCCCTGGGGCCAAGGGACAATCCTCAGGAGTAGACACCAGTGGCCCCCCTTACTGGCGAGACCGGTATGTCGGAGCTCGCCCCATCATCCCTCTGGCAGTGGACGGCATCCCGCTCATGGCCCTATTGGACACCGGATTACAGGTAACCACTATACCATATACACTGTACCAGCAGTATTGGGGTACTGATGAACTTGCCCCCTCTGATGATAGCCTGACCCTTGTCGCAGCTAATGGACTCCCGCTAACCCAAGTAGGATACAAACAAGTGACCCTGACTGTGGGACGTGCGGAGTTAAAGAATCAAGGGATGATTGTGATGATGAATGAACCCAGTGATCATACCCCGAAAGTAATCTTAGGGACCAATGTGATGGTGCATTGTATGAGAGAGGTGCTGAGTCTGTTGCAGCAGTTGGCCGCCACAGCAGGAGGAGGCCGACAGAGGGCTTTGCAGTGGGAGATCCGGGCCCTTCTGTATCGGCAGCAAGTGAACTCAACTGGTGGAGAGATTGGTGTAGTAAGGGTGATGGATGTGGCCCCCTTGGTAGTGCCACCCCGGAGTGAGATGATGATTTGGTGCAGGGCAGCAGTAGGCCCCCAGGGGCGCGACTACCCGGCGATGGTGGAACCCATGCCTTCTGAACACTGGCCAACGGTGATGGCAGCCAGAGGGGTGGTTGACGTTAAAAAGGGGAGAGTGCCTGTAAGAGTGCTGAATTGTGGAGAGGAAGAAGTTAGGCTCCCCCGTTACGCTACCCTTGCCAAGTTGCTCACCCTAGACCCTCACACCATTCACGAAGCCGTCCCTCCTACCTCAGCATCCCCTGCCAGTAACCATATACCCCCTGAACAGTTAGAGGAGTGGTGCCAGGAACTACACGTAGGCACTGATGCCACACCCACGCATCACAAAGAGGGGGGTATACAGGGTGATGCAAGAGTTTGAACAGGTTTTCAGCAAGCACCCATTAGATTTCGGGAGGATTAAGGGGGTTCAACGCCATATAGCTACAGGCGTACATCCACCCATTAAAGAAAGATATAGGCCCATCCCGCCAGCACATTATCAGTGTGCCAAGGACATGTTGAGGAACATGAAGGAGGCAGGGGTCATTTGGGATAGTTGTAGTCCCTGGGCAGCCCCACTGGTGCTGGTAAAGAAGAAGTACGGCACCATGAGAATGTGTGTGGATTACCGGAAGATCAACCAGATCACGCATAAAGATGCCTATCCTCTCCCCCGTATCGAAGAGTCGCTAGCTGCGCTGAGAACTGCTAACTTCTTCTCCACCCTTGACCTTATCAGCGGGTACTGGCAGGTAGCGGTCGCACCAGAGGACCGTGAGAAGACTGCATTCACCACTCCCATGGGACTCTGAGAGTTTAACAGCATGCCGTTCGGGCTGTGCAATGCCCCTGGAACCTTCCAACGGCTCATGGAGTGTTGCTTGGGACATCTCAATTTCGAAACGGTCCTGCTGTACCTGGATGATGTGATCGTATATTTCCAGACGTACGAGGCCCACCTGGAACATCTGGCTGAAGTGTTCCCATCCCTAGCCAAGTGTGGGATGAAACTGAAGCCCTCCAAGTGCCACCTACTGAAGCCCAGGGTGCAGTACCTCGGACACGTGGTGAGCGCAGAAGGTGTCGCCCCAGACCCCGAGAAGATCACTGCTATCCAGGACTGGCCGAGACTGACCACAGTGAGGGAGGTGAGACAGTTCCTGGGCCTGGTGGGCTACTACCGTCGCTTCATCAAGGGGTACACGAAGATGGCCGCCCCCATGCAAGACCTCCTCGTGGGACAGACTAAGGGTGGCAGGTCCCCTGGATCTCCGTTTGTGTGGGAGAAGAAGCATGAGGAGTCCTTTCACCAGCTGAAGATGGTCTTGACGGGAGAGGAAATCCTGGCGTACCCTGATTACAGCCTCCCGTTCGTCCTCTACACCGATGCCAGCAATGTCCCAGGTCCAGGACGGGCGAGAAAAGGTGATCGCCTATGCCAGCAGAAAACTCCGGCCCACGGAAAGGAACCCCGAAAATTACAGCTCCTTCAAGCTTGAGTTCCTGGCCCTGGTGTGGGCAATCACCGAGAGGTTCCGACATTATCTCGCAGCGGCAAAATTCACGGCTTACACGGACAATAATCCATTGACCCATCTGGACACGGCCAAACTGGGCGCTCTGGAACAGCGGTGGGTGGCCAGGCTGTCTAATTATGACTTCACTATCAAATACAGAGCCGGCCGCAAGAACACCAACGGGGATGCGTTGTCCCAGATGCCCCACCTGCTGGATGGGGGGGTTGCAAGACGATGACCTTGAAGAAATTGAGCTGCCCGCGTTCCATCGGCCATTGGTCGAGAAAGTACACGTCAAACAACAGCAGGTGAACCTGGACCCACTGCCCAGTCAGGGTTGGAGAGAAGCCCAAGACCAAGCGCCTGCCGTCCGATTGGTCAAGACCATGATTGAGCAAGGCTCCTCCGGAATGGATCCGGCAGCGCCCCCTGAGACCCAGCGGTTGTGGAAAGAACGAGCCCGGCTGTACCTGCACGAGGGGAAGCTGTATCGGGGACTGATCAACCCGAAGACTCACGAGAAGGTCCGTCAGCTGGTGGTTCCTCAGGCCAGCGTGCCCAAAGTCCTACGGGCATATCACGATGGCGCCGGGCATTTCGGCTGGAAAAAGCTGGAGATGTTGCTGAGAGAGCGGTTCTATTGGAGTGGGATGTGAGAATCTGTGGAGGCCTGGTGCCGAGAGTGCGGCCCATGTGCGCTGAGAAGGAAGGATGAAGCCAGCCAAAGAACCCCTCTACAGCCAATCGTCACCCACCAACCGCTGGAGTTGGTTGCTCTGGACCACGTTAAGCTCACACCCAGCCGGAATGGGTATACCTATGCCTTAACCATCATGGACCACTACTCCAGATTCATGGTGGTTGTTCCCGTCAAGGATTTGACCGGCCGTACAACAGCTAGGGCCTTCCAAGCCTACTTCTGTTGACCGCACGGATACCGGAGAGGGTACTCATGAACCAGGGTTCAGCCTTTGAAGCGGAGGTGTTTCAAGAGTTCTGCCAATTATACGGTTGTAAGAAGATCAGGACCACGCCATATCATGCCCAAACTAATGGGATGTGCGAAAAGATGAACCATCTGGTCCTGGACCTCTTCAAGGTGATACCGTTGGAAGAGCGGAATCTGTGGCCAGAAAAGCTGCCCGACATGTACAACAACATTCCCAGTAGTTCTAACAAATGCACCCTGGCGTATCTGATGAGAGCCCGACCGGGCCGGCTGCCGGTGGACCTAGAAATGGGCTTGGAAGCTCCTGAGGCCCTCCCTTCGACTGCTGACTGTGATGCCCGGCGGCAAGCGTAGTACCGACGGATTCAAGAGTATGTGGAGAAGAATCTGCGTGAGAGCCGGGAAAAACAAGAATACTTGGTGGCAAATCCAATACCGACAAGTCCAGGAGTATGTGGAGAAGAATCTCGGTCAGAGCAGAGAGAAACAAGCGCAACGCTTCAATAAGCGAGCGTCAGCCGTCCCCTTTGAGCCAGGAGATGTCGTGCTGAAGAGGAAGAGGCGGACCCATAAGCTGGATGACCAGTGGGAAAGGACCCCGTATGTCATACAGCCCACTGAATGAGAGAATGAGAAAGCCTATCTGATCAGTCGCGACCAGGGGAGGACTGCCACTACGGTTTCCAGGGACCACCTGAAAAAATGCCTTCTCACCCCTTCAGAGTGACAACCAAAGTTCCGGTTCCTACGCCGAGTGGGGAAAAGGAGAGGAAGGTGATCCACACAGTGATGGGCGATTTCCCAGCAGACTGGCCTATGCAAAACGGTGCGGTGATTGTTCCGGTGATAATGTTCCCACAAAACGTGGAAGGAATGGAGACGGAAACGACCGCTAGTGAGCCGCTCGAACAAGCGCCCAGGGACGCACCTATACCCCCTCCCCTTGGGTCTCCACTTGCCATACCTGCCATAAGGGAAGAGGAACTGACTGTCTCCTCTGTCCCCTTGCCCTCCACTGATGACATTGGGCCCAGAAGGTCCACACGCCCCAACCTAGGTCGACCCCCACTTAAGTACAGGGAAACTACCATTTAGAGGTGCCGTATGTTAATCGTGTAAATAGCTGAATGAATGAATACAAATCAAACCGAGTTTTCATCTGATTGTCGACAGTGATTATCCCGGCCGTTGCCGGCAAGTTGTCTCGCCCACATGAGAAACTGCTCATGAACATGGCCGAGAACTGGCAGGCCACCCACAAACTTGTGGGCCTGTAAATAATTTGTGGGCTGGTTTTCCGTCCGTGCCGCCTCCGGAGAGGCAGATTGGAGAAAGGGCCCGCAGCAGAGCAGGCTGGGGCCCGGCCACCACCAGGACCGGTGGCCATCCTCCGGGGGTGAAGTGACAGCCGGGTAACCTGGACCAGGACTGGGGAAGAGGGGTGCTGCCCGTTTCTTAGGGGCAGCATCAAGGATCAGGTTATTTGGGTGGGAGAGCGGATGACCATGAACCCGTCCGTTTCATAAAAATGTTTTATATGTTTTGAAACGTTAAAGTACCGTACCTCCCGTAAGGGGAAGATTTCTAAATATGCATATGTTGAATGTTACATGTTAATTTATCTTTTACAGTTTGAAAGAAAAATAAAACCGGTGATGGACGGGCAGCCCGCGGACGGTCTGCATTTTACCAAGGGGGAGTGTGACGCCCTGGACTAGCCAGGTAGTCACATACATACCAACATACACACCCCCACCCATGGCAGTTAAAACAGTAAACCAAAATCCCTTGTTGCCTCCCTCCAGCGTCTGATGTCCACACCAGGTAGGGCGGAGTCAGGCGGTTGGCCCCACCCACCGAGGAGTTCACAGGCCTGGAGGCGGGAAAAGTGTCAGATCAGTCTTGGAGGTGAAAGTGAGAGGAGTAAACACTTCAGGTGTCTGGGTAGGAGCCCAGGCACTGACAGCAAGGTTGGCAGACGGTGGTGGCCGTCTGCAGGAGTTAGTGGAACTCCGCAGAGCCATAAGGACCGGCGTCAGGCGTCGGCCCGCCAGTACCAGACTGGGGAACGGAGTGAAGCTAAGCACACAGGCAGGGCCATCGGACCCCGACAAGGCTTGGAGCCACCGTCAATAGTCAAATCCGAATGTGACAGGAACCCCAGGGGTTTCCTAACAACCAAGTCCCGATTGAAGGCAACAGTCCACCCAGAGAGGATATACAGCCATCGCCACAGGCTAGAGATCCAAGGGCCAGTGCCTGCGGGCAAAACGGGCTCCTATGGCACCTATACGCCGGGGAGCGGACTACCGGTGGGCAACCACAAGAGTCAAGAACATTCTAACAGGTGCAGGGAAAGACAGCCACCATCAGCCATCCGGGGAGAGCACAACAACACTGCAGCCGGCTGTGGGACCCATCCATCCGGCCACTTTTGGTTTAGCAACGACTCTGTCAGTGATTGTCTGAGTGAGTACACCAGTGCCATCCGGCACCATGCCGCGCTGTCCCTGCAACCCTGCACCCCAGCCTTCCAGCCTCCCCGTTACACCACCGGGCCCCGGGATCACCAACCCCCTACCCACGGAGGGGACAACATTCTAGCTGCTCCCTACCATCTCTCCCGGGATCCCCGTCACCAGCAGCGGTGGTGCTAATAATCACCACGTCCCATGGGTGGCATCACGAACAATCTCCCCAAACAAACCATCCCTTTTCACTCACAGGTGAGGAGCGCTGCTCGAGTCCCCGGGTCCGGCCCACTGCTCGAGCCACCGAGCAGCAGCAGCAGAAGCCCCGGACCTGAGCATGGCGAGCGCGTCCCCTCCGCCCGCGACATAGTCCCTGGGAAGCTCCACTGGTGCTGGTAAAGAAGAAGGATGGCACCATGAGAATGTGTGTGGATTACCGGAAGATCAATCAAATAACGCATAAAGATGCCTATCCTCTTCCCCGTATTGAAGAGTCGCTGGCTGCGCTGAAAACTGCTAACTATTTCTCTACCCTTGACCTTACCAGCGGGTACTGGCAGGTAGCAGTTGCACCGGAAGATCGTGAGAAGACTGCATTTGCCACCCTCATGGGACTCTGCGAGTTAAACAGGATGCCGTTTGGGCTGTGCAACGCCCCTGGGACCTTCCAATGACTCATGGAATGCTGCCTCGGACACCTCAATTTTGAGACCGTCTTGCTGTATCTGGATGACGTGATCGTGTATTCCCAGATGTACGAGGCGCACCTAGGGCACCTGGCTGCAGTATTCGCGTCCCTTGCCAAATACGGGTTGAAGCTGAAGCCCTCCAAGTGCCACCTGTTGAAGCCCAAAGTGCAGTACCTAGGACACGTGGTGAGTGTAGAGGGTGTCACCCCAGACCCCGAGAAGATCACCGCTATACAGGACTGGCCGCGTCAAACCAAAGTGAGAGAAGTGAGGCAATTCCTGGGCCTGGTGGGCTTTTATCGCCGCTTCATCAAGGAGTACACAAAGAAGGCCGCACCTATGCAAGACCTCCTCGTGGGACAGACCAAGGGTGGCAGAGCCCCTGGACCCCCGTTTGTGTGGGAAGAGAAGCATGAGGAGTCCTTCCACCAACTGAAGTCGGCCTTGACTGGGGAAGAGATTCCAGCGTACCCCGATTACGGCCTCCCGTTCGTCCTCTACACTGACGCCAGCAATGTGGGCCTAGGGGCAGTCTTGTCCCAGGTCCAGGATAGGAAGGAGAAAGTGATCGCCTATGCCAGCAGGAAACTCAGACGCACAGAAAGAAACCCTGAGAATTACAGCTCCTTCAAGCTCGAGTTCTTCGCCCTGGTGTGGGCAATCATCGAAAGGTTTAAGCAGTACCTTGCCACGGCAAAATGTACTGCCTACATGGACAATAATCCGTTGACCCACCTGGATACGGCCAAGCTGGGCGCTCTAGAACAAAGGTGGGTGGCTCGGCTGTCTAACTACGACTTCACTATCAAGTACAGAGCCGGCCGCAAAAACACCAATGCGGACGCGTTATCCCGAATGCCACACCTACTTGATGGAGGGTCAGAAGATGATGACCTTGAAGAAATTGAGTTACCAGCGTTCCACCGGCCACTGGCTGAAAAGTCCTGTGTCAGTCAGCAACAGGTGAACCTGGACCCGTTACCCAGTCAGAGATGGCAAGAAGCTCAAGATCAGGCGCCTGCTGTTCAGTTGGTCAAGACCATGATTGAACAGGGTTCTTCCAGAATAGACCCCGCTGCTCTCCTAGAAGCTCAGCGGCTATGGAAGGAAAGGGCCCGGCAGTGCCTACATCAAGGGAAGCTGTATCGAGAAATGATCAACCCAAAAACTCATGAGAAGGTTTGCCAGCTGGTGGTTCCTCTGGCTAACGTGCTCAAAGTTCTACAAGCTTACCATGACGGTGCCGGGCACTTTGGTTGGAAGAAGCTGGAGATGCTGTTGAGAGAGCTTTTCTATTGGAGTGGGATGCGGGAGTCTGTAGAGGCCTGGTGCCGGGAGTGTGGTCCCTGTACACTGAGAAGAAGGGACGAAGCCAGCCAGAAGGCCCCTCTACGACCAATCAATACCCATCAACCACTGGAGTTGGTCGCTCTGGACCACGTCAAGCTCACACCTAGCCGAAGTGGGTACACCTATGCCTTGACCATCATGGACCACTACTCAAGATTCATGGTGGTTGTTCCAGTCAAAGATTTGACCGGCTGTACTGCAGCTAGGGCATTCCAGGCCTACTTTTGTCGACCGCACGGATACCCAGAAAGGGTGCTTACAGACCAGGGTTCAGCCTTCGAAGCAGAGGTGTTTCAAGAGTTCTGCCAATTATACGGTTGTAAGAAGATCAGGACCATGCCATACCATGCCCAGACTAATGGGATGTGTGAGAAGATGAACCACCTGGTTCTAGATCTCCTCAAGATACTACCGTTAGAAGAGCGAAACCTGTGGCCGGAGAAGCTGCCTGACCTGGTAGACATGTATAATAACATCCCCTGTGGTTCTACCAAATGCACACCGGCGTACCTGATGAGAGCCCGACCGGGCCGGCTGCCGGTGGACCTGGAAATGGACTTGGAAGTTCCAGAGGCCCTCCCTTCAACTGCAGACTGGGATGCCCGGCGGCAAGCGTAGTACCGACGGATTCAAGAGTATGTGGAGAAGAATCTGCGTGAGAGCCGGGAAAAACAAGAACAGCGCTTCAACAAGTGGGCTTCAGCCGTTCCCTTCGAGCCCGGGGATGTAGTGCTGAAACAGAAGAGAAGGACCCATAAGCTTGATGACCAGTGGGAGAAAAACCCCGTACATCATACAGCCCACCGAATGGGAGAATGAGAAGACTTAAGCCTGCTTTACACCAGGCAATCTATCGTGCGATAGATCGTCGGGGTCAAGGTTTTTGTGACGCACATCCGGCATCGCTGACGATGCCGGCCTGTGTGACACCTCCTAGCGACGCAGTATCGCTCACAAATCGTGAGTCGGGTACTGCTCGTTAGGTTCCATAATATCGGTTACTTTAGTTGACCATCGTTTCCGTGGTAGCACACGTCGCTCCGTGTGACACCACGGGAACGATGAGCAGCTCACCTGCCTCCCGCGGCCGCCGCCGTCTCTATGTGGAAGGAAGGAGGTGGGCGGGATGTTTACATCCTGCTCATCTCCGCCCCTCCGCTTCTATTGGCCGGCGGCCGTGTGACGTCGCTGTGACGCCGAACGTCCCTCCCACTCCAGGAAGTGGACGTTCGCCGCCCACAGCGAGGTCGCACGAGAGGTAAGTATGTGTGACGGGGGGTTACTACCTTTGTGCGACACGGGCAGCGATTTGCCCGTGACGCAAAAAGGACGGGGGCGGGTACGATCGATTGTGAAATCGCACAATCGGTCGTACCGTGTAAAGCAGGCTTTATCTGATTAGTCGCGACCAGGGGAAGACCTCGGCTACAGTTTCCAGGGACCACCTGAAGAGGTGCCCACACCCTTTGAGATTGGCAAACGAAGCTCCGGTTCCCATACCGAACGGGAAGAAGGAAAAAGAGGTGATCCACACAGTGATGGGTGACTTTCCAGCAGACTGGCCTATGCAGAACGGTGCGGTGATTGTTCCGGTGATAATGTTCCCACAACCCGTGGAAGAAATGAAAACGGAAATAACCGCCAGTGAACCGCTGGAACCAGTGCCCAGGAATGCACCTATACCAAGCCCCCGTAGGCCTCCACCTGCCATACATGACAGACGGGAAGAGGAACCAATTGCCTCCTCTGTCCCAGTGCCCCCCAACGACGTCATTGGGCCCAGAAGTTCCACACACCCCAACCTAGGTAGGCCCCCGCTTAGGTATAGGGAAACTACCATCTAGGGGTGCAGCATGTTGATTGTGTAAATATTTGAATGAATGAACATCAATGATCCGAATGACTTACCTGATTTATACCGTCCGTAAAAGGAGAAAGTTGTCCCCGTTGGGACCATCAGTATGTTTATTCCTTGTCTGCCGTACTACTACTTCGAAACTGCCCACATGAGAAACCACTCATGAACAAGGCCGAGAACTTGCAGGCCAACCACGAACTTGTGGTCTTGTAAATAATTTGTGGGCTGTATTCTGTTGCCGCCTCCGGAGAGGCAGATTGGAGGAAGGACCTGCAGCAGAGTAGGCTGGGGTCCGGTCACCACCAGGACCGGTGACCATCCTCCGGGGGTCAGGGGTCCCCTTGGACGTGGGGTCCCCTGAAATGACAGCCGGGTGCGAGACACCGTACCCGTTCCCGCTCGGGTAACCTGGACCAGGACTGGGGTAAAGGGGTGCTGCCCATTTCCTAGGGGCAACATCAAGGTGTAGCTTGCTTGGGTGGGGGAGCGGAAGAACATGAACCCGTCCGCTATTAATACAAATGTTTTTATGCCGTTAAGTAACGTTTAAGAGAAAAGCTTCCCACAAGGGAAGAATGAAAAATATGCTTATGTTATATGTTTTCCATGTTAAATTTCTATTTTTCAGAAATAAAACCGGTGATGGACGGGCAGCCCGCGGACGGTCTGCATTTCACCAAGGGGGAATGTGATGCCCTGGACTAGCCAGGTAGTCACAGACATAACATCACACACTTCCCCTCCACTGGATAGTCTACATCAGTCAAACAAAATCCTTGTTGCCTCCCTCCAGGGTCTGATGTCCACACCAGGTGGGGCGGAGCCAGGCGGTTGGCCGCACCCACCGAGGAGTTCACAGGCCTGAAGGCGGGAAAAAGCAGTCAGTTCAGTTAGAGTTTGGAGTTGAAAGTGAGAGGACAGAAACTGCTAGTGTCTGGGTAGGAGCCCAGGCACTGTCAGCAAGGTCGGCAGACGGTGGTGGCCATCTGCAGGAGGTGGTACAAGTCAGCGGAACCGTAGGACCGGGGACGGGCGGGGAGCAGATTTGTACCAAGCACAAAGGCAGGGCTATCGGACCCCGACTAGGCTAGGAGCCGCCGACAACGGTCAAATCCAAGAGTGACCGGAACCCTAGGGGTTTCCTAACACCCAAGACCCGACAGAAGGCAACAGTCCACACAGTGAGGATAAAAAGCCACCGCCATAGGCTAGAGATCCAAGGGCCAACGCCTGCAGGCAAAACGGGCTCCTTCGGTACATACACGCCGGGGAGCGGACTACCGTTGGGAAACCATCAGAGTCGATACTTACACAACGGTGCAGGGAAAGACAGCCACCATCAACCTGTCCGGGGAGAGCAAAGACACTGCAGCCGGCTGCGGGACCCGTCCATCCAGCCGTTTGGTTTACCAGAGACTCTGTGAATCTGTGCCTGAGTGAGTACAACAGTGCCATCCGGCACCGCGCCACGCTGCCCCTGCAACCCTGCACCCCGGCCTTCCTGCGCCCCGGAATCACCAACCCCTACCCACGGAGGGGGAACCAACATCCTAGCTGCTCCCTGCCATCGCTCCTGGGATCCCCGTCACCAGCAGCGGTGGTGCCCATTATCACCACGACCCGTGGGTGGCGTCACGGACTATCTCCAAAAACAAACCACCCCCTTTTCACTCGTGGCCGAGGAGCGCTGCTCGAGTCCCCGGGTCCGGCATACCGCTCGAGCCATCGAGCAGCAGCAGCCCCGGACCCGAGCGTAGCGAACGCGGCCCCTCCGCCCGCGACACTCCCATGCTGCAAGGACTGACAACTGCGAGTAAAAGGGCAGCTCAGGTGCCATTGTGTGTGGCAGAACCACACACACCAGCACAATGTCAGAACTGGCCCCCACAGTGCCAGACCAGCAAACATGGATGAAGGGCGGAACAGCCTCAGGAAGGTGGTGCTTAAGTAATAATGCCTATGGAACAGGGGGCGGTGGCTGTATGTGAACAGGCACCAACATAAATTTTGATGGCAACAGAAGGAATTTGCAAACCACACTGGGCGTGCACGACAAGGTGGTGGTCAACCACTGACCAGCTAAATGCAAAAAAGGAGGAGAGCCAGCACTGCTTATGAGTGTCATGCAACAAGGAGAAAATAAAAAGTGTAATATTCACAAATTAATTCCTATTGTAACAATTCAATGAGATTTTTTGCAAATGATTGATCAATGATTTGAGCCCCCCTGCCCCGTCACGGCAAATCTCTATAAGGGGGTCCCTAAACTATATTTATAATTTATATATGTACCATAAGGTCTCATGTAATGCGCAGGACCATATAAGAACACCACCTACCTGAGAAATGTCAGAACCGCTCCCATGCTGCAAGGACTGACAGCTGCGAGTAAAAGGGCAGCTCAGGTGCCAGTGTGTGTGGCAAAAATTATAAATATAGTGTAGGGACCCCCTTATAGAAATTTGCCGTGACGGGGCAGGGGGGCTCAAATCATTGATCATTTATTTGCAAAAAATCTCATTGAATTGTTACAGTAGGAATGAATTTGTGAATATTACACTCTTTATTTTCTCATTGTTGCATGCCACTCATAAGCAGTGCTGTCTCCCCTCCTTTTTTGTCCAATAAAGGTACCTTTTGGTTTTTAGACTTACAGAAACAGCTATCGTGAGAAACTATTGACACAAGTTTTACGAGGTAGTAGTGACAGTGGTGGTTGCCCAAGCAGTGTGATCGAGCCAAAGAAAAAGGTTTCTGCTTTATCTACCTCTGCCTTCCTATCCCAATTTTATTGTCCACGTGCTCTGAACAGTGCGAACAGGTAATGAGTTGGATAGCAGAAAATGCTTTCAGTTACTTGTCGAGTTGCAAATCCCAAGGGCCCACACAGACAGACTTGAGTAGCCCAGAGGCTGGCCCATCGAATCCTCAGCCTGGTCCTCCTTCCTCACAACATCAGTATTCTAAGGAAACATATGACACCAAAGCAGGTTACTCTGAGGAACTGTTTAAGGGACCCTTTGACCTTTCTTGCCTCTCACCGCGCAACACCACCAACGCAGGTGAGGCTGTGGTGTGCAGTGATGCACAGATCTTTGAGCACCCAAGGCCAGAAGAAAGCCATGTTGTTGGCCGTGACATGCTGGGCAATCAGGTGGAAGTGTTGGAGGATGATGAGACACAGTTGCCCTCAGGTCAGCCTGAAACCTACATTCCTGAAGATATTGACCTTCAGGAATTTGAAGACGGTATGGTCGATGATGAGGTGACTGATCTAACATGGACGGGTGGCATGGATTACGAGAGCAGCATTGCAGAGGAGCATGTGCCCATAGTCCGCAAAAAGGGTTTCGACCACTGCCAGAGGTCAATCAACTGTGCACATGACACCACCACCTGTGGCATCCCTGAGGCCAAGGGTCCATGCACCACCTGTGCCATCTCAGAGTCCAAGGGTACGTGAACCACCTCAGCCATCTTAGAGTCCAAGGGTCCGTGGTGTGATTGTGTGGGAGTTTTTTTCCAAGAGTCCTTCCTAATGCCTCCTTCTCCCAAACTGATGTTGGCCAAACTCAATCATCAACGACATCAGCTTCGATGTCCCAGCGTTCCGTTCAGTTGTCCTTACCACAGACCTTTGAGAAGAAGTGAAAATGCCCCGTTACGCTCCCAAGGGCAGAAACCATAACTGCACACATTGCACGATTGATAGTCCTTGAGATTTTGCCGTATCGGCTTGTGGGAACAGAGGCTTTCCGCAACCTTTTGGCAGTGTTAGAACAACGTTACTCTGTGCCTAGCCACCACTAGTTTTCTTGTTCTGCCATCCCCGCGCTCCACAATCACGTGTCTGTAAATATCAAACGGGCTCTCACCAACGACATAACAGGGAAGGTCCACTTAACCACAGACACATGTACAAGCGGAAGTGGACAGGGATGCTACATCTCACTGACGGCACAATCGGTGAACCTGGTGGCGGCTGGTACAGAGTCTGAGCAACATCCCATATAATTCCCACACCCAGAATAGTGGGGCCCACTTCAATCACAGTTTTAGTAGCCTCCTACACAGCAACAACTACCTCCTCCTCCTACTCTTCATCTGGCTCCTGTGCATCCTCCTCAAAATGTGCCGGGGTCCAATCGTCGACATCATTCCCCAGCTGGGATCTCTGCAGCACCGCCTCGGCTAAGCGTCAACACGCTCTACTGAAGCTCATCTGTATCGGTGACAAATCGCATACGGCATCTGAGCTTTTGAAAGAAATAACTGAGCAGACAGATGAGTAGCTTGATCCTTTGGATCTCCGTCCAGGGTTGGTAGTGTGTGATAATGGTCGTAATCTGGTGGCGGCTTTAAAGCTTGGAAAGCTTGTACACATTCTTTGTATGGCCCACGTTGTAAATTTAGTAGTTCATCACTTTCTGAAGAAAGACACTGGGATACCAGACCTACTTTCCAAGGTACGACGTATTACGCACATTTACACAAGTCATCTCCCTCTTTTGTTGGCCTGGCAGTGCTGCAGCAGTGCTTACACTTGCCTCGTCACAGACTAATATGTGACCTCCCTACGAGATGGAATTCAACCTATCATATGTTGGCCAGGATCCATGAGCAGCAGAGGGCAGTATCTCAATTCCAGCTGGAACATGCCCATCAGACGCAGCTGTCGGATATAAGTACTGCCGAGTGGGTGTGGATTGCAGACATTTGTCAGGTCTTGGAGAATTTTAATTACTGTACCATCATTGTGAGTAGTGAGGATGCTGTTATCAGCATTACCATTCCACTGATTTGTTTATTGAAACGCTCTCTGAATGGTCTGACTGACCAAAGTGTTCATGCACCCGAGTTGTCTGTGCATCCAGACTTCTCAATGGTTGCTAGTAATCCACACAACCTCGGCCAACAAGCTCAGGCCTCCTTTGCTCAGCATCATGAGGATGAGGGATGAGGAGGATGATGAAGAACAGGAGTGCTTTGAAGTTGGTAACCAAGGGATTGACAACCCAAGCTTCAGGGCTGTCCAGTATGGATGGCCTGAGGAGGAGCAGGAGGAGGAGAGAGAGACTGAGGAGGAGAGGAGGTTTAGGGAGACAGAATGACAGAATGTATTCTTAGCAGTGACACACAAAGTTTTCCAGTTCGAAGTCTGGGACACATGGCACAGTTTATGTCACACTGTCTTTCTCATGACTGACGGCTAGTCCACATTTTGGCAGACAAAAAATAAGCGGGCTTTACATGGTGCAATCTCGCTAGTGAGATCGCAAGCGAATGTACCCACCCCCGTCGGTTGTGCGACACGGGCAAATCGCTGCCCGTCGCGCACAACCTCGCTTACCGCCGTCACACGGACATACCTGCCCTGCGACGTCGCTCTGGACGGCGATCCACCTCCTTTCTAAGGGGGCGGGTCGTGCGGCGTCACAGTGACGTCACACGGCAGCCGTCCAATAGAAGCGGAGGGGCGGAGATGAGTGGGACGCAAACATCCCGCCCACCTCCTTCCTTCCGCATTGCCGGTGGAGGCAGATAAGGAGATGTTCCTCGCTCCTGCGGTGTTCACACACAGCAATGTGTGCTGCCGCAGGAACGAGGAACAACATTGCTAATTAGAAGACAACGATTTTTTGTTTAAGGACGACCTGTCCACGGCAAACGATTTTGGTCACTTTTGCGATCATTTTAGGTTGCACATAAGTGTCACACACTGCGATATCGTTAATGACGCCGGATGTGCGTCACAAACAACGTGACCCCGACGATAAATCATTAACGATATTGTAGCGTGTAAAGCCCGCTATACTGGTTATGTACCTTCTTTGACCCATGCTACAAAGACAAATTTGCTTCGCTACTTGTGGAGGCAAATAAGGATTGTAGTGCGGAAACATTCAAAAGGGCTGTAGTGGAGCAGTTGATGAAACGATTACCCTCAGATCATGCTGGCGTCAGAGGTAGCGTGTCATCTCACGCAGCAGGATTACAAGAGAGGGCTACGCATAGTGGTCTTAATGTCCAGACTAGGGCAGGCCTGGACACAGGTCTGCCCTTGAACTTGACTCCACTCCACTCCACTGTCAAAGCTCAACTTCAACTACTGTTGTTCCCGCCTCTGGGCCTGTGAACTCCTCGGTGGGTGGAGCCAACCACCTGGCTCTGCCCACCTGGTGTGAACATCAGACCAGGAGGGAGGTGACAAGGGTTTTGTAGTTTGGCTGCTGTCACCTTATTAAGGGGTGGGGTGTAAGGGCCTACTTGTGACAACCTGGCTAGTGCAGGGCGTCACATTCCCCCTTGGTTTATTTTTGTTGCTTTAACTGGAAAAGAGTTAAACAGGTTACAAGTATAATAAACTTTTGTGCAATTCAAGCATATTTGAAATCTTCCCATATGGGAGGCATATTCTTAAACATTGCAATAATCAAACATTTTTATTAATGCGGGAACGGGACCGGGTCCTTCAGTCACCCACCCAAACAAACCTAGCCTTGATGCTACCCCTAAGAAACGGGATTGGGCCCAGGTGTTGTTGTACGGGACGGGTGCAGGGTTTCACACCTGTTTGTCTCTCAGAGGCCCCACGTCCAGGGGACCCCTGTTCCGGAGGATCGCCACAGGTTGCATTGGTGATGGGGCCTCGGCCATCACCTTCCCGCAGGCCCATCCTCCAGTCTGCCTCTCCGGAGATTGTTAAACGGGACAAGCCAGTCAGGGGATTATTTACAAACCCAATAGTTTTTGGGTGGCCTGCAAGTTCTTGGCCTTGTCTCTTTTTCAAGAACGGGGCAAAAAAAAGTCCCAACGGGGATGGGCAGTATGGTCCCAACGGGGACTTTTCAACTTGGTAGCCGGGATCCGCTACCTTTTTGTCATGATTGACTCCTGGCTCAGCTGGAGCTGAGCCTTTTTTTTAGTTTCACTTCTGATGCAGGTCACGTTAGGGGTTAATCCTTTCTGCCTCGTTCTGGAAGTCAGGCTGCTTTATTAGGGCACTGTTTCTCTTGGACTTTGCCAGTGATATTTCTGGCTCTGCTGTGTTCTGCTCTTGAGCGACCTGTTGTCTGCCCTGCCCCCTCCTGACCTCTGTGTTCACCTGGCTTTCTGACAATTTTACTGCCATCTGGTGGGCTTGACTAGAATTACCTCTGCTAGGGAATTCCCTGCTCATACGTTTCCTCCACTTTTATACCCCCTAGTGTTTTACCAGCTAACTACCTTCTCAGATAGTTTCAGGAATCCTCTCAGTCCCACATTACCGCGCTGTACTGCTATTGTACATCTTAGAGTACAGCGTGACACTTTTATTTAACAGTCCATTCTCAACCGTGGGGCTCCAGTGCCACCTTCACATGGTGCACTGCTCTGGACCCCGGTGATAGCTTGCTGCAGGTGATCTTTCTCCACATACATGCGGTCATGCACATCCGCTTTACACCCCTCTCGGGCAACGATATCCCTGCGCAGCTGCTGTTGCTGCCACTCCCAATACAGAGCGCCGGCTGCCTGCTCCAGGTCAGCCGATGTAGGTGATGGGCCCAGCCAGAGCCCCTCCGTGCTGGCTACGACCGACACCTTCGGTAATGAGGGACCCTGCTGTGACGTGGCCTGCTCTGCCACCTGGCAGCTACATCCCCGCCGTGCCTCAGCTGAGACCAGGTGTCTGGGAGCGGTCAACGTAACTTGCGGCACCAGCTGCTGGTCGAGGGTCACCTTCGTTGCGGCCGGGCGGACTGCCGGAGCCGTCGTCATCTGGAGCGCGGCTTCCTCTGGGATTGCTGGTGCGTCCAAGTAGGGACGAGGTACTTTCTGGATGCGGGTGTGACGTTGGGCCGGTTTGGGTGTCGGAGCGATTATTGGCGGACGGCTGGCATCTTCTGCAGGCGGGTCTTTGCAGGCTGGTAGGACGGACTTCGCTGCCGGTGTTGGGGGCAGCGAACCGAGCGGGGGAGCAGCGGCAACTGGTACAGGCAGCAAGGGAGGCGATATAGAGGGCAGGGGCAGACCGGGCCCCTTAGCCGCAGCGGCCGGTCCCTGGGAGACATAGGGGCGTCGGTCGCTTACCCGCTCCTCCAAGGTTGCTTCCACTTCGCGTGCTCGCACGGCCGCAGCCAGCTCCTCCACCACGGCCATCCACTGCTCCATTCGGGAATCAGCCTGGGTCTGGATCCTTTGACACATCCTTCCGCGTTGGTGTCCAGGAACGGATTTCGGCAGAGTCCTGGCGTCCCTGCACTTCACTTCACCTTGGTCTTTTTGGGGCACTCTGCTTTCTTTTTGCACCGCTCTGCTCTCAGGGGGCGGGGCTCTACTTTTGCGCCCGTTCTGCTTGGAGAAGACGGCTTGGGCGGGAAACTTCACGCCACAGGATGGTGACAAGATGACGGATTCTGCAATTTTTCAACGGGAACCTAAATGTTCTAATGGTTGTCTTATCACTGTTCAGGTGTCTTCTACTAATCTGGAGGGTATTCCGGAGTACCTGAAGGATTTTGGAGACGTGTTCTCTGAAAAAGAGGCTGAGGTCCTGCCACCACACCGTCCTTACGATTGTGCTATTAACCTGGTTCCCGGTGCCAAATTACCCAAGGCCCGTTTGTATAATCTTTCTGGCCCGGAACGCACTGCCATGAAAAATTACATATCCGATTGTTTACGTAAGGGACACATCCGTCCTTCTGTCTCGCCTGTTGCTGCTGGGTTCTTTTTTGTTAAGAAGAAGGATGGTGGCCTACGCCATTGCCTCAATTTTCGGGAACTTAATAAGATCACGGTGAGAAATACCTATACACTTCCAATCATCCCGGACCTCTATAATCAGTTATCTGGAGCTAAATGGTTCTCCAAGCTTGATCTCAGGGGAGCCTATAACCTCATTCACATTCAGGAAGGGGATGAGTGGAAAACGGCATTCCTTACCTCAGCGGGTCTTTTTGAAAACTTGGTCATGCCTTTCGACCTTACTAATGCTCCTGCAGTGTTTCAGAATTTTATGAATGATATTTTCTCTGAATTTATTGGCCGTTTTATGGTTGTGTACCTAGATGATATTCTTGTCTTCTCGTCCAACAAAGAGTCTCATATTGATCATGTACGTACAATACTTCATAGGTTACGTGAGAATTCCCTATTTGCTAAACCTGAAAAATGTACTTTTTGTGTCCAAGAAATCACCTTTCTAGGTTTTATTCTGTCTGCTGATGGTTTTCGGATGGATCCCAGAAAAGTACAAGCCATTTATAATTGGGTGCAACCCAGAGACCTCAAGGGTCTGCAGCGTTTTCTGGGTTTTGCCAATTATTACAGGAAATTTATTAAAGGGTTTTCTAAAGTGGTCAAGCCACTCACGGATCTCACCCGCAAGGGGGCTGATCTTAGGGAGTGGTCACCGCAGGCGATAGAAGCATTTCTGAGGTTAAAGGAATGTTTTATGACTGCTCCTGTACTTGTTCAACCTGACCTCTCTCAGCTGTTTATTGTGGAGGTTGATGCTTCAGAGGTGAGTGTGGGGGCGGTGCTCTCCCAAGGACCCACTACTTTAACTAATTTAAAGAAGTTGTCCAGTTACCAAAACAATTTTTTTTTTCTGATAAATCTTGCTAATATGTGCCCCTCAACACATCTATTATTTTTTTTCAGCAAAATTACCTTTTATTGTGCACTAGCAGCACATACTCATTGCTGGCTCCAGCTCTGATGGGGTTAATCTCTCCTCTGACTTCTTGTGTTCAGTTCCTACAAGTATCAGAATTCTTTGTGGCTCTAGGGCGGTGTCTAGCTTATCTAACACACCCCCCTCAGCTCTCCACCCAAAGCCTCCTCCCTGCCTCTTCCCTTTGTGGATGCACTGAGAGAAATCACACAGAGACATCCGAAGCTGCCAGCTCTGCACAGCCAGGGGAAGAATGTGTGTGTGAGAGTGTGTGTGTGTGAGTGTGTGTGAGTGTGTGTGAGTGTGTGTGTGTGAGTGTGTGTGTGTGAGTGTGTGTGTGTGTGTGAGTGTGTGTGTGAGTGTGTGTGTGAGTGTGTGTGTGTGTGTGTGTGAGTGTGAGTGTATGTACAGAAATGATTATTAGCCGGCGCAACATGTGAAAAAAATAATTGGGGGAAAAAAAGTGACGGGGTGATGAGATTGCTTTTTTCCCTCTTGCCTAGTCTGTGTGTCGTCCGTATCATCCACAAACCGCATATGACCGGATGCTGTGGATTAAATGTGCAGCGCATGCAACCATTATTTTACCGGATCCTTCTGCAGCGGGACACAGAATTTATCAGCCGGCGCTGGAGTCAGCTGACTCCTGATCTCACAGCCCGCACACGCTGCAATGGCTGCAGGTGGGCTCATTCACATGACCATTCCGTTTGTCCTGGTCAGTTCCTGTTTTTTTGTGGCCCCACAGACAGGACCATCTTTTCAATGTCTTTTGTGTAGGATCGGATGGTACACGGTAGAACTTCCATGTGCATCTGATCCTACAAAAAAAAACACATTGGATGCCGTATGTCCGCTCCATTATTATGGAACATGTCCTATTCTGTTCCGTAATAACGAACCGTGACTCAATACAAGTCAATGGGTCCGCAAAATTCCCGGAAGCAACACGGAAGCACTTCCATGTGACTTCCATTGGGTGCCCGTGCACTCAGTGTCCCGCTCCAGCCCCAGCCCCGCGGCTGCCCGCTCAGCAGTGTCAGCAGCGGCCCGCACTGCAGTGTCAGCAGCCGCGGGGATGACAAGCGCTACCGTCAGGAAGTTAGTAAGTTCATTACCCATGGTGATGAAGTCCTGCCCTCCTGACGTCAGCGGTCGTCACTGCCTTCTATGCCCGCCGCTTGTCACATCACCTCTCGCTGTCGAACCGAGACTGTGACTAGTGGTGACGTCACGGGCCGCTCGCGATACTTTGTTTGTGAAGGCGGCGGTCATTGAACTCTGTGACAGCGCTGCTGTCAGGAGTTCAGCGATCATCGCAGGTAATATACCTCGCTAACCTCCTGATAGCAGCACTCGTCATGCCCTGCAGTGATCTGGGCTGACCTATTGATGTTAGCTCAGGTCACTGCACGGCTCTCCCAGCAAATAGGGAACATTCTGTTCTTCATTGACTGGGACATTGACTATGGTATGGATCATCGTGGGACCCCCTTGTATTACACCAGACCTGGATTTGTTTTTCTTTCTAATAAATTGGTGAAAGAGGGAATGTGTTGGGGAGTGTTTTTTGAAATAAAAATGTGTTTGTTGTCTATATTTTTTTTTTTTATTACTGCCTGGGTTGGTGATGTCGGGTATCTGATACACGCCTGACATCACTAACTCCAGGGCTTGATGCCAGGTGACATTACACATCTGGTATTAACCCCATATATTACCCCGTTTGCCACCGCACCAGGGCAACGGGATGAGCTGGCGCGAAGCACCAGGACTGACACATCTAATGGATGCGCTACTTCTGGGGCGGCTGCAGCCTGCTATTTTTAGGCTGGGGAGTGTCCAATAATGGTGTACCTCCCTAGTCTGAGAATACCAGACCACAGCTGTCCGCTTTACCTTGGCTGGTGATCCAATTTTGGGGGACCCCGTGTTTTTTGTTTTAAATTATTTAGTTAATTTAAAATAACAGTGTGGGGGGGCATCTGTTTTGGATTACCAGCCAAGGTAAAGCTGGAAGCTGTGGTTTGCAGGCTGCAGCCGTTTGCTTTAACCTAGCTGGCTACAAAAGATAGGGGGACCGCATGTCATTTTTTTTTATTTATTTATTTTTTGGCTAAATACAAGACTAAGCACCTTAGTGCCACATGACAGTCACAAAAGGGTGCCAGCTTAGAATATGCAGGGGGGTAGGACATTATATATGTCTTTCTTATCTATCTATCTATCTATCCAGCCCTCTATTCATTCATTCATTCATTCATCCCTCTGTCTCTATATCTATCTATCCATCTCTATATCTACTCATCTAATTATCTTTCTTGCTGCTTCCGTTTTTTGCGGTCCGCAAAAAAAAAACGTAAGGCACGCAGATGTCACACGGAAGCCACTAGGATGCATCCGTGAAAAAAAAGGACCGTTTTTGTGGCCCGCAAAAACGGAACAGTCATGTGAATGTAGCCTTAACAGCAGTCGCTGCCTGCTGCCGATCACATGTGACCGTGTGCTGGCTGTGTGTGCGGGCTGTGTGTACAGAAGTTCAGCTGAGTTCAGATCAGCTGACTCAAGTGTCGGCCGATAAGGCTGGGGCCACACGGGTATTACTGCGATCCCCTCGCATTACACTCGGCTCACGCTCAGTACAGCAGAGCTGAGTGTCATGCGTGTGTCCCTGCGACTGAGGTCCGACTGTGCGAGCAGACCTCAGCTGCGGGGGGCGGTCCGGCACTCGAGGAGTGGGCCAGCACTGAGGAGGGGTGGGAGGGATTTCTATCCCTCTCTCCTCCGTAGTCCGCCGATGTACCGCAAGTGCAGTGCGATTTTTCTCTCACCACATTCACTTGAATGAGTAAAAGAGAGAGTCTTGCATTACAGTTGTAGCATGCTGCGATTGTTTTCTCGGTCCAATTAGGGCAGAGAAAATAATCGCTCATGTGCACTGACACACAGGCTAATATTGGTCCGAGTGGAATGCGATGTTTTATCGCACTCCACTTGCACTGTGTTTCTCACCGTGTGGCTTAGACCTTACTTGTTCTATGTCCCCCTGCATCCATCGCAGCTTGTGCAGGCTGGAGTTCAGCTGAGTTCAGATCAGCTGACTCCAGTGCTGGACTGAACTCCGCTGACCTCACAGCCCGTACACGCTGCAATGGATGCAGGGGGACACAGAACAAGTAATCGGCCGACACTGGAGTCATCTGATTACTTGGGATGAATTGAGCAGTAAAATGCTCTGGTGCTCGATGGGCAAAGTCCATGTCGATTTTTTTTTTTAAAAATTCATTAAAAATAAAAAAAAAACAAAAAATCACATTGTTTGTGGGCTCCCGCTGCATTTTCTATTGCTAAGGGTAACCCAAGCAGCTACTGGCTGCTAACCCCCGCTGCTTGCTGTTACTTTCACTGGCAATAGAAATCCAGGGAAGCATTTTTTTTTTTATTATTATAAAGATTTTTGCCTGAAAACTTTTTTAAAAAAATTACGTGGGCTTCGCCATAGTTTTGTATGCTAGCCAGGTACAGCAGGCAGCTACGGGCTGCCCCCAACCCCCAGCTGCCTAATTGTACCCAGCTGGGAACCAAAAATATAGAGAAGTCCTTTTTTTTTTTTTTTATTTCATGAATTTCATGAAGTAATTAAAAAAAAAAAAAAAAAGACGTGGGATTCGCCAAATTTTTGAGTCCAGCCAGGTACAACTAGGCAGCTGGGGATTGGAATCTGCAGTTCAGGGTGCCCAAGCTTTTGGGCACCCCCTCTGCGAATTGCAGTTCGCAGCAACCCCAGAAAATGGCGCTTTCATAGAAGCGCCATCTTCTGGCGCTGTATCCAACTCTTCCAGCTACCCTGGTGACTGGTGGCTCGCTGGGTAATAATGGGGTTAGGGCTAGCTGTAAATTATAAGCTGGCCCTAAGCCCAAAATTCATGGGGTCACGCCAATATTAGACATGGCCACCATGAATTTCTAGTAAAGATTACAAAAACACAAAACACAGAAAAATATTTTTATTAGAAATACAACACAAGACAATTAGTGACTCCATCTTTATTGAAAAAAAGAACCCCCCTCCGCAGTAATCCTGGATCAAGGGTCCCGCGCTGTCCAATCCGGATCCAATATCATCTGATCGGTTTGCTGGAAGGCAAAGCGATCAGATGATGTCAGGTTAAAGGACATGAATCACACGACACAGCAGCTGATTGTATAAAAGCCGGTTATACAATCAGCTGATGCATCAGTGAAAAATAAAAAATACTCACTTATGTGCTGATTACCGACAGCTCCTGGAGCGATCGGACGGGAGTCTGATCCCGTCAGATCGCTGCCGGTAATCAGCTGATGAAGTCTCCTGACGGCATCAGCTGATAGCCAGCCGGGCGCTAAAAAGATGGCGTCACCGCAAGACTACGATCAGCTGATGCGTCAGGTGACTGCATCAGGTGATCAGCACCAGGTCCTGCAGGCATCGGACATGCCCAGAGAGTCTGCACACAGCCTGAGCGACGGTCCTGGGAGAGGAGCTGGGAGCGGACATGGCACCGGGAGTCTGCAGACAGGTGAGTATGACATTTTTTTTTCTATTGTTCACTTTTGATTTAGCAGCTGCCTCCATCTTCCGCCCGTACATTGCGCCGCATGGGAGCTGACATGGCACCGGACGGGAGATGGAAGCGGTGGTGACGATACCGGGAGGATTCACGCTTCTGTGTTTAATGACAGAAGGAATCCTCTTCCTGTACACGTCACTTTACTACCCACCCCTTGCATTTATAGCTGCGTTTTTAGTCATAGAAACGCACTAAAACGCAGCTATATTTGCAAATTGTGTTTTTCATTGCGTTTTTGAACATCTCATTCAACTCAATGGGTGTAAAACACAGTGAAAAAACACAAAAATAATTGACATGCTGCGTTTTTGTGGGCACCATAAAAACGCAGCTGAAAAAATGCTGTGTGCAGACAGCAAAAATGAAAACTCATAGACTTTGCTGGGGAAGCAAAGTCATGCAGTTTTCTGAGCAAAAACGCACCCGAAAAACGCGCAAAAACGCCACGAAAAACGCACTGTGTGAACTTACCCTTAGTTGGTGACATGCAGCACCGCAGGTGACAGAGCAGAGCAAGTTGGTGACATGCTCTGCTCTGACACATAGTGTGCTGCATGTCACTGTATCCACTCTGGGACTTGTTGTGCAGGTGACCGGATGATACATGTCACTAACTTGCTCCACTCTGTGACTTCTGCTGCATTGTTCCAACTGTATACACTCTCACCTGAACAAGTCTCAGAGTGGGGCAGTTATTGACATGTATCATCCGGTCACCTGCACAACAAGTCCCAGAGTGGAGACAGATAGTGACATATAGCACACTATGTGTCAGAGCAGAGCATGTCACTGTCTCCACTCTGGGACTTGTTGTGCAGGTGACCGGATGCTACATGTCACTAACTGTCTCCACTCTGGGACTTGTTGTGCAGGTGAGAGTGTATACAGTTGGTACTATGCAGCAGAAGTGACAGAGTGGAGCAAGTTAGACAGCCATGGATCCCCCCTTGGGGAGGAGGGGCGACATGACCAAGGGGGAGTTAGGGAGTGATGGGGTTAATAGGGACAGTTTGGTAGGCAGGCCTAATATGGATTAAGGGGTGGTTTTAGCTTGGGAGGAAGAGGAGGAGTAGGGAAAGGGTTAGTCTGGGAGAGGAGGGGGTTACCTCCTCTTCTTCTTCCGGACGCCAAGAGATCCCCGCCCACCCTCCCTTTTTGTGTTGTCATCTGGGGGACGTGGTTTGGGATGTTGGGATGCTATTTGTCACAGCGGCGGGGGGGTAGGTCTGGTCCAGAGGTTGGAAGTGACTGGTAACTGGACCGGGAGTCATTGTCTCGGTATGGTGGCTCTCGGTTCCGGGATGTGGCAGGCACGGGGTTCTGCCAAAGTGTGGGGGTGTCAATTCGTGGGTGATTGGCACCTCGTCTCTGGGTCGGTGTGTTGCGGCCAGGGGCAAGGGGAGTAGTAGTTATGGACTGGGCCTGCCCCCGGGAGGGTTTTGTAATTGGCATTGTCTATTGTTATCTGTGTGTTGTTCTGGGTCGCCCGTTGGACGGCATCCCTAAGGTGCTTAGTTTGTGAACAATAGGCAATAAAAGGCTGCTGTGGCCATTTTGAACCAAGTCGCATGCAGTCCGTGTGTTTATTTTAGGATAAGGGTTTTGGTAACACAGACATCACGACCGGAGAATACTCCCTCAGCTGGTCAAGTGACATGTATCATCCGGTCACCTGCACAACAAGTCCCAGAGTGGAGACAGATAGTGACATATAGCACACTATGTGTCAGAGCAGAGCATGTCACTGTCTCCACTCTGGGACTTGTTGTGCAGGTGACCGGATGCTACATGTCACTGTCTCCACTGTGGGACTTGTTGTGCAGGTGAGAGTGTATACAGTTTTACTATGCAGCAGAAGTCACAGAGTGGAGCAAGCAAGTGACATGTATCATCCGGTCACCTGCACAACAAGTCCCAGAGTGGAGACAGATAGTGACATGCACCACACTATGTGTCAGAGCAGAGCATGTCACTGTCTCCACCCAGGGACTTGTTGTGCAGGTGACAGAGTGGAGCAGATTGGTCCCATGCAGCGTCCGGTCACCTGTGCTGCTGGTAGGATTATATGATCACACTACCGACACCGGCCACTCTCCTGACAGCTGAGCACAGCGGGCGGGTGGACCGTGTGATCACATACTTGCGTGACAGAGGGGATTTCAGTGGAGGAAACCCCCCCTGTACTCCACACTGGAGCCCGTACCTCCCACAGCTGACGGATGGTAAGCGCGCGCTCTGCCTTCACCACTTCACACTATAGCTCTCCGGATCCTCCCCTCGATGCTGGGCTGTGACGTGCGGTAGTCACCGCCCATAGCCCAGTCAATCAGTGTGAGTGGCCTCGTACCCGTCCAGTTTGAGATCCCGGAAATGCCGGGACGTCAGAGGATGCTGGCACTGAGCGTGCAGGATAGCGCCGCTCAGTGCCAGAACTGGAAATACAAGCCAATGGAGAAGATGCATACAATGGTAAGTGACACTCATTGGGAAAATAACAAAAATGGGTGAACCACCCCTTTAAGACCGTGTGCCTTCTTCTCCAAAAAATTTTCTTCTGCTGAGAAGAATTATGATGTGGGGAATCGAGAGTTATTGGCCATAAAGTTGGCCTTCGAAGAATGGAGTCATTTTTTGGAGGGGGCTGTTCATCGGATCACTGTTATTACGGACCATAAAAACCTCTTACATCGAGTCTGCTAAACGGTTGACTCCTAGACAGGCTAGGTGTTTTTTTTTTCCCGTTTTCACTTTTCCATTACTTTTCGGCCTGGTTCTAAGAATGTTAAGGCGAATGCGTTACCTCGCAGTTTGGATCCTTTTTCGCCTCCCGAACCTCCTTCCTCCATTCTTCCTCATGGGGTAGTCGTTGCTGTTTTATCCTCCGGATTGGAGGCTGAGATTCGTGTTGCACAGGCATTGGCCCCTCCTTCATTGCCCGATGCCAAATTGTTTGTTCCTGTCCAGTTTCGATTACGGGTTCTCCAGGAATTTCATGACTCTGTGCTTGGTGGTCATCCGGGGGTCTCAGCTACTCGTAAGGCTATTGCCAGGTTGTTTTGGTGGCCCTCTATGTACTCCGATGTCGCCGTGTTTGTGTCTGCTTGTGATGCGTGTGCACGTGCTAAAGTTCCCCATAACCGGCCGGCCCTTAGTGCCCTTACCAATTCCGGATAGGCCCTGGACTCATTTGTCCATGGATTTTATCACTAATTTACCTGTTTCCGCTGGCAAGACTGTTGTTTGGGTGGTGGTGGAGAGATTCAGCAAACAGCCGCATTTTGTTCCCTTGTCGGGATTACCTAATGCTGAGACTCTGTCCAAATTGTTTATTGAACAGGTGGTTAGATTGCATGGCATCCCTGTTAACATTGTGTCCGACAGGGGGGTTCAGTTCGTTTCCAAATTTTGGAGAGCATTTTGTAGACGGCTGGGTATTGAGTTGTCCTTTTCTTCATCTTACCATCCCGAGACCAATGGGCAGACTGAGAGAACTAATCAGTCAATGGAACAAATTCTGCGGTGTCTGGCTACGTCTCAGCAGGACGATTGGTGTTCCTCACTGCCTATGGCTGAGTTTGCTTTCAATAACCGGGTCCATCAGTCCACGGGTACTACTCCATTTTTTTGTAACTATGGATACCATCCCCATTTCTGTGAATTTTCCAGACTTGATTCTGGGTGTGCTGGGGCTGATTCTGCAGTTCAGCAGTTGGAGGAGGTTTGGAGGGAGGTCCGGCATAATTTTGAGGTGGCTTTAGGTCGGCAAAAGCGCTCTGCTGACAAGAGACGATCGGTAGGATTTAATTTTCAGGTGGGGAATAAAGTTTGGTTGTCTACCAAAAACATTCGTCTGAGAATTCCTTCCACTAAGTTGGGTCCAAAATTTATTGGTCCGTATGAGATCATCGAGATTGTCAACCCAGTGGCTTTTCATCTGCGGTTACCGCAGTCCTTTCGCATTTCTAATGTGTTTCACAAATCTCTGCTCAAGCCTTTTGTTCCTTCTGTTTCCGAGTGTCCTCATCCCCCTCCTCCCGTTGTGGTGGATGGTCAGATGGAACACGAGATTGAGTGTGTCATCGATTCTCGGCAGGTCTGTAGTTCACTTCAGTACTTGGTACATTGGAGGGGTTACGGACCGGAGGAGCGATCCTGGGTTCCGGCACGATCTGTCCATGCTGACCGACTTACTCGTGCCTTTCATAGAAGGTTTCCTGGGAAACCTTGGGGTCCAGTGGCCTGTCATGATTGACTCCTGGCTCAGCTGGAGCTGAGCCTTTTTTTTAGTTTCACTTCTGATGCAGGTCACGTTAGGGGTTAATCCTTTCTGCCTCGTTCTGGAGGTCAGGCTGCTTTATTAGGGCACTGTTTCTCTTAGACTTCGCCAGTGATATTTCTGGCTCTGCTGTGTTCTGCTCTTGAGTGACCTGTTGTCTGCCCTGCCCCCTCCTGACCTCCGTGTTCACCTGACCTGTTAACCTCCTCTGTAGTCTGTTTCCATCAGTGTCTCTCCCGCTGTCTCCCTGTTCCTTCCTTATCTGTTTACCTTAATTCTGTCTTGTCTTCCCACTCCCCCTCGCTTCTAGGCTCTGATTTCCCGGCTGCTGACTATTTGCTTCCCTCTGACTACGTTTAGACTTTGCCCTTGTGTACTTACAAGACCTCATGTTGTGACACGGCTTTCTCACGATTCTACTGCCATCTATTGGGCTTGACTAGTATTACCTCTGCTAGGGAATTCCCTGCTCATACGTTTCCTCCACTTTTACGCCCCCTAGTGGTTTACCAGCTAACTACCTTCTCAGATAGTTTCAGGAATCCTCTCAGTCCCACATTACTGCGCTGTACTGCTATTGTACATTTTAGAGTACAGCGTGACACTTTTATTTAACAGTCCATTCTCAACCGTGGGGCTCCAGTGCCACCTTCACATGGTGCACTGCTCTGGACCCCGGTGATAGCTTGCTGCAGGTGATCTTTCTCCACATACATGCGGTCATGCACATCCGCTTTACACCCCTCTCGGGCAACGATCTCCCTGCGCAGCTGCTGTTGCTGCCGCTCCCAATACAGAGCACCGGCTGCCTGCTCTGGGTCAGCTGATGTAGGTGATGGGCCCAGCCAGAGCCCCTCCATGCCGGCTACAACTGGCACCTTTGGTAATGAGGGACCCTGCTGTGACGTGGCCTGCTCTGCCACCTGGCAGCTACATCCCCGCCATGCCTCAGCTGAGGCCAGGTGTCTGGGAGCAGTCAACGTAACTTGCGGCACCAGCTGCTGGTCGAGGGTCACCTCCGTTGCGGCCGGGCGGACTGCCGGAGCCGTCGTCATCTGGAGCGCGGCTTCCTCTGGGATTGCTGGTGCGTCCAAGTAGGGACGAGGTACTTTCTGGACGCGGGTGTGATGTGGGGCCGGTTTGGGTGTCGGAGCGATTATGGGCGGACGGCTGGCATCTTCTGCAGGCGGGTCTTTGCAGGCTGGTAGAACGGACTTTGCTGCCGGTGTTGGGGGCAGCGAACTGAGCGGGGGAGCAGCGGCAACTGGTACGGGCAGCAAGGGAGGCGATATAGAGGGCAGGGGCAGACCGGGTCCCTCAGCCGCAGGGGCCGGTCCCTGGGGGACATAGGGGCGTCGGTCGCTTACCCGCTCCTCCAAGGTTGCTTCCACTTTGCGTGCTCGCACGGTCACAGCCAGCTCCTCCACCTCGGCCATCCACTGCTCCATTCGGGAATAGAGATGAGCGAACCGGTCGCGGTTCGGCTCGAGGTTGGTTCGCCGAACGGACCTCCCGTTCAAGTTCGGTTCGTCGAACGTTCGACGAACCGAACTCGAACTGCATAGGAAACAATGGCAGGCAATCACAAACACAGAAAAACACCTAGAAAACACCCTCAAAGGTGTCCAAAAGGTCACAAACAACTCACAACACATGGGAAAGTGACAAGGACATATACTCATGCGAAAACAAAAGAGCTGGACAAGGAAAAAGAGGAGGACACACAGATATATGAGTATATGCAAGGAAACATGCCATTATTGTGCAACTTGAGCCCTGCTCATTCTTGGCTTCCAATCTTGATAAATTGCCTGAGCTCGCCACGTACGTCTTGAGGATCTTGTCGTGTCCTGCAGCCAGCGTTCTCTCGGAACCTGTCTTCAGTGCTGCTGTGGGTCTGCTGGCAGATAAGCACACGTGTCTGTCCACTGACAATGTGGACATGGCTCTCAGAGGACTTTTCTTCCCCGGGGTCAGCCAGGGGACGGGAAAGGCACGCGTATTTTTGAGAGTGCTTCATGCAAAGCATCTTTTTCTTTTTCAAAAGGGGGCTCAACCGATGCCAGTCAAGTGGGGTGTGTGTGGCCCAGTGAGTGGCAACGAGGGAGACTGTGGTTGGAGTCCCCTCGCTGTGTTTCTAAAAGAACCAAGATGAACAAGTCATGGCTCTCAGAGGACTTTTCTTCCCCGGGGTCAGCCAGGGGACGGGAAAGGCACGCGTATTTTTGAGAGTGCTTCATGCAAAGCATCTTTTTCTTTTTCAAAAGGGGGCTCAACCGATGCCAGTCAAGTGGGGTGTGTGTGGCCCAGTGAGTGGCAACGAGGGAGACTGTGGTTGGAGTCCCCTCGCTGTGTTTCTAAAAGAACCAAGATGAACAAGTCATGTCTCTCAGAGGACTTTTCTTCCCCGGGGTCAGCCAGGGGACGGGAAAGGCACGCGTATTTTTGAGAGTGCTTCATGCAAAGCATCTTTTCCTTTTTCAAAAGGGGGCTCAACCGATGCCAGTCAAGTGGGGTGTGTGTGGCCCAGTGAGTGGCAACGAGGGAGACTGTGGTTGGAGTCCCCTCGCTGTGTTTCTAAAAGAACCAAGATGAACAAGTCATGGCTCTCAGAGGACTTTTCTTCCCCGGGGTCAGCCAGGGGACGGGAAAGGCACGCGTATTTTTGAGAGTGCTTCATGCAAAGCATCTTTTTCTTTTTCAAAAGGGGGCTCAACCGATGCCAGTCAAGTGGGGTGTGTGTGGCCCAGTGAGTGGCAACGAGGGAGACTGTGGTTGGAGTCCCCTCGCTGTGTTTCTAAAAGAACCAAGATGAACAAGTCATGGCTCTCAGAGGACTTTTCTTCCCCGGGGTCAGCCAGGGGACGGGAAAGGCACGCGTATTTTTGAGAGTGCTTCATGCAAAGCATCTTTTTCTTTTTCAAAAGGGGGCTCAACCGATGCCAGTCAAGTGGGGTGTGTGTGGCCCAGTGAGTGGCAACGAGGGAGACTGTGGTTGGAGTCCCCTCGCTGTGTTTCTAAAAGAACCAAGATGAACAAGTCATGGCTCTCAGAGGACTTTTCTTCCCCGGGGTCAGCCAGGGGATGGGAAAGGCACGCGTATTTTTGAGAGTGCTTCATGCAAAGCATCTTTTTCTTTTTCAAAAGGGGGCTCAACCGATGCCAGTCAAGTGGGGTGTGTGTGGCCCAGTGAGTGGCAACGAGGGAGACTGTGGTTGGAGTCCCCTCGCTGTGTTTCTAAAAGAACCAAGATGAACAAGTCATGGCTCTCAGAGGACTTTTCTTCCCCGGGGTCAGCCAGGGGACGGGAAAGGCACGCGTATTTTTGAGAGTGCTTCATGCAAAGCATCTTTTTCTTTTTCAAAAGGGGGCTCAACCGATGCCAGTCAAGTGAGGTGTGTGTGGCCCAGTGAGTGGCAACGAGGGAGACTGTGGTTGGAGTCCCCTCGCTGTGTTTCTAAAAGAACCAAGATGAACAAGTCATGGCTCTCAGAGGACTTTTCTTCCCCGGGGTCAGCCAGGGGACGGGAAAGGCACGCGTATTTTTGAGAGTGCTTCATGCAAAGCATCTTTTTCTTTTTCAAAAGGGGGCTCAACCGATGCCAGTCAAGTGGGGTGTGTGTGGCCCAGTGAGTGGCAACGAGGGAGACTGTGGTTGGAGTCCCCTCGCTGTGTTTCTAAAAGAACCAAGATGAACAAGTCATGGCTCTCAGAGGACTTTTCTTCCCCGGGGTCAGCCAGGGGACGGGAAAGGCACGCGTATTTTTGAGAGTGCTTCATGCAAAGCATCTTTTTCTTTTTCAAAAGGGGGCTCAACCGATGCCAGTCAAGTGGGGTGTGTGTGGCCCAGTGAGTGGCAACAAGGGAGACTGTGGTTGGAGTCCCCTCGCTGTGTTTCTAAAAGAACCAAGATGAACAAGTCATGGCTCTCAGAGGACTTTTCTTCCCCGGGGTCAGCCAGGGGACGGGAAAGGCACGCGTATTTTTGAGAGTGCTTCATGCAAAGCATCTTTTTCTTTTTCAAAAGGGGGCTCAACCGATGCCAGTCAAGTGGGGTGTGTGTGGCCCAGTGAGTGGCAACGAGGGAGACTGTGGTTGGAGTCCCCTCGCTGTGTTTCTAAAAGAACCAAGATGAACAAGTCATGGCTCTCAGAGGACTTTTCTTCCCCGGGGTCAGCCAGGGGACGGGAAAGGCACGCGTATTTTTGAGAGTGCTTCATGCAAAGCATCTTTTTCTTTTTCAAAAGGGGGCTCAACCGATGCCAGTCAAGTGGGGTGTGTGTGGCCCAGTGAGTGGCAACGAGGGAGACTGTGGTTGGAGTCCCCTCGCTGTGTTTCTAAAAGAACCAAGATGAACAAGTCATGGCTCTCAGAGGACTTTTCTTCCCCGGGGTCAGCCAGGGGACGGGAAAGGCACGCGTATTTTTGAGAGTGCTTCATGCAAAGCATCTTTTTCTTTTTCAAAAGGGGGCTCAACCGATGCCAGTCAAGTGGGGTGTGTGTGGCCCAGTGAGTGGCAACGAGGGAGACTGTGGTTGGAGTCCCCTCGCTGTGTTTCTAAAAGAACCAAGATGAACAAGTCATGGCTCTCAGAGGACTTTTCTTCCCCGGGGTCAGCCAGGGGACGGGAAAGGCACGCGTATTTTTGAGAGTGCTTCATGCAAAGCATCTTTTTCTTTTTCAAAAGGGGGCTCAACCGATGCCAGTCAAGTGGGGTGTGTGTGGCCCAGTGAGTGGCAACGAGGGAGACTGTGGTTGGAGTCCCCTCGCTGTGTTATACATGCTTTTAGAAGGGCATGACATGGCTTGGAGGTTGACTTTCATAAAATGCAAACTGTTGGCTACCAAAATGCTGCCTTTCCAACAACTGTGGTTATAGGCAATGAGGAACATACTGATGAAGATGAGACGCAGATACCCGATTGGGATGACAACTTAAATATTCGGTCAGGGCAAGAAGAAACTCGGTCTGAGGGGGAGGGGAGTGCAAACACAACAATTGATGATGAAGTTCTAGATCCCACCTACTGTCAACCCACAGTCAGACACTCGAGGAGGTCAATAGAGGCGGTGGAGGAGGATGCAACCGACGTCGAAGTAACCTGGCGCCTTCCTGGACACAGTCGGAGCACTGGTAGCACGTCTACAACTGCATCCTCAGCCACCACTCTGCCTCTGAGCATTATTCGGGGTGGATCAACAGGTCGCATGGCCTCTAAGCCTTGCCTAGCCTGGTCCTTTTTTGACATAAAAAAAGATCGGCCAAATTATGTGATCTGTAACATTTGCCATGGTTATCTTAGTAGAGGTCAAAACCTCAGCAGTTTGACAACTTCTTCCATGAATCGTCACATGAATAAATATCATATGGCCTGGTGGGAAGCTCACCGTGCTGCAATGCGGCCTAGTGGAGCCAACCATCCACCGCCTGCCCCTTCCAGGGCATCCGCGCGCTCGTCATCTTCTAGGACTGTGGGGACAGCTGTCACACCTGTTTTTCCACCCACAACTTCCACCACTGTAACCGCAACAGGCAGTTTGCTTGGTAGGTCGTCAGTTGGTTTGGAAGGGGAAACAAGTGAGTGTGTACAGCTCTCTCAGACATCGATAGCACCAACTTTGGATGAAGGCAACATCATGTCTCCGCCTGCACTTTCCTCCCAAAGCTGCATTTTTCCAGGGACACCCTACTCAACACCGTCTACACACAGCAGCCAGATCTCTGTCCCTCAGATGTGGTCAAATAAAAGGCCACTTCCTTCGACCCATGACAAAGCGAAGAGGTTGACTCTATCCCTCTGTAAGCTGTTGGCTACAGAAATGCTGCCTTTCCGCCTAGTGGACACACAGGATTTTAGAGACCTTATATCTGTCGCTGTGCCCCAGTACCAGATGCCTAGTCGCCACTACTTCTCTAAGAAAGGTGTGCCCGCGCTACACCAGCATGTCGCACACAATATCACCGCTTCCTTGAGAAACTCTGTGTGTGAACGGGTGAATTTCAGCACCGATACTTGGACCAGTAAGCATGGACAGGGACGTTACATGTCGCTGACTGGGCACTGGGTAACTATGGTGATAGATGGTGAAGGGTCTGCTGCACAAGTCTTGCCGTCCCCACGACTTGTGTGTCAATCCTCTGTCTGTCCAAGTTCCGCCACTGCTTCTGCATCCTCCACCTCATCTGGGTCCTCCACCTCCGCCCCAAGCCTGCCTGGTCAGGCCACCAGCGTTCTCACTGCGCAGAAGGAATCACGCACCCCTCATTACTATGCTGGCAGCAGAGCGCAACGGCATCAGGCGGTCTTTAGCTTGACATGTCTTGGGAATAAGAGTCACACAGCTGAGGAGTTGTGGTCAGCTCTGCGGTCCGAGTTTAATAAATGGTTGTCTCCACTCAACCTGCAGCCTGGTAAGGCCGTGTGCGACAATGCTGCAAACCTGGGTGCGGCCCTTCGCCTGGGCAAGGTGACACACGTGCCTTGTATGGCTCACGTGTTGAACCTTGTTGTCCAGCAATTTTTAACACACTATCCCGGCCTAGATGGCCTTCTGACCAGGGCACGGAAACTGTCTGCAGTGCTCACTTCCGCCGTTCAAGCGCCGCAGCTGAGCGACTTGCATCGCTCCAGAAGTCTTTCGGCCTGCCGGTTCATCGCCTGAAATGCGATGTGGCGACACGCTGGAATTCAACTCTCCACATGTTACAGCGACTGTGGCAGCACCGCAGAGCCCTGGTGCAATACGTCATGACGTATAGCCTGGGCCAACGAGATGCAGAGGTGGGGCAGATCACCCTGATGGAGTGATCTCAGATCACGGACCTATGCACCCTTCTGCACAGTTTCGACATGGCGACGAATATGTTTAGCGCTGACAATGCCATTATCAGCATGACGATTACAGTCATTTACATGCTGGAGCACACGCTAAACACTATTCGGAGTCAGGGGGTGGGACAACAGGAAGGGGAGGAACTACAGGAGGATTCATATGCGCAAGACACAACAACATCACCAAGGTCCAGACGTTCATCATCACCAACGCGGCAGGCATGGGACCATGGGGGACAGGGATCAACAAGGGCGCATGGTAGCAGGCGAGATGTTGAGGAAGGTGCAGGAGGACATGAAGATATGGAGGACGAACTGTCCATGGACATGGAAGACTCAGCTGATGAGGGGGACCTTGGTCAAATTTAAGTTGAAAGAGGTTGGGGGGAGATGACAGAGGAAGAAAGAACGGTTAGCACCTCTATGCCACAAACACAGCGTGGACTTGGTCCGCATGGCTGCGCAAGACACATGAGTGCCTTCTTGTTGCACTACCTCCAACATGACCCTCGTATTGTCAAAATTAGAAGTGATGATGACTACTGGCTTGCCACACTATTAGATCCCCGGGACAAGTCCAAATTTTGTGACATAATTCCACCCATAGAAAGGGACGCACGTATGCAGGAGTATCAGCAGAAGCTGTTACTCGATCTTAGCTCGGCTTTTCCACCAAACAACCGTGCAGGTGAAGGGAGTGATTCTCCCAGTTGTAACTTGACAAACATGGGACGGCCTCGTCATCTTCAACAGTCTACCCGTACCAGTAGGACCGTATCTGGTGCTGGTAACAGCAATTTTATGGAATCTTTTCATAATTTTTTTAGACCCTCCTTTGCAAGGCCACCAGAGACATCAAGTGTGTCACATAGTCAACGGATGGAGAGGATGATACAGGAGTATCTCCAAATGAACATCGATGCAATGACTTTGCAAATGGAGCCTTGCTCCTTTTGTGCTTCAAATCTAGAAAAATGTCAAGAGCTCTCCAGTTACGCCTTGAAGATTTTGTCGTGTCCAGCTGCCAGCGTTGTCTCTGAACGTGTCTTCAGTGCTGCTGGGTGTGTGCTGACAGATAAGCGCACGCGTCTGTCCAGTGACAATGTGGACAGACTGACGTTCATCAAAATGAACAAGTCATGGATCCAGAAGGAATTTACTACCCCTGTGTCATCCTGGGGAGAGTAAATGCTTGTGGATTTGGAATGTGCTTGATGCAAATCAAAACATCCTGTTTGCAACTAGGGCACAAGTCCTGCCACTGATGGGGTGTCTGTGTGCCCAATTTGGGGAAAAAAGGTAGACTCCGCTTGGAGTAACCCTTGCTTGCTGTGTTTTTTAAAAATGATACAAGATGAACAGATCTGAAGGCAAGATGAAGGCAACATCATGTCTCCGCCTGCACTTTTCTCACAAACCTGCATTTTTCCAGGGACACCCTACTCAACACCGTCTACAGACAGCAGCCAGATCTCTGTCCCTCAGATGTGGTCAAATAAAAGGCCACTTACTGCGACCCATGACAAAGCTAAGTGGTTGACTCTATCCCTCTGTAAGCTGTTGGCTACCGAAATGCTGCCTTTACGCGTAGTGGACACACAGGATTTTACAGACCTTATGTCTGTCGCTGTGCCCCAGTACCAGATGCCCAATCACCACTGCTTCTCCAAGAAAAGCATGCCCGCGCTACACCAGCATGTCGCACACAACATCACCACTTCCTTGAGAAAATCTGTGTGCGACAGGGTGCATTTCAACACAGATACTTGGACCAGTAAGCATAGACAGGGTCATTACATGTCACTGACTGGGCACTGGCAAACTATGGTGAGAGATGGAGAAGGGTCTGCTGTACAAGTCTTGCCGTCCCCACGAGTTGTTTCAATCCTTGTTCTGTATGTAGAAGTTAATACACTGCTTCTGCCTCTTCAACCTCGTGTGGGTCCTCTACCTTGGCGCAAACCCTGTGTGGTCAGGCCACCCTTCCTTGCAACTGCGCACAAGGACTACCACACACCTCCTTACTATGCTGGCAGCAGAGCTCAATGCCATCAGGCGGTCAAAGTTTTACTTTGAAATGTATGGGAAATGTGAGTCACACCGCTATTACAGAGAATAGTAGTCAGGCAGGGTCAAAACATTAATTGAGGAACAGGAACAGAATGGGACGGCCAGGAAAGAATCAGAAAACAAGCAGAGGTGAAATGCGTATCGGCCAACAAGGTACATAAACAGCAAGCAGGAAAAGTAGTCAGGTAACAAGCACACAAAATCATAAAACTGAACTGGGGGTAAAATTAACCAGAGGTTCATAGCTATGTCTGGCAGTGGTCTGCAGACAGGATGGGCATAAAAAAGGGTGTGGTGTCTTCCCATTGGTTGTAGCTGAATGATGGTATTTCATCTGTGAGATACCCACCAGCTACATTCAGCCAGAGATTCTGCATCTGTCAAGGTAATGCAGCCCAGTGGGTGAGCATAACCTGCGTCCACCTGCGCCGCTGGCATCGACTACTCTCCCATCATCAGCACTATTCATGAAAGGAACACGTTGTCACCTGGCGACCGGAGTACAAATTGACGGAGCGGACTCCGTTGGTGACTTAACAGCCGTGTGCGGCAATGATGCAAACCTGGCTGCGGGCCATCCTCAGGGCAATGTGACACACGTGCCTTTTAGGGCTCACGTGTTGAACCGAATTCGCCAGCAATTTTTAAAACACCATCACGGCCTACATGGCCTTGTGCAGTGGGCACGCTCGCTATGTGCTCACTTCCATCGTGCGCACACAGCAGCTCAACAACTTTCATCACTCCGGAAGTCTTAGGGTCTGGCAGTTAAACGTCGTAAATGCGATGTTTCGACACGCAGGAATTGGAATCTGCACATGTTGCAGCGTGTGTGGCAGCACCGCAGAGCCCTGCTGAAATACGGTAAGACATATAGCCTGGGATAACTTGATCCAGAGGTGGTGCAGATCACGCTGCTGGAGTGGTGTCAGATCAAGGACCTATGCACCCTGCTACACAGTTTTGAAATGTCGACGAAGATGTTTAGCACTGGCAATGTCATTCTCAGCGTGACAATTCTGGTCATCTACATGATGGAGCACACTGTAATTATTATTCGGAGTCAGGTGTTGGGACAAGAGGAAGGGGAGGAAGTACAGGAGGAGTCATATGCGGAAGGGATAACAAGATCTACGAGGTCCAGATGGTCAGCGGCACCTATGCGGCAGTCATGGTGAGGGAGAGGGATTAACAAGGGCGCATAGTATCAGCAAAAAGTGTTGATGAAAGTGCAGGAGCCCATGAAGAAATGGAGGACGAACTGGCGATGGGCATGGAAGACTCAGCAGATGAGTGAGAGCTTGCTCACATTTCGGTTGTGCGAGGTTGGGGGGAGAGGGCAGAGGAAGGATGCACGATTCTCACCTCTCTGCCACCAACACACCAAGGACTTGGTCCTCCTGGATGCACAAGACACATGAGCGCCTTCTTGCTGCACTACCTACATGACCCTCGGATTGTATGAATTTGAACTAATCCTGAATACTGGGTTGCCACACTGTTAGATCCCCGGTACAAGACAAAATTTGGCGAACTAATTCCTGCCATAGAAATAGACGCACGTATACAGGAGTATCTGCAGAATGTGGTACGCAATCTTAGATCTACTTGTCCACTAAACACCAGTGCTGCACAGAGTGAATCTCAACGCTTTGTCATGGATAGGAGGAAATGGTTTTTTACTTGTCCACATCGGAGGGACCGAGGGATGGCTGCTGTGCTGAGATGGCGTTGAGTACGGTGTCCCTGCACAGTTGCACTTTTGGTCATATCCCAAAATGAGTTGAAAAAGGACAGATGCTGTTGGAAAGGGGAACAGGTGTGTTGGAAAGGGGAAAAAAGTTTTGGTCCGTGGATTTGGTGGTTAAGCAACTGTAACATTTGCTGAAGAAACAACATCTGTTACAGTGGGACTGGCAGATTTGGATAAAGTGGTATATAATCTGTGACCGCTATATAACGAAAATTAATAAGAAAAGAAAGAGAAAGGTATATATCCCCATCAGCAGTCAGTGTCCACCGTGCTCCCAGTTGGAAAAGGAGAGGTTGGCAACTTGAAGGTTTGGTGGAGGATATAGAGCTGTGTGGCTATGAAACTAATAGTAGCCTGAACCGAGTTAGACGCCATTCGGATCTGGAGACTGTGAGCCCTGTTAGCGTCACAGGGTCCACATGCCCACCCAGCCCAGGAACTCCCTGTTAACAACACAGGGGCCATTGAGTACGCTGACCGTGTGCGTAGGGGCCACACCTGTGGACAGCAGGCGCATCAGCAGCAGCAGGCCTGTTAATGCCACTGGGCTGCACAAGCAGGACTGTTAGGACAGGAGCTGGTCTTAACCGTTCTGCGTTACCAACTGTGGTGGTGGCCTGCATCCACCACCCGATCCCTGCCTACCTCTGGCATAAAGCCGCAATGGGTTCAACACATGGAGGTGTGCTCTTTCGGAGCATAATAGAAGACTGCGCACCTCCTTGTTGGCTCCAGCCCCTTTTATAACCTTGGTCCGCCCCAAACCAGGGTGAACCACAATGCACCTCCTGGAGACAAAAGTAGAGTGACACGTCATGAGTGGCATAACTAGCGTCCTATTTGGAAACGCAACTTCAATGATGACCTCATGGCTGCCATGACCCAAACACCTCACCAGTCATCGTCTGAGCATCAATAATGCGGTGACAAGTCATAGGTGTGGGCCTCTGCAAGCCATTTGGGAGGACACCTGATGCCCTGTGGTCTATATGGGACCCCCACATCAGGGCCAGGGCCAAAGAGTTCATTACCGGACCTAGTCTCTGATGCAGGAAGTGCCTGAGCATGCTCAGTAGCATGAAATACAGTCTCTGAAAAAAGACTATCAGCTTTAGCATGGTGTCTATGCCCAAAACAGGACTTATACCCGGCACGGAATGCAAGCACCTGTGCAAAGAGGCTTTTCACACTTAGTGTGGGAGCATGCGCTGTATCCCGAAATGAAAACTTAGCGTCAGGAATGGCACAGTCAGGCTGAGCATACTCACTAGGCGAAACACTGTAATTATGCTGCAGCTGGGGTACATCGGCACACGCATGCGCACTAGCTGCCTCTCCACACTTAGACGTGGAGGGGAAATTTGTCTTGGAGATGCTGTCTATGAACAGAAGGAAAAGCTAAAGGAAGCCTGACTTTCTATCCCTCCGAATTATGAAATGCAGCAATGAATTCCATGAGTTTGCTATAACATTAGCGTAGCAAAATGTGCATGAGGGTGTGATGTAGAGGTGCTAGAAATAGCTTGTCACCAGTGGTGCACTAATGGAATACAACAGCCAGTTCTATGATGCCACAAAATGGCAGTATTTTGTGCTATCATTATAGCTTATTAAAAACAGAGCACGAGGTTGTCATGCAGAGGTGCTGCACATAGATTTGCAGTAGTGTGACTAGACAAAAGTACAATAGCCACGTTTAGGATACAACTAGGTACAGTGAGTGTTTGCTAGTATAATGGCTGAGTTTAAAAAAGTTTGAGTGTGCAATGCAGGCAGATGTCCTGCAAATAACGTTCCAATACTGTGAATTGACAAAAGTACAATAGCCACGTTTAGGATACAACTAGGTACAGTGAGTGTTTGCTAGTATAATGGCTGAGTTTAAAAAAGTTTGAGTGTGCAATGCAGGCAGACGTGCTGCAAATAACGTTCCAATACTGTGAATTGACAAAAGTACAATAGCCACGTTTAGGATACAACTAGGTACAGTGAGTGTTTGCTAGTATAATGGCTGAGTTTAAAAAAGTTTGAGTGTGCAATGCAGGCAGACATCCTGCAAATAACGTTCCAATACTGTGAATTGACAAAAGTACAATAGCCACGTTTAGGATACAACTAGGTACAGTGAGTGTTTGCTAGTATAATGGCTGAGTTTAAAAAAGTTTGAGTGTGCAATGCAGGCAGACGTCCTGCAAATAACGTTCCAATACTGTGAATTGACAAAAGTACAATAGCCACGTTTAGGATACAACTAGGTACAGTGAGTGTTTGCTAGTATAATGGCTGAGTTTAAAAAAGTTTGAGTGTGCAAGGCAGGCAGATGTCCTGCAAATAACGTTCCAATACTGTGAATTGACAAAAGTACAATAGCCACGTTTAGGATACAACTAGGTACAGTGAGTGTTTGCTAGTATAATGGCTGAGTTTAAAAAAGTTTGAGTGTGCAATGCAGGCAGACGTGCTGCAAATAACGTTCCAATACTGTGAATTGACAAAAGTACAATAGCCACGTTTAGGATACAACTAGGTACAGTGAGTGTTTGCTAGTATAATGGCTGAGTTTAAAAAAGTTTGAGTGTGCAATGCAGGCAGACGTCCTGCAAATAACGTTCCAATACTGTGAATTGACAAAAGTACAATAGCCACGTTTAGGATACAACTAGGTACAGTGAGTGTTTGCTAGTATAATGGCTGAGTTTAAAAAAGTTTGAGTGTGCAATGCAGGCAGACGTGCTGCAAATAACGTTCCAATACTGTGAATTGACAAAAGTACAATAGCCACGTTTAGGATACAACTAGGTACAGTGAGTGTTTGCTAGTATAATGGCTGAGTTTAAAAAAGTTTGAGTGTGCAATGCAGGCAGACGTCCTGCAAATAACGTTCCAATACTGTGAATTGACAAAAGTACAATAGCCACGTTTAGGATACAACTAGGTACAGTGAGTGTTTGCTAGTATAATGGCTGAGTTTAAAAAAGTTTGAGTGTGCAAGGCAGGCAGATGTCCTGCAAATAACGTTCCAATACTGTGAATTGACAAAAGTACAATAGCCACGTTTACGATACAACTAGGTACAGTGAGTGTTTGCTAGTATAATGGCTGAGTTTAAAAAAGTTTGAGTGTGCAATGCAGGCAGACGTGCTGCAAATAACGTTCCAATACTGTGAATTGACAAAAGTACAATAGCCACGTTTAGGATACAACTAGGTACAGTGAGTGTTTGCTAGTATAATGGCTGAGTTTAAAAAAGTTTGAGTGTGCAAGGAAGGCAGATGTCCTGCAAATAACGTTCCAATACTGTGAATTGACAAAAGTACAATAGCCACGTTTAGGATACAACTAGGTACAGTGAGTGTTTGCTAGTATAATGGCTGAGTTTAAAAAAGTTTGAGTGTGCAATGCAGGCAGACGTGCTGCAAATAACGTTCCAATACTGTGAATTGACAAAAGTACAATAGCCACGTTTAGGATACAACTAGGTACAGTGAGTGTTTTCTAGTATAATGGCTGAGTTTAAAAAAGTTTGAGTGTGCAATGCAGGCAGACGTCCTGCAAATAACGTTCCAATACTGTGAATTGACAAAAGTACAATAGCCACGTTTAGGATACAACTAGGTACAGTGAGTGTTTGCTAGTATAATGGCTGAGTTTAAAAAAGTTTGAGTGTGCAATGCAGGCAGACGTGCTGCAAATAACGTTCCAATACTGTGAATTGACAAAAGTACAATAGCCACGTTTAGGATACAACTAGGTACAGTGAGTGTTTGCTAGTATAATGGCTGAGTTTAAAAAAGTTTGAGTGTGCAATGCAGGCAGACGTCCTGCAAATAACGTTCCAATACTGTGAATTGACAAAAGTACAATAGCCACGTTTAGGATACAACTAGGTACAGTGAGTGTTTGCTAGTATAATGGCTGAGTTTAAAAAAGTTTGAGTGTGCAAGGCAGGCAGATGTCATGCAAATAACGTTCCAATACTGTGAATTGACAAAAGTCCAATAGCCACGTATAGGATGCCACTAGGTACACTGAGTGTTTGCTAGTAAAATTGCTTAGTTTAAAAAAGTTGTAGTGTGCAATGCAGGCAGACGTGCTCTGCAAATGTCTTTGCACTAGTGGGACTATAGCAAAGTCCAATAGCCACGTATAGGATGCCACTAGGTACACTGAGTGTTTGCTAGTAAAATTGCTTAGTTTAAAAAAGTTGTAGTGTGCAATGCAGGCAGACGTGCTCTGCAAATGTCTTTGCACTAGTGGGACTATAGCAAAGTCCAATAGCCACGTATAGGATGCCACTAGGTACACTGAGTGTTTGCTAGTAAAATTGCTTAGTTTAAAAAACTTGGAGTGTGCAATGCAGGCAGATGTGCTCTGCTAATGTCTTTGCACTAGTGGGACTATAGCAAAGTCCAATAGCCACGTATAGGATGCCACTAGGTACACTGAGTGTTTGCTAGTATAATGGCTTCGTTATAATTAGTTGGAGTGTGCAACGCAGGCAGATGCGCTCTGCAAATGTCTTGGCACTAGTGGGACTATAGCAAAGTCCAATAGCCACGTATAGGATGCCACTAGGTACACTGAGTGTTTGCTAGTAAAATTGCTTAGTTTAAAAAAGTTGTAGTGTGCAATGCAGGCAGACGTGCTCTGCAAATGTCTTTGCACTAGTGGGACTATAGCAAAGTCCAATAGCCACGTATAGGATGCCACTAGGTACACTGAGTGTTTGCTAGTATAATGGCTTCGTTATAATTAGTTGGAGTGTGCAACGCAGGCAGATGCGCTCTGCAAATGTCTTGGCACTAGTGGGACTATAGCAAAGTCCAATAGCCACGTATAGGATGCCACTAGGTACACTGAGTGTTTGCTAGTAAAATTGCTTAGTTTAAAAAAGTTGTAGTGTGCAATGCAGGCAGACGTGCTCTGCAAATGTCTTTGCACTAGTGGGACTATAGCAAAGTCCAATAGCCACGTATAGGATGCCACTAGGTACACTGAGTGTTTGCTAGTAAAATTGCTTAGTTTAAAAAAGTTGTAGTGTGCAATGCAGGCAGACGTGCTCTGCAAATGTCTTTGCACTAGTGGGACTATAGCAAAATCCAATAGCCACGTATAGGATGCCACTAGGTACACTGAGTGTTTGCTAGTAAAATTGCTTAGTTTAAAAAACTTGGAGTGTGCAATGCAGGCAGATGTGCTCTGCTAATGTCTTTGCACTAGTGGGACTATAGCAAAGTCCAATAGCCACGTTTAGGATGCCACTAGGTACACTGAGTGTTTGCTAGTATAATGGCTTACTTAGAATGAGTTGGAGTGTGCAGAGGACAAGAGGGTACAGTGGCAGGATTGTGGTGCTCTGGGTAGAGGAATGGAAGCCTGCCTTTCTATTCCCTCCTAATGGTGAAATGCAGGGAGGAAATCCCTGACCTGGGCTACACAGACGCTGTTGCTGTTTGCAGGACCTGTCACTTATGGCTCTCTGACCCTGCCGCTTTGAGCCCTTAAAAGGACTGCTAGAATGTGCTCTCCCTAAGCTGTCTAACGCTGTGTATGCAGCGCATACAGCTGTATCGGCTATAGGACTCAGGAGGACGGAGCTGCGACACTGATGTCTGACACCAAAGACGCAGAAGGCAGATAATGGCGTTCGTGAAGAAAATGTCCGGTTTTATAATGCAGGGACATGTGACATGCAGATCCTATCACACATGCCGTTGCTTCTCTGGCTCAAAGTCCACTTAGGTGTGTGTGTGTCTGTGATTGGCTGACATGCTGGCCCGCCCCACAAGACGCGCGCGCTTAGGGAAGGAAGACAAGAAAAAAAAAAAAAAATGGCGATCGCCATTATAGAAACAGCAGTGATCTGAAGGCGCTGTTCACGCACACTATACACTGAAATGTGATAATAGTTTGATTCACAGAGTGACTTACACTATTACAGCAGAAACCAAGCTAGGATTTAGCTGTTTTTTGGCTGCTAGAACCGTTCTCGAACGTTTCTAGAACTATCGAGCTTTTGCAAAAAGCTCGAGTTCTAGTTCGATCTAGAACATGCCCCAAAATCACTCGAGCCGCGAACTGGAGAACCACGAACCACGAACCGCGCTCAACTCTATTCGGGAATCAGCCTGGGTCTGGATCCTTTGACACATCCTTCCGCGTTGGTGTCCAGGAACGGGTTTCGGCAGAGTCCTGGCGTCCCTGCACTTCACGGCGTCAGTTACATGCTGCAGCTCTTCACCCGCTCCCCCCTTGGTCTTTTTGGGGCACTCTGCTTTCTTTTTGCACCGCTCTGCTCTCAGGGGGCGGGGCTCTACTTTTGCGCCCGTTCTGCTTGGAGAAGACGGCTTGGGCGGGAAACTTGACGCCACAGGATGGTGACAAGATGGCGGATTCTGCAATTTTTCAACGGGGACTCCGCTGACAATAACTTCAAGGCGCACTTCCACGGTAATTGGATGGGTTCTATCCTGTTCGTGACGCCAGAAGAGTCGATGTGTACCGCCCCGGGGTTCGGCTAACTGCCGAGCTGCTCGGATCCGTGCTCGTCGGTGGGTGGCTCGAGCTCCTCAGGGACCTGTGGGTCATGTCACTCTAAAAGGCTACATGTAGGGACTTCGGTGGGGAGGTCCACGGCCGAAGCCATGGTCGGTTGTAGGGGATTTGAGTTTGTGATGCCACCCGCGGGTTGTGGTGAATGGATGGACACCACCGCTGCCGTTGACTAGGCTCCCGGGGACTGTGTTGCGCAGCTTGGTGTTGACCCCTCCGTGGGTAGGGGAATGATGGTCCCAGGGGCTCGAGGGAGGTGCTGAGGCGGGGAATTGGATGCGTGCTGGGGTGTCGGTGCGGTGCTGCGCGGTGCGCGGCCCGAAGGCACTGTTGTACTCACTATTACAAACATGCTGGAGTCTGTGGTAAACCAAACAAGATGGTGAACGGTGCCCGCAGCCGGCTGCAGTTTTCCCCTTAACAGGTTGGTGGTTTCCGTCTTTCTCCTGCACCTCACTTATGTATAAACTGTTGACTCCTATGCCTGAGCAACGGTAGTCCACTCCCCGGCTTGGTATGTGCTGGGAGAGCCCTTTTTGCCCGCAGACGCTGTCCCCTTGGTTCTATATGCCTGGGCAGTGGCGTTACCCTAATGGTTGGGCTGTTGTCTTCAGTCGGGCCTTAGGTGGGAAAGGTTTTAACGTCCAGTCCTCAATCAGTTGATTTGACTCATCCCAGTTGTTTCTGGGCCTCATACTGGGTCTGAGTACCCCTCCTGGTGCTCCAGTTTCCAATCAGTTCCCCGGTTCGGTACCGGCGGTCCACCGCGCGTTCCCGGTCCCTACGGTTCCACCAGCTGTAATCCCAGCTCCTACAGGTGGCCACCACCATCTGCCTCCTTGCCAGAGGTGACTGGGATCCAATACAGACAGCTGGTGTAGACTATGGCAGGCCTGGACACAGGTCTGCCCTTGAACTTGACTCCACTCCACTGTCAAAGCTCAACTTCAACTACTATTGTTCCCGCCTCCAGGCCTGTGAACTCCTCGGTGGGCGGAGCCAAGCACCTGGCTCCGCCCCCCTGGTGTGAAATTCAAACCTGGAGGGAGGTGACAAGAGTTTTGTAGTTTGGCTGCTGTGACCTTATTAGGGGGGGGTGTAAGGGCCTACTTGTGACAACCTGGCTAGTCCAGAGTGTCACATGAGTGACGGTGACGTTGCTAAAGTGACTCCATGGTATCACGCCCACAGGGGCATGACACCACGGAAAGTATGCAGGGCAAGGCGCCACCCCTGTGACCATATTCCCTGCTATTTACATAGGAAATATGAAGGTAATAAAACATTTTTTATTAGTTTCATATTATACAATTTTATAGCACAGGGATGGGTAGGGAGGCGTAATTATGGCACACCTGAGTCTGCTGATAGCTCGGAACGCATATTTTAGGGGACAGGTTCCCTTTAAGGCTCCACTGAATAAAAAAACCTGCTGGAATTGACTCGCCCACCCCAGGGCTATGGGACACCCGGTGCCGAGCAGGACTAGTCCGAGGGTCGTCAGTGGTGGCGGGGCCCGACTCCGTGGCCCTAATCGGTGTCAATTAAATATGGCTGGTGAATAAAGTTTATGGTTCTCGTGACGCCACCTGTGGTTTGCGGCTATTAAGCCGCCGCTGCTGTATGGGGCCTCCGGGGCTGATGGTATGGCAGCTTGGATGGTCCTGCTCCCCACAGAGAGAGAGGGGAGCCAGCACGATCTGAAAATGGCATGCATCATATAAAAAGTGCAAATTCACAGATTTATTCCAACTGTACTGTAATATAAATGAGATTTTTAGCAAATAATTGATCAATTCTTTGAGCCACCCCTGCCAACGTCACGGCAAATCTCAATAGGGGGGGTCCTACTCTATATTCTGTATTTCATGTGCCATGCGGCCTCCTAGATAAAGTTAAAAGCAGAACCATAGTGGAGCACACATACCTGTAACCTGTATATATAACCGCTTCTATGTTGCAAAAGAGGCAATTGTGGATAGAGGCCAGCCCAGGTCCCAGCATGTGGAGCAAGCTCTACACATACCAAGACTATATCAGAACTGACCCTCCCAGTGCCAGACAGCAACCATTGATAAAGGCGGACCAGATCCAAGTATGGTGCTTAATTAGCAATGCCTGTGGAAAGGGTGAGGCAACTGAATGTGTACAGCTACCAACAGGTGGAATATATTGCAAACCAAGATCAGGCATGCATAGCATAGGGGTGACCAGCCACCAGACATTTGTAGCATAATTACACCCAAACAGAGAGAGAGGGGTGCCAGCACGATCTGAAAATGGCATGCATCATATAAAAAGTGCAAATTCACAGATTTATTCCAACTGTACTGTAATATAAATGAGATTTTTAGCAAATAATTGATCAATTCTTTGAGCCACCCCTGCCAACGTCACAGCAAATCTCAATAGGGGGGTCCTACTCTTTATTCTGTATTTCATGTGCCATGTGGCCTCCTAGATAAAGTTAAAAGCAGAACCATAATGGAGCACACATACGTGTAATGTCTCTATCCACAATTGCCTTTTTTGCAACATGGAAGCAGCTATATACAGGTTACAGGTATGTGTGCTCCATTATGGTTCTGCTTTTAACTTTATCTAGGAGGCCGCATGGCACATGAAATACGTAATATAGGTTAGGACCCCCCTATTGAGATTTGCCGTGACGTTGGCAGGGGTGGCTCAAAGAATTGATCAATTATTTGCTAAAAATCTCATTTTTTTTTTTCTATTATAGTACAGTTAGAATAAATCTGTGAATTTTCACTTTTTATATGATGCATGCCAATTTCAGATCGTGCTGGCTCCTTTTTCTCTGTCATGACTGTAGTTATGCTACAATTTCTGGTGACTGACCATCACCATATCATGCACGCCTGAATTTGGTTTGCAATGTATTCCTCCTGTTGGTAGCTGTTCAGATTCAGTTACCTCACCCCTTTCCACAGGCAATGCTAATTAAGCACCATTCTTGGATCTGGTCCGCCTTTATCAATCGTTGCTGTCTGGCACTGGGAGGGTCAGTTCTGATATAGTCCTGGTATGTGTAGAGCTTGCTCCACATGCTGGGACCTGGGCTGGTCTCTATCCACAATTGCCTTTTTTGCAATATGGAAACGGCTACAGTGCCTACAAGTAGTATTCAACCCCCTGCAGATTTAGCAGGTTTACACATTCGGAATTAACTTGGCATTGTGACATTTGGACTGTAGATCAGCCTGGACGTGTTAAATGCACTGCAGCAAAAAAGAATGTTATTTTTTTATTTTTTTTTTAAATTGTGAAAAGTTTTTTCAGAGGGTCATTTATTATTCAACCCCTCAAACCACCAGAATTCTGTTTGGTTCCCCTAAAGTATTAAGAAGTATTTCAGGCACAAAGAATAATGAGCTTCACATGTTTGGATTAATTAACTCTTTTTCCAGCCTTTTCTGAGTAATTAAGACCCTCCCCAAACTTGTGAACAGCACTCATACTTGGTCAACATGGGAAAGACAAAGGAGCATTCCAAGGCCATCAGAGACAAGATCGTGAAGGGTCACAAGGCTGGCAAGGGGTACAAAACCCTTTCCAAGGAGTTGGGCCTACCTGTCTCCACTGTTGGGAGCATCATCCGGAAGTGGAAGGCTTATGGAACTACTGTTAGCCTTCCACGTTCTGGACAGCCTTTGAAAGTTTCCACCCGTGCCGAGGCCAGGCTTGTCCGAAGAGTCAAGGCTAACCCAAGGACAACAAGGAAGGAGCTCCAGGAAGATCTCATGGCAGTGGGGACATTGGTTTCAGTCAATACCATAAGTAACGTACTCAACCGCAATGGTCTCCGTTCCAGACGAGCCCGTAAGGTACCTTTACTTTCAAAGCGTCATGTCAAGGCTCGTCTACAGTTTGCTCATGATCACTTGGAGGACTCTGAGTCAGACTGGTTCAAGGTTCTCTGGTCTGATGAGACCAAGATCGAGATCTTTGGTGCCAACCACACACGTGACGTTTGGAGACTGGATGGCACTGCATATGACCCCAAGAATACCATCACTACAGTCAAGCATAGTGGTGGCAGCATCATGATGTGGGGCTGTTTCTCAGCCAAGGGGCCTGGCCATCTGGTCTGCATCCATGGGAAGATGGATAGCACGGCCTACCTGGAGATTTTGGCCAAGAACCTCCGCTCCTCCATGAAGGATCTTAAGATGGGTCGTCATTTCATCTTCCAACAAGACAACAACCCAAAGCACACAGCCAAGAAAACCAAAGCCTGGTTCAAGAGGGAAAAAATCAAGGTGTTGCAGTGGCCTAGTCAGTCTCCTGACCTTAACCCAATTGAAAACTTGTGGAAGGAGCTCAAGATTAAAATCCACATGAGACACCCAAAGAACCTTGATAACTTGGAGAAGATCTGCATGGAGGAGTGGGCCAAGATAACTCCAGAGACCTGTGCCGGTCTGATCAGGTCTTATAAAAGACGATTATTAGCTGTAATTGCAAACAAGGGTTATTCCACAAAATATTAAACCTAGGGGTTGAATAATAATTGACCCACACTTTTATGTTGAAAATTTAATAAAATTTAACTGAGCAACATAACTTGCTGGTTTGTAAGATTTATGCATCTGTTAAGAAATCCTGCTCTTGTTTGAAGTTTGCAGGCTCTAACTTATTTGCATCTTATCAAACCTGCTAAATCTGCAGGGGGTTGAATACTACTTGTAGGCACTGTATATACAGGTTACAGGTATGTGTGCTCCATTATGGTTCTGCTTTTAACTTTATCTAAGAGGCCGCATGGCACATGAAATACGTAATATAGGTTAGGACCCCCCTATTGAGATTTGCCGTGACGTTGGCAGGGGTGGCTCAAAGAATTGATCAATTATTTGCTAAAAATCTCTTTTTTTTTTTTTTCTATTATAGTACAGTTGGAATAAATCTGTGAATTTTCACTTTTTATATGATGCATGCCAATTTCAGATCGTGCTGGCTCCTTTTTCCCCACAGGTGGAGCGGTACCCCAGGGCAACAGTTGGTGCTCGTGAGAGTCTATGGTGTGATGTTGTGTAAATAATACGGTGCAGGGCTGACAGGCAGTGAAAGAAACAGGCACAAACAGTAGTCTCTTTACCTTCTCCTCTTTTACTTGGCAAACGGTTAGTCCTGGGAGACCGTTACAGGTGGTAGAGGGCTCCGGCCGGCCTGGAAGTAACTGAGGTATCTTTTTGGCCAGATGAGTATGAGGCCTACTCCTGTTCTTTCCTTACTGTTATAGGACCCTGCTCTCTGGATTGGCAATGGCCCTCTTGCTGCTGGGACCTGTGGTTCGTCCCTCTCCCTGTGTGGTAGGCTGCGCAGGCCCTCTCTGGTGCTTCTCTGCTGGAGTCCACACCGGGCCCTTGGGATGCAGCTGTACCTTCAGATTGCTTCTGGGCCAGGGGGCTTGCAGCTCTCCTGCCCTCCGGATTCGGCTACCAGGGAAGGAATTTACACCCTAGCAACCACAGACTCTGATGTCCGAGTCTCTTCTGTGCCTCTCTGCTCCTCCTGCTTCACTGGGCCAAGCTACTCCAGCTCCAGGCCCCAGTCCGCAAGACAGCACTACTCTGCGTCTGCTTTCTCTGCTTTCTCTCTACAGACTGAACACTAACTCCTCCCTCAGGTCCGACTTAAGGAATGCTCCCTGGAACTCCAGGTTCAGAGCTCCCCCTGCTGGCCTGAGGGAGAAACTGCGTTGGATGGTAAACTTACTGGCCAATAGACCTCCCAATTACCTCCAGGCTCAGCATTAACCCTTTGGAGGGGCAATGCTGTTGTGGCGACCAGGTCCTGGGGCGCCACACAATGGTGCTTTAACTGATAGCTGTGCTCCTTCTATGTCAGCCAGGGATGGTGCCAGTGGTGCCCTGGGTATTGCCTTGTGCAGTACAAATAAATGGGCTATATTTATCTATTCTCCCTTGTAAAAATGTAAAATCTAGGGCTAAAACAACATTTTAGTGGTACAATGTAATTATTTTATCATCACTGCCCAATGGAATAAAATTCTGTTAAAAAATTGTGTTGTCAGTATGCTCACTACACCACTTAATACATTTATTCAGGGGTGTACTTTGTAAAATTGGGTCTCTAAAGGAAGGCTGCAACTATTCTGGCATCTAAGAAGCTTTCCAGTAAAATGGCCACTCCAATATGGCGCTCCTTCCCTTCTGAATTTTGAATTGTACCTGGAAAAGTCATTTCTTACCACATAAATGGTATAAGTATACTCATGAGAAACTGTGTAAAGCATTCTATGGACCATTTATCTCCTAGTAGTCATTTTGAAAATTAAAAACTTGGGGGCTAAAACAACAATTTAGTGGTAAAAAAAATCTGAGCCTGGTAGTTATAGGCTGGTAAGTTTAACCTCTACTGAGGGTAAAATCCTTGAGAGGTCCCTAAGAGATGCCATCTTGGAGTATCTAAAGAAGAATAACCTTATGACAGAGTATCAATATGGGTTTATGAGGGATCGGTCCTGTCAAACTAGTTTGATCAGCTTCTATGAGGAGGTAAGTTCCAGACTGGACTAGGAAAATGCAGAGGATGTTTTCTATATGGATTTTTCAAAGGTGTTTGATTCAGTGCCACACAAAATGTTGATACATAAAATGAGATTTATGGAAATAGAGGAAAACGTGTAACTGGGTTAAGAACTGGCTCAGTGATAGGAAACAGTGGGTGGTTATTAATTGGACCCACTCGGACTGGGTCACAGTTAACAGTGATGTACCACAGGGATCAGTATCAGTAAAACAGGATCTTTTTAACATATTTATTAATTACCTTGTAGAGGGCATTGAGAGTACAGTTTCAATATTTGCAGATGATCCTAAACTATAGTGCTCAAAAAAATAAAGGGAACACTTAAACAGCACAATGGTATTTTAGTGTTCCCTTTATTTTTTTGAGCAAGGTCATTTAATATTGTAGAGGGATTTGGGTAGACTGGAGTCTTGGGCTGAGAAATGGCAATTGAAGTTTAATGTGGATAAATGTAAAGTCAAGAGGAAATAAAATGTATAACTACTGTATATACTCAATTATAAATCATTGGGTAAAACTGTTACTGAAAAAGACTTGGGCGTATGGGCGAACGGCAAACTCAGTGAATCTGACCTGTTTTGACTCTTATTTTATTCTTATTGCTCCCCTGAGTATTCTGGGTTTTCTTTTTGCATTCCACCAAACAGTTCAACAGATATGAGTCTTTTTTTCTGGTGCTAATTCTCATAGTCTTTACCAAAGTGACGTGGCTCATAGGAGTCTTTTGGGGCAAGTCTTCCTGCTGCTCCTCATTATTACTCTGTGAGCCATGCTCCTTATAAACACCATATAAAATAGTGCAAAATAAAAATTGCGGATTTGAGAAAAAAGTCAGATTACTCAGGGAAGCAGAGGATAGAAGAGAGGAGCAAAAATGGGTCAAATTTGACCTTGTGACAGGTCCTCATTAAGTAGCAATATATTAATGTGGGATTTCTTTGGTGAACCTAGTATAAAAATACACATTCAAACACAAAGTATGTAAACTAGTGTCTGTGACTCGTCACTGACTTGGCCTGTGGCTATGTCTGATGATGCCTGTTAATGTACCTATTTGGGTCAGCACAATGCTCTGTGACATCATAAAACAATTTTTGAAAATCTCTAACTATTCTAAAGTAAGCAATGGATCCACCAAGGGAAAGGACTGGAAACTGGCAGAAATATCTGACCAAACCCAAGAATGAGCTTCATTTCCTGCCTTTATCTGATGGTGTATGATCCATGTCCTTTCTTCCCAAGTTAAATGGGAATAACCAGAAACAAAAACACAAGAAGAAATGTAATTATCGCAACAATAGAATACAGGCATCTTGCTCTAAAGGGCACCACCTGTTTTATTTAGCTTGAAACTTATTAATGAGATACCAAATGGAATGACTCATAGATGTCTCATAGATAAAACTACTCATAGAAGTCTCATAAATGAAACAACTCATAGAAGTCTCATAGAGGAAACTACTCATAGATGTCTCATAGATGAAACTACCCATAGATGTCTCATAGATGAAACTACCCAAAGAAGTCTCATATAATATGTTAGGATCTTAATTTATTAATAGGGTTGATCGAATACCTCAAATATTCGGCTTCACGAATATTTGCCAAATAGGTCGCCGCTATTCAACTATTCGCGAATATTCGATGCGCAATGTAAGGCTCTGTGCGCACTGGGAAATGGAATTTTCTTGAGAAAATTCCGCATGCCCTCAAAGATTACCGCACCCGCGGTAAAAAAAAACGCGGGAAACCGCACCCGAAAACCGCATGCGGTTTGCCGCGGTTTTCTGCGGTTTTACCGCGGTATTATTCGCGGTATTGCCGCGGTTTTGCCGCGTGCGGGTTGGGATGTGCTTTATTGCATTCAATGCAATAAAGCACATTGAAAAAAAAAAAAAATACATTTAATTCTGATAGTGGATAGACAGAAGAATAGATAGAGGGATAGATGGATAGACAGACAGAGGGATAGATAGAGGGATAGATAGAGAGATAGATGACAGATCGCTGCATTTCCCACGGTCGGCAGTGAGTTCACATTACCGGCCGTGGGAAATGACCGGTAATTACCTCTGCTGTCTGCTGCATTCAGCCTGTGTCTGACAGTCGCGGCTGGATGTCAGCAGTGCAGGACGCAGGAGCTGGAGCTGTGGATTATGTCGGAGCGCTGGACTACGCCGGAGCTTTGTTTGGGGGGGTTAATAAAACGGTGAACGAGGCTTGTTGGTTTTATTTAAAATAAAGGATTTTTCGGTGTCTGTGTTTTATTCACTTTACTTATGGGTTGATCATGGCAGCTGTCACATAGACGCTGCCATGATCAAGCCTGGAGTTAATGCCGGTGGTCCCCCATCACCATTAACCCCTTGTATTACCTTGCCACCACTGCTACACGGTGGCAAGAAGAGCCGAGGACACGCCGGTATTGTCGCATAATGCATGCGACAGTCCCGGGGCAGCTGCGGCTGATATTCTCGGCTGCGGGAGGGGGAGTGAGGCGGGGGACATTATCCCTGCCCCTCTCCCTCCCCAGCCTGAGAATACCGGGCCGCCGCTGTGTGCTTACCTCGGCTGGAAGGTAAATATGCAGCGGAGCCCACGTTCTTTTTTTTCTATATTTCCGTTTTCTTTCTATGTGTGTTCTATGTGTCTGTGTCTATGTGATCTATGTCTGTGATGTCTGTGTGTGTCAGTGATATGTGTGTGTTTACTCTGCTCTGCTTCCTCTTCCTGTAATGACATCACTTCCCTGCAAAACCGCAGACAAGCGATGCACATTACCGGAGGTAAACCGCGAAATACCGCAGGGAATAACGCAGGAAAACGCAGTGAACCGCACAGAATTTGCTGCCTGCGTTATTCCCTGCGGGATTTCATGATTAACATTGAGTCAATGGAGTGAAATCCCGCAGCGATGTGCGGAAAAGAAGTGACATGCACTTGTTTTTGCTGCGGGATTCCCGCAGCAAAACATGCAGCTGTCAAATTCCGCCCAGTGCGCACAGGATTTTTTTTCTCCATAGGATTTGCTGGTGATTCACTGCAGAGATGTTATGAACATTTTCTGCAGCGAAACATGCAGCAAATCCGCGGAAAATCCGCGGCAAAATCCGGTAAGTGCGCACATAGCCTTAGTCTATGGGAAACCCGAATAACAACTATTTGGGCTTCCCATAGACTTACATTGCGCATCGAATATTCGCATAGCGGCAACCTATTCGTCGGATATTCACGAAGCCGAATATTTGAGGTATCAATCATCCCTATTTATTAACTCATTTGAACCTGAAAGAAAACCTTGAGAATCTAGATATATGACAAAATCCATACAAGCTATAATCAGCTTGCACAATATGCTCTATAAGGTTTCTTAATTACATTATAGTGAAGCATACTTTGCATAAAAATGAAAAGTGTTATTTTGAGACATGCCTTTTTTCAAAGAAAGAGTGCTGCTTGTGTTCATTGATTGAGTCTAGAATTGCAGTTTCAAAAAAAGAAAGTAAAGAGAAGAACACCAATAGGGTGACCATGAGTGGTACACTTAGGATGGGTGGTGAGTCGTTGCTCCCCTTATGGAGTGGTGAATACCACATCTTCATTATAAGCCTGTTGGTATCAGTCGTTGCCATCTGCCAGCAGGTAGAAGAATCCATTCCTCTGTGTATAAATGATTATAGGAAGGAGGTTAGGTGTTTGGAGATGACTGCACTGCTGCTATAGAAGACGAAAGCTTCCCCAGTTTCAGATCTCGTTAAGTATCTTAATTACATATTTCTGATTCAAACCAAGCCATCTGTAGTTTCATTTGAAAAAAGGTTTGATTCAAAGCAGAAATGCATAATAAAGCTATTTTACTAGATCTGGGAGTGGGGAACCTCTTGTCTTCTATAGCAGCAGCACGGTCATCTCCACATACCTATCCTCCTTATTATATCCTATATCTATGTTCTCTGTATCAAATAGTCCAGTCTCACAATCTGTATGGTGTGAGCACAGATAACACAAATATGTTATCACAGTGTGCTTACCTATGAACTGAGTGTATCATCTATATTTATACAAATAATATGTATCTGTGGAAGAGGCCAGTTCCAAGAATATAGTGTTACCAAAAATGTACAGAGGTTGCAATTTTCAATATAACTAGTGTAGACCTACAACAATCTTTGCCAGAAAGCTTATACAGTAAATGCAGTTTAACAATCTTAATTACAAAAGCACATAAAGGATAGCAGGATGTCTCTTATTGAATCATGGCATGCACCGTGATCATTAGGCCTTCTTCACTCGGCCGTTTAAAAGACACACGTGTTGCACGGTCCGTTCTGTCCATCCATGTGGCCATCCGTGTGTACATGTGTGTCATCAGTGTGTCATACATGTGACACACCCCAACTCTCTCCCTGGTTCACCAATTTATAAAAAAATAAAACCAAAAAAACCCCAGGCAATTCCGAAGTAGTCCACTGAATCTGACGTAGTTCACAGTGAAAACCTGAAAGACTTACAAAGAGAGAGGTAAATAAATAAAAAAAAAGACTCCCTTATTCACCAATTCATCACATAGTTAAGTTCCAACAGTCAACGTAATCCAGTGGTTCCCACACTGTTCTTCGATTGCCTGGATCAAAGTCTATGGATACTCAGAATGAGACTCCAGAGCCTTAGAGAAGCAGCCAGTCCTGTGCACCATGCACTCTGCTGACCCGGGGACTGTGATGAGTGCTCACATTACTGACATCACTGCGTATCACAGTTATGAGCGGCAATGTTCTTGATATCACCGCTTATCACAGTCCCCAGGTCAGCAGGATGCAGCGTGTGCCAGGACTGGCTACTGCTCAAAGCCTATGGAGTCCCATTCTTAGTCTCCATAGACTTTGATCCAGGTAATTGCGTAATGGCGTCGGAACCACTGGACTACTTTGGATGTGGAAACTTTATTTTCTAATAAATTGTGGAATGAAGGAGTATCTTGTTTTTATTTATTTTATCTTTTTGTTTTTCAGGTTTCCATTGTGGACTACTACATTGTGGATTCCATGAACTACTTTGGACCTGCCTGTTTTTTGTTTGGTTTTTTTTTAAATAGGTGAACTAGGGAGAGAGCCGGGCAGTATTTTTAAATAAAATATTTTTTTTGTGTGCTCTTTAACCTTTATACTTCTGGGTTAGCCTCATTATTACTAACATCAGAGCTTGATACCAGCTGACATTGCACAGCTGACATAAACCCCATAAACCTAAACCAAAGGTTGCGCCAAATCTGGGAGGGCTGCAGACTGGTATTTTTAGGCTGGGAAGGGCCCAATAACCATGGACCTTCCTAGCCTGATAATATCAATTCACAGTTGTCTATTTTACCCTTGATCGTTATCAAAAATGGGGGACCCCACACCGTTTCTTTTATTTAATTATTTATTTAGCTAAATAGCTGTACAAGCTATGTGTATATTATCCATCTATCTAAAAATAGAATATATCACACATATTAGGATTTAATATAGATCCCATGACAATAAATGGGAAAAAACAAGTATCCAATATTTAGGTATAATAATTACAGCTAAATTGAAGGACTTGATCCCTAGTAATTTAAATATTTTATTAGAGGATAAAAAAAAAAGTAACAAATATTGCTAAAACAGAAATTTCATGGTTATTGAAAATCATTACCTGTAAAGCTAATATTCTCCCAAAAATTTTGTATCTTTTCCGATGCATTCCATTCCTCATGACAAAGCTAAAAATGTCAAAACTGCATACCCGACTATCTAGACATGTATGGAGAAACAAAAGGCCAAGATTATCTAAGGTGCTTTTATTTAAACATAAGAAAAGAGGAGGAATTGATTTGCCAAATATTTACGCCTATTATTTAGCAAATTCATTAAAACAGTCACAGAAATGTCTGTTGGATGATCCAGAACCTAGTTGGGTATGAATTGAAAATGTGCAAATAAAAATAGATCTATGAGAGCCACAATCTTAGCTCACCTTATAAATTCAAAAACTCTTACTTACATTTATAACAATAAAAGCTACAATCTCTGCATGGAAACAACTCAATAGGATTTTATGTAAAAGCAGAGATTGTGTTGATCTCTCCAAGTTCACTTTTAAGTATTTGAAGTATTGGTCCCTAGGCTAGACTTAAAGGGAAGGTATCGCGGTTTTTTATTTTTGTATTAAAAATAGTGATTATGAAATCAAGTATTTCTAATACAAAATGAAAATCGCAGCTTATTTAGTTTTAATTCAATTCTTATTTTACTGGAGGCACTGGGGGCCATGCTGGATTTGCTGTGTGTGTAACAACAGTAACTCATTCCTTTGTATTAAATATTTGAACAAAAGGCACATCTCCGTCATTATTCACCATATCATAAAAATTGCCACTCCATAATAGCATAAGGAAACCAAAGAGACCAGGAGTTTTTAACAGGCAAAGTACAAAAGTTTATTTATTTTAACAATAATAGCAATAAGGTGCAAAAAGTATATCCAGAGTCTTAAGCCATCAACTTACCCATTATTACAGAGCGTCACACCTGCGTCCCACAGTTCAAACAGACCCAACCAACGCCCTGAGGAAGCTGAGATGTGCGACGCGAAACGCACGTTGGTTGGGTCTGTTTGAACTGTGGGACGCAGGTGTGACGCTCTGTAATAATGGGTAAGTTGATGGCTTAAGACTCTGGATACACTTTTTGTACCTTATTGCTCATTAGAGCCTGTCTGGCCAAAAAAACCCTATGTCTATGATAGACTCACGAGCGTACCTCTCTGTCCCACTTTTCATGGGTGTTTCCCTCCTTACAGCACAATTTTAATCTGTATGTCTTTTGTCATCTTTCTGTGACACTTTGTGATTATTGTTAAAATAAATAAACTTTTGTACTTTGCCTGTTAAAAACTCCTGGTCTCTTTGGTTTCCTCATTCCTTTATGGCAGCCCCTGTGCATAGAGAACAGTAGTCGGCATCCGACCCCATGCAGTATGTTACAGTGGGTGTCTGCTGTGACCTGGATGCGCCCCCTGGGCTGTCCAGATCACAGCAGAGGGAGGAGATCAGCGCCATTATTGTGGAGCTCACAGCGTGTGCTGTTTGCTCCACTTTACCCCTGTTAACCGCCGGGATGTGTGAGAACGGGCTGCCTCCCCTCCCCCCGTTACCGTCTCCAATGACATCCCATCCCTCCGTTCTCCCCAGCCCCTGCTCTGCCCCAGCTACTGCCGCCGCCCCTCCCTCCCGCCGTTACCGTCTCCAATGACACCCCCCTCCCTCCGTTCTCCCAAGTCCCCGCTCTGCTCGCCGCCACAGCTCCCCCAGCTCTGCCCGCCGCAGCTCCCCCAGCTCTGCCTGCCACCGCAGCTCTCCCCGCTCTGCCCGCCGCAGCTCCACCCGCTCTGACCGCTGCTGTGTGTGTGTGTGTATGTGTGTGGCACAAGGTCCCCATCAGGGGTGATTGTGTGTGTGTGTGTGTCACAAGGTCCCCATCAGGGGTGATGTGTGTGTGTGTGTGTGTGCGCGCGTGCCACTGCATATGAGTACCTGTGTGTGTACCGGTGATACTGTCTGCAGGGTTTTGTATCTAATCCTATCCTGTGTGATACTGTCTGCATAGCTGTGTATCTAATCTCCTGTGTGATACTGTCTGCAGAGCTGTGTATCTAATCCTATGTTGTGTGATACTGTCTGCTGAGCTGTGTATCTAATCCTATCCTGTGTGATACTGTCTGCATGGCTGTGTATCTAATCCTGTCGTGTGATACTGTCTGTTGAACTGTGTATCTAATCCTGTCGTGAGATACTGTCTGCTGAGCCGTGTATCTAATCCTTTGTTGTGTGATACTGTCTGCTGAGCAGTGTATCTAATCCTATCTGTGTGATACTGTCTGCACGGCTGTGTATCTAATCCTCTCCTGTGTGATACTGTCTGCAGGGTTGTGTATCTAATCCTATCGTGTGATACTGTCTGCTGAGCTGTGTATCTAATCCTATGTTGTGTGATACTGTCTGCTGAGCTGTGTATCTAATCCTATCCTGTGCGATACTGTCTGCACGGCTGTGTATCTAATCCTATCGTGTGATACTGTCTGCATGGCTCTGTATCTAATCCTCTTCTGTGTGATACTGTCTGCTGAGCTGTGTATCTAATTCTATCCTGTGTGATACTGTCTGCACGGCTGTGTATCCAATCCTCTCCTGTGTGATACTGTCTGCATGGCTGTGTATCTAATCCTGTCATGTGATACTCTCTGCTGAGCCGTGTATCTAATCCTATGTTGTGTAATACTGTCTGCTGAGCAGTATATCTAATCCTATCCTGTGTGATACTGTCTGCACGGCTGTGTATCCAATCCTCTCCTGTGTGATACTGTCTACAGGACTGTGTATCTAATCCTATCCTGTGTGATACTGTCTGCATGACTGTGTATCTAATCCTATTTTGTGATACTGTCTGCTGAGCTGTGTATCTAATCCTATTGTGTGATACTGTCTGCATGGCTGTGTATCTAATCCTATCATGTGATACTGTCTGCAGAGCTGTGTATCTAATCCTATGTTGTTTGATACTGTCTGCTGAGGTGTGTATCTAATCCTATCCTGTGTGATACTGTCTGCACGGCTGTGTATCTAATCCTCTCCTGTGTGATACTGTCTGCAGGGTTGTGTATCTAATTCTATCGTGTGATACTGTCTGCTGAGCTGTGTATCTAATCCTATGTTGTGTGATACTGTCTGCTGAGCTGTGTATCTAATCCTATCCTGTGTGATACTGTCTGCACGGCTGTGTATCTAATCCTATCGTGTGATACTGTCTGCACGGCTGTGTATCTAATCATCTTCTGTGTGATACTGTCTGCTGAGCTGTGTATCTAATTATATCCTGTGTGATACTGTCTGCACGGCTGTGTATCCAATCCTCTCCTGTGTGATACTGTCTGCACAGCTGTGTATCTAATCATGTCGTGTGATACTGTCTGCTGAGCCGTATATCTAATCCTATGTTGTGTAATACTGTCTGCTGAGCAGTATATCTAATCCTATCCTGTGTGATACTGTCTGTACGGCTGTGTATCCAATCCTCTCCTGTGTGATACTGTCTGCAGGACTGTGTATCTAATCCTATCCTGTGTGATACTGTCTGCACGACTGTGTATCTAATCCTATTTTGTGATACTGTCTGCTGAGCTGTGTATCTAATCCTATCGTGTGATACTGTCTGCATGGCTGTGTATCTAATCCTATCATGTGATACTGTCTGCAGAGCTGTGTATCTAATCCTATGTTGTTTGATACTGTCTGCTGAGCTGTGTATCTAATCCTATCCTGTGTGATACTGTCTGCACGGCTGTGTATCTAATCCTATCGTGTGATACTGTCTGCACATCTGTGTATCTAATCCTCTCCTGTGTGATACTGTCTGCTGAGCTGCGTATCTAATCCTATCCTGTGTGATACTGTATGCACGGCTGTGTATCTAATCCTCTCCTGTATGATACTGTCTGCTGAGCTGTGTATCTAATCCTCTCCTGTGTGATACTGTCTGCTGAGCTGTGTATCTAATCTTCTCCTGTGTGATACTGTCTGCAGGGCTTTGTATCTAATCCTATCGTGTGATACTGTCTGCAGGGCTGTGTATCTAATCCTATCGCATGATACTGTCTGCTGAGCTGTGTATCTAATCTTATCCTGTGTGATGTCTGCAAAGCTGTGTATCTAATCCTCTGCTGTGTGATATGGTCTGCATGACTGTGTATCTAATCCTCTCCTGTGTGATACTGTCTGCACGGCTGTGTATCTAATCCTATCCTGTGTGATACTGTCTGCTGAGCTGTGTATCTAATCCTCTCCTGTGTGATACTGTCTGCTGAGCTGTGTATCTAATCCTCTCCTGTGTGATACTGTCTGCAGGGCTTTGTATCTAATCATATCCTGTGTGATGTCTGCAAAGCTGTGTATCTAATCCTCTGCTGTGGGATATGGTCTGCTGAGCTGTGTATCTAATCCTATCCTGTGTGATACTGTCTGCAGAGCCGTGTATCTAATCCTATCCTGTGTGATACGTCTGCTGTCCTTGGTGACACTTTAGACATTTGTGGTCATCAAAGAAATGCTCTGCACTATGTCCCTACATGTCATTCTCTGTTATACAGTCATGGCCAAAAGTTTTGAGAATGCTACAAATATTAATTTTTACAGTCTACTGCTTAAGTTTTTCTAATGGCAATTTGCATATACTCCAGAATGTCCTAAAGAGTGATCAGCTTAACAGCAGTTACTTGCAAAGTCAATATTGGCTAAGAAAATGAACTTTAACCCCCAAAACACATTTCAACATCATTGCATTCCTGCCTTAAAAGGAGCAGCTAACATTGTTTTAGTGATTGTTCCATTAACACAGGTATGGGTGTTGATGAGGACAGGGCTGGCGATCAATCAGTCATGATTAAGTAAGAATGACACCACTGGACACTTTAAAAGGAGGCTGGTGGTTGGTATCATTGTTTCTCCTCAGTTAACCATGGTTATCTCTAAAGAAACATGTGCAGCCATCATTGCTCTGCACAAAAATGGCCTAACAGGGAAGAGTATCGCAGCTATAAAGATTGCACCTCAGTCAACAATCTATCGCATCATCAAGAACTTCAAGGAGAGAGCTTCCATTGTTGCCAAAAAGGCTCCAGGGCACCCAAGAAGGACCAGCAAACGCCAGGACCATATCTTAAAACTGTTTCAGCTGCGGGATCGGACTACCAGCAGTGCCGAGCCTGCTCAGCAATGGCAGCAGGCTGGTGGGAGTGCTTCTGCACGCACTGTGAGGCGGAGACTGCTTGAGCAAGGCCTGGTTTCAAGGAGGGCAGCAAAGAAGCCACTTCTCTCCAGAAAAAACATCAGGGACCGACTGATATTTTGCAAAAGGTACAGGGAGTGGACTGCGGAGGACTGGAATAAAGTCATTTTCTCAGATGAATCCCCTTTTTGATTGTTTGGGACATCTGGAAAACAGCTTATTAGGAGAAGAAGAGGTGAGCGCTACCACCAGTCTTGTCTCATGCCAACTGTTAAGCATCCTGAAACGATTCATGTGTGGGGTTGCTTCTCAGCCAAGGGAATTGGCTCACTCACAGTCTTGCCTAAAAACATAGCCATGAATAAAGAATGGTACCAGAATGTCCTCCAAGAGCAACTTCTCCCAACTGTCCAAGAGCAGTTTGGCGCCCAACAATGCCTTTTCCAGCATGATGGAGCACCTTGCCATAAAGCAAAGGTGATCACTAAATGGCTCATGGAACAAAACATAGAGATTTTGGGTCAATGGCCTGGAAACTCCCCAGATCTTAGTCCCATTGAGAACTTGTGGGCAATCATCAAGAGACGGGTGGACAAAAAAAACCCAACAAATTCTGGCAAAATGCAAGCATTGCTTATGCAAGAATGGACAGCTATCAGTCAGGATTTGGTCCAGAAGTTGATTGAGAGCATGGCAGGGAGAATTGCAGAGGTCCTGAAGAAGAAGGGTCAACACTGCAAATATTGACTTGCTGCATTAACTCATTCTAACTGTCAATATACCCTTTTGGTACTCATAATTAATATGATTGCAATTATATTTCTGTATGTGATGTAAACATCAGACAAACACAATTAAAAACCAGAGGGCAACAGATCATGTGAAAATATAATTTTGGTGTCATTCTCAAAACTTTTGGCCATGACTGTATGTTGTAAACACTCAGATTGGGAGGGGGGAGGCGTGCCATCACACACAGGAGAGCAGACTTTACCCACTTTACTGCATATGTAATGTAGGATTTCAGCAGCTGCTCCCCCTAGTGTTTAACAGTGGAAAATATCAAACTTTTTATTTTTTTTTATATTTCGCTTAATTAAAAACAAATAATAATATTTAAACAAAACATTAAAACATTATTACTTTACATTTTTTCAGTTATTGATTTTTTTTTTTACGATACCTTCCCTTTAACAACATGGAAGAAGTATAATATAAACAGTTTTAATGATATTTCATGCAATAACAGCTTATTTCCTTTCCAGACAATTAGTCAAATTTAACCTCCTTAACCAGTACTTAAATAAAAATAAAATGATAACTTTTTCACTACCAGTAGATTTGTTGGATATTTTATTTAACCCACAATATAAATTATATTTAAAAACGAGCAACATTTATGCCATTGTTAATGAAGACCTCCAATTTGATAAAAGATCAAATATCCTGAACTGGTAGAAAGATCTTGGTCAGACTTTTTAATTGGAACAGTGGCAAAAATCATTGAATTTAACGTTATCTAACACTTCCTGCGCCATTTTACTCCTATTTTACTCCTCAAAAGCTACACACAATTTCCGTATCTAAAGGCCGCTTTACACGCTGCGATTTATCTGACAATCTCGTTAGCGATGTGACACACCCAGATCGTAGTTACGATTTGCCGAGCGATATATTGTTTGACCAAGGCAGTCGTGTGGATGTTCGTCGTTTGCAGGGTGTCAAACGTACCAATATGTCTGCTGCGTTCCAAACGATGAAGAATATTTTGAAAATGAACGATGTGTTAACGATCAACGATTTTCAACCTATTTGCGATCGCTCGGAGTCGCATGTAGGTGTCACACACAATGATGTCGCTAATGGTGCCGGATGTGCATCACGGAATTTGTGACCCCGACGACATGTTGTCAGATAAACCGTAGCATGTAACGCCGCCTTTACTCTCCTTCGTGCTGGAGAGTGTGGAGTGCGCATATTTTTTGGAGTTGTCCAGCTTTAAAAAAGATGTGGGAAGATGTGTGTGATCTAATAAATAGAGTTACATCACAGGGTTTCATTCTCTCCCACAACTGGCACTATTGTTAATCGGTATAAAAGAGTTTAAAGACCCATGGAGACACATAATTTGCCATATTCTACTTGTGGTAAAACATCTTATTGCTTCAAAATGGAGACTGGTAGAGGCACCTTCCATAATAGAAATTATTGAACAGATATCATCACATAATTCACATGAGTATAAATTTGCACTGAAAGAAAATAGCTTTTTGAGATACAAATTGAGATGGTCTTTATGGGCAGAAAAATGTATTGTCCAGCACCATCCGATTTGACTTTTTAATCCATGTCAGACGTCTTCATTTCTTAAGAGCTCATCATGAGTAAGAGCTCTTAGGAGCTTGAAACGCATAAGACAAGACGTGTTTTTAAGCATGATTTTAAATGCGCACAATAAAAGTTATTTCTTATGAAATCAAGAAGTCTCACGTGGATTAAAAAGTCAAATTGGATGGTGCTGGACAACCCCTTTTTTAAATTCTGTTGGAACCACTACTCAGGAGCTGGCCTGTTGTTTGCCCATGCACTGACCACTATGAATGGAGTTGGAATGGGTGAGCCTCTTTTTCCTTCTTGTAATGTGATTAGAAAAATGTATGCCTAGTCTGCATATAAATTAGCCTCCTGACATGTAATGATTAGTGATGAGCGAGTATGCTTGTTACTACTCGGTACTCGCACGAGTATCACTGTACTCGGGCTACTCGCCGGGTACCGAGTAATTTCACGATACTCGTGCTGTACTCGTGGTCTTCATCCCTGCATGTTGGCGCTCTTTTGAGAGCCAGCCCTCATGCAGGGATTGGCTGGCAGACCACTGCAATGCCACAGCCCTGTTAGTTGTGGAATTGCAGTGATTGGCCGGCCTGCACAGCGTGACCGAGCCTTTATACCAGCGGGCGTGCTGTGCTCTGCACACAGCCATCTCATATTCCCTGCTTTCCCCGCCCACAGGCGCCTATGATTGGTTGCAGTGAGACACGCCCCCACGCTGAGTGACAGGTGTCTCACTGTACCCAATCACAGCAGCCGGTGGGCGTGTATATACTGTGCAGTAAAATAAATAAATAAATAATTAAAAAAAACGGCGTGCGGTCCCCCCAATTTTAATACCAGCCAGATAAAGCCATACGGCTGAAGGCTGGTATTCTCAGGATGGGGAGCTCCACGTTATGGGGAGCCCCCCAGCCTAACAATATCAGTCAGCAGCCACCCAGAATTGCCGCATACATTATATGCGACAGTTCTGGGACTGTACCCGGCTCTTCCCGATTTACCCTAGTGCGTTGGCAAATCGGGGTAATAAGGAGTTAATGGCAGCCCATAGCTGCCACTAAATCCTAGATTAATCATGTCAGGCGTCTCCCCGAGATTCCTTCCATGATTAATCTGTAAATTACAGTTAAAAAACACACACACCCGAAAAATCCTTTATTAGAAATAAAAAACAATAATAAAGTCCCTCATCACCAATTTGTTAACCCCGACAAAGCCCTCCATGTCCGGCGTAATCCACGGACCTCCAGCGTCGCGTCCAGCTCTGCTGCATGGAGGTGACAGGAGCAGCAGAATACACCGCCGCTCCGGTCAGCTTCACACAGCAACTGAGGTGAGTAGCGCGATCAGCTGCTGTCAGTCAGGTAACTCACGGCCACAGCGGTGGCCGCGATTAACCTCAGTGACAGCTCAGCTGATCGCTATACTCACCTCAGTTGCTGCGTGGAGCTGACCGGAGCGGCGGTGAGTAGCGCGATCAGCTGAGCTGTCACTGAGGTTACCCGCGGCCACCGCTGCATCCACCGCTGGATCCAGGTAACCTCAGTGACAGCTCAGCTGATCGCGATACTCACCTCATTTGTTGTGTGGAGCTGACCGGAGCGGCGGTGAGTAGTGCGATCAGCTGAGCTGTCACTGAGGTTACCCGCGGCCACCGCTGCATCCACCGCAGGATCCAGGTAACCTCAGTGACAGCAGCTGATCTCACGCTATTCTCTTCAGTTGTTGTGTGAAGCTGACAGGAGCGGCGGTGTATTCTGCAGCTCCTGTCACCTTCATGCAGCACAGCTGGATGCGACGCTGGAGGACTGTGGAGTACGCCGGACATCGAGGGTTTGTCGGGGTTAATAAATTGGTGATGAGGGACTTTGTTAGTGTTTTTTATTTCTAATAAAGGATTTTTCGGGTGTGTGTGTTTTTTAACTGTAATTTACAGATTAATCATGGAAGGAATCTCGGGGAGACGCCTGACATGATTAATCTAGGATTTAGTGGCAGCTATGGGCTGCCATTAACTCCTTATTACCCCGATTTGCCAACGCACTAGGGTAAATCGGGAAGAGCCGGGTACAGTCCCAGAACTGTCGCATATAATGTATGCGGCAATTCTGGGCGGCTGCTGAGTGATATTGTTAGGCTGGGGAGCTCCCCATAACGTGGAGCTCCCCATCCTGAGAATACCAGCCTTCAGCCGTATGGCTTTATCTGGCTGGTATTAAAATTGGGGGGACCGCACGCCGTTTTTTTAAATTATTTAATTATTTATTTCACTGCACAGTATACACACACCCACCGGCTGCTGTGTTTGAGTGCAGTGAGACACCTGTCACTCAGCGTGGGGGCGTGTCTCACTGCAACCAATCATAGGCGCCGAAAAGCAGGAAAGCAGGGAATACGAGATTGTTTAATGAGCGGCCGGCTTTTTCAAAAGAGGAAAAGCCGCTGGAGTTTAGTGAACAGCTGTGCAGCGCCGCGGCAATGATCGGGGAACGGTAAGTATGAGAGAGGGGGGAGACTGACCGACAGACTCTGAGAGGGGGACAGACAAGACAGAGAGAGACCGACAGAGCGAGACCGACCGACGGGAGATAGAATGAAAAAAAAAATGACCGACATCGCTAGTAAAAAGCACAAAACGTGCGTTTTGGACATCGGAGTGCCACACAATGTTTTACGTAAAATCTTTCATGTATTAATCTCAAAAAGTAACATACACCAGCTCTATCTCACTATTGGGTATGTGCCCTTAACATTTCCGCCATGAAATTTCATTTTGGTGTCATTTTGGAAGGTTTTCTGGTGAGTCTGTAAAAATGGCGTAAAACTCGGACAAAATTGTTCACAGCTGTGACTTTTGAGTGATAAATGCTTCAAGGGGTCTTCCCCATGCTGTTGCCATGTCATTTGAGCACTCTTCTGAGACTTTTGTGACATTTTTAGGGTTTCTACATGCTGCCGGGGGTCATTTCAGAAAAATACTCGGGTCTCCCATAGGATAACATTGGGCTCGGTGCTCGGGCCGAGTACACGAGTATCTTGGGATGCTCGGCCCGAGCCTCGAGCACCCGAGCTTTTTAGTACTCGCTCATCACTAGTAATGATTATTATTTCTCATGTATATTATTGTTTTTGTTGTTCCAAGTACGTTGGTGACAAAATGTTTGATGTTAGTACTTTTGAAGCATTGGCCATAAAGGCGACACTGAACTGTTAGTTTTTCCTTTATGTCTATTCCTGTTTCCCCTTTGCCTAATTCCTCCCTTATTCCTTGTATTTCTTGTATTAAAATTTGTAAAATGTTTATAAAAAGATGCAAATAAAAATAGAATATATGGAGTAGCACAGTAATGGAATACCTGATGGTGCAAATCCTCCTGGACAACATCTAATCGTATCATAAAGAGTAATAAAAAAAGAACACAGCACTCAAATTGAAGATGCAAAAAGGGGACCTATTTATTTCCATCCAGTGTGACAACGTTTTGGTTCTATTGAACCTTTCTCAAGCCAACTCTATTGACCAAAACTTTGCGACACTGGATGGACTAATAAATAGATCTCCCTTTTTTCACCTTCTATTTGAATGTTGCTTTCTTTCTTTTTTTTTTCTTTCTTTCTTTCTTTCTTTCTTTCTTTCTTTCTTTCTTTCTTTCTTTCTTTCTTTCTTTCTTTCTTTCTTTCTTTCTTTCTTTCTCTCTTTCTTTCTTTCTTTCTGTCTCTCTCTCTCTGTCTCTCTGTCTATCTATCTTTGCATATCTTTAACACATAAAAAAAATAATTTCAGTGTAAGTTATTTTTTTCTGGTACGTCTGAGACGGATGTCACACGAATGCTATTCGTGTGATGTACATGTATCATCCAAGCTGCCAGTATAATATGGACCTGTCTCTGTGAGGATCACATGGACATGCGAGGGGTTCACACAGACACACAGTCTGTGTGAAAATACCGAGGTGTAAAAACTGCATCTGTGACGCCCTGGCCTATCAGGTCGTCACAGGGTATTGTGCAATCTGCCTCTCCGTGCAATATCCATCTCCTCCTTGGTTACGGGTCCCTCACCTTTGGTGTTGCCAAGCACAGGCTAATCAAAATCCTAGGAACACTCTGCACCACACCCACCAGACACACCAGTGGATGGCCTGAGTGGAATAGGGTCGCCCACTTGGGGGGTTGTTAAGGGGGGTCAGGAATGTTAGGAGACAGTTGTGGAGTGACTCTCGAAAGGAGAGGTCAGAAGCTGGGCTCAGTGAACTACTAGGTGGCAGACGTTGGTCTGGGCCTGGTAGGAGCTGGACCCCGGTCGAAAGGGATCGTGACAAGGGGCACGGACTGTCAAGGAGGACAGCCGGTGGCCTTGTGCCATCACCGGGCAGGGGCCAGGGCACGAAGGGGTTCGTGGACGCTAGGTCAGGAAGAAGGTTCAGGTGTCCTGACAACTTACCCGACGAGGATGGAGCCTTCAAGATCCGTTCTCCACCCGCTTCAAAATCGGGGTACAAGCGCAACGAGGGGGATAGGACTTTCCCACTACACGGTCCAGAAAATCCCAAGCGTGAAACCTGAGAGCAAGCTCACCCAGTTAGCCATACTGGGGAGCGGGACCCAATTAGTTTCAGGCTAAAGGGACCAACTAGAAGACAAGGTGCCACAGGAAAAAGGTCACAGGCCAACAGGCAACACCAACGGGCACGGGACCTAGGCGTGCTCCCTCTCAGAGGCAGCGGTGTCCAGAACTTTGTTTTACTACTACTACTTGTTGGTGTCAGTGTTATTGAACTGAGTGAGTATGCAAGTGACCCTTACCATCCCAGCGGCACCTCCCCGTCACCTTCACTGAGTCCCGGTGCATCCCCCTACTCGTGGAGGGGTTTAACACCTAGCTGCCCACACCATCACCACCGGGTACTCCCAATCGCAGTAGTGGTACTTCATCTTACGGGTGGTGTCACGAAATTTCCACACCATCCCCTGTACATAACCCCCCTTGGTTTGGGGAGCCGTGCGACCCCCGAGTCCGGAGTTCTGTAGAGCCACCGTGCATCCGGATCCGAGCAACCCGACTGCTCATGCGGGAGTGACACACATCTATTCCCTTTCTAACCTCCAACTGGCTGTCATTTACTGTTCCCCAAGACCAGCCACCACCTTTCTTGACCACTTGGCCACCTGGCTATTTCATTTCCTTTCCACCGACATCCCCACTATCATCATGGACGACTTTAACATCCCCATTGACACTTCCCACTCAGCTGTCTCTAAACATTTAACAGTAACTTCCTCCTTCAGCCTCAAGCTGGGTTCACACATAGCGACAGCGACAACGACGTCACTGTTACGTCACTATTTTCTCTGACGTAACAGCGACCTTGTAAGTCGCTGTTATGATCGCTGCTTAGCTGTCAAACACAGCGACGCAGCAGCGATCATAATGTCGCTACATGTGCAGAGAGCAGGGAGCCGCGCACACTGCTTAGCGCTGGCTCCCTGCTCTCCTAGCTACAGTACACATCGGGTTAATTACCCGATGTGTACTGCAGATACATGTGCAGAGAGCAGGAGCCAGCACTGGCAGCGAGAGCAGCGGAGGCTGGTAACGAAGATAAATATTGGGTAACCACCTTGGTTACCCGATGTTTACCCTGGTTACAGCTTACCGCAGCTGCCAGATGCCGGCTCCTGCTCTCTGCTCGCTTCATTTTGTCGCTCTCTCGCTGTCACACACAGCGATCTGTGCGTCACAGCGGGAGAGCAACAATAAAAAAAACGAACCAGGGCTGTGTGTAACGAGCAGCGATCTCACAGCAGGGGCCAGATTGCTGCTCAGTGTCACACACAGCGAGATGGCTAATGAGGTCACTGCTGCGTCACAAAAACCGTGACTCAGGAGCGATCTCAGCAGCGATCTCGCTGTGTGTGAAGCACCCCTCACTCGTCTTCCACAGCTGCTCACAAAGATAGTCACATGGTGGACCTCATCTTCACCTACCTTTGTTCCTTATCTAACCTCTCAAACTGATCACTCCCCCGGTCTGACTACGACCTACTTACATTCTGTTTCCTCTCCTCCCCTAGCACTCAATCCCCTTACAAACTTACACCCCCCAGCAGAAATCTCAATCACCTTGATTTAAATTCACTCTTTGAGTATCTTCTTCTCCCTCTTACAGACATAGCTTCCTATGATGCAGTTGCTGCTACTAATTTATATAACACCACTATAACTACAGCTCTTGATTTGGCTGCCCTCCTCATGCATGCCAAAACCCGCACAAGGCAACCTTGGAACACAAGCCGGACTAAAGAACTAAGGCAGGCCTCAAGGGTTGCTGAGTAGAAATGGAAAATATCTCATTTCACAGAGCACTTCATCACATACAAGGATTCCATCGCCACTTTCAAGTCCACACTCACTGCTGCAAAGCATACCTACTTCTCATCTGTCATATCATCCCTGCCTCACAATCCTAAACAGCTATTCAACACTTTCAGATTGAAAACATCAGAGAAAGCTTTGGCCCACAGCCACCGCAGCCCCTCCACATAACTACTGATTCTTCTTACTCTATAATCAGTTTCTCCACTATAACAGAGGATCAGCTCTCCTCTATTCCCTCCAGATCACAACTGACCACCTGCACACTTGACCTGCTCATGTCTCACCTCATCCCCAACCTCACCAAAGTCTTCATCCCAATCCTAACCCATCTATTCAAGCTATTACTTACAACCGGTGTCTTCCCCTCATGCTTTAAATATACCTCGATCACACCTATCCTCAAAAAGCCCTCCTTTGACCCATCCTCTGTGTCTAGCTATTGCCCAATATCACTTGTTTCCTATGCCTCAAAACTACTGGAACAGCATGTTCATCTGGAACTATGCTTCCACCTCTCTTTCTGCTCCCTTTTTGACCAGTTACATTCTGGCTTCTGACCGCTACTGCACTACTCTGTTCCCCTCTTCCTAGACCTGTCTTCTGCCTTTGACAGTGTGGACCATTTCATCTTGCTAAAGATTCTCTAAATCTCTTGGTATCACAGACTTGGTTCTATCCTGAATCACTCCATATCTAACAGACCGAACTTTCAGCATCTCCCTCTCTCAAACTACCTCCTCATCTCACCCCCTATCTGTATGTGTCCCCCAAGGTTCAGTTCTAGGACCCCTGTTGTTCTCTATCTACACCTTCAGCCTCTGACAGCTCATACAGTCCCATGACTTTCAGTATCATCTCTATGCTGATGATATGCAGATCTACCTCTCTTTAACTGATAACACCTCCTTGCTAACCAAAATTCCACAGTGTCTGTCCTTCTTTTCTGCTTTATTTCTAAAACTGAACTTAGACAAAACAGAATTTATCGTTTTTCCCCCATCTCACGCTAAAGGGGGCTTTACACACTACGATATCGTTAATGTTTTATCGTCGGGGGTCACGTCGTAAGTGAAGCACATCCGGTGTCACTAACGATATCGCAGCGTGTGACACTAGTGTAATGCCCTGGACTAGCCAGGTTGTCACAGTTAGAGCCCCGCACAACACCTGTCCCCTAAAAAGGTGTCATCTGCCAACCATTAAAACCTAGTCTCCTCTCTCAGGGGTTGATGGACACACCAGGGGGCGGAGCCAGGCAGTTGGCCACGCCCACCGAGGAGTCCAGAGGGCCTGAGGCGGGAGAAAGAGAGATCAGTTTTAGGAGGTGAAGTAAAGAGGAGGACAGGCCTGTGTGACAGGCCTGTAACAGACTGACAGGTGCCGGGCACCTTTGGATAGGAGGCATATGGAGGCCTCTGCCTTCAGGAGCTGGGAAGATGACTCGATGGAACCGTGGTGGACCGGGACAGGGTAGTGGGCCGCCGGTACCGACCCGGGGAACCGACTGAGCACAAAGGGGGGTACTCAGACCCTGAATCTAGGTCCAGAAGCTACTGGGGGCTAGCTAATTAGCTGATTGCAGCTAGGACTATAGGTCCTTTCCCACCCGAAGTCCCGACTGAAGACAACAGCCCAACGATGGGGATAGAAACCCCCCGCTCAGGCAGAGAGATCCCACGGGCCAGCGTCTGTGGGCAAAGGGCACCTCTGACATACACAAGCCGGGGAGCGGACTCCCGTATTGCAAGTTCAGGTAGTCCATCAACATTCAAACAGGTGCAGGAGAAAGGCAGAGACCACCAACCGGGGTGGGGGACCAGACCGCAGCCAGCTGCGGGCACTGACCACCATCATCTTGGTTTACCAAAGACTTGTGTGTGTTACTAATCGTGAGTACATCATTGCTCTCCAGCTGCGCACCTCCCTGCACCGCCCAACAGCTCCCCCCAATGGGTCCCGGGGCCACCATCCCTGCCCACGGAGGGGTTAACATCTTGCTGCTCAACATCTCCCCCGGGTGCCCCGTAACTGCAGAGGTGGTGTCCACCTTCACCACATCCCGTGGGTGGCGTCACGAACTTTAAACACGTCTCCGGCCGTACACCTACGTCCCCAAACCACCAACCCCTTTTTGGTCGGAGTGACCGCAGGACCCCCGGGTCCGGAGACCCTCGAGCCACCCACTGAAGGTCCGGACCCAATCGGCTCGGTTGCAGCCGAGCACGGGGCGGCACACCATCGACTCTTCTGGTGCTACGAACAGAATACTTACCCATTCACTTACCTAGTGAAGTGCGCCTTGTACAGACAGTCAGCGGTGATCCGTTGTGAAATTTCTGAAATCCGCCATCTTGCCGCCATCTTTTGGCGCGAAGATTCCCTCCAGAGTCTTCTTCTCTACAGAAAAGTCGCGAAAGTTGAAGCCCCGCCCCCTGGGAACACGGCCGTAAAGCAAAGCCGAAGGTCGAAAAATGAAACTTACAAGCCAAAAAAGGGAGTGCCGTGAAAAGACCAAGGGGGGGGGGGGGCGGATGAAGATTCAACGACATGTGACCGAGCTGATAAAGGGCAGAGACTCCAGGACCTTGCCACCCTTCTGGTTCCTGGACCCCGAGAGAGCGACATGGCTGACCCATCCCGTAAGCCCACAGCACCGGAGCCCGCGTTCGGAACAGCGGCGTGGGTGGAAGCCCAGACCACGCAAATGTGTCGCCGGATACAGGCCCAGCCGCAGTTCTTGATGGAGCGGTGGATGGCCGAGATGGAGGAGCTGGCTGCGGCCGTGCGGGCACGCGAAGTGGAGGCAACTTTAGTGGAGCAGGTGAGCGACCCACGCCCCTATGTCTTTGAGGGATCGGCCGATGCGGCTAAGGGACTTGGTCTGCCCCTGCCCTCTATACTGCCTCTCGCTGCCCGTACCGGCTGCCGCTGACCCCCCGCTCGATCTGCTGCCCCCAACACCGGCAGTAGGGCCCGTCTTATCCACCCGTGAGGACCCACCTGTGGAAGCTGCCCGTGGACGGCCCGTCACCCGACCGGCGCTAATACTGCTTCCATGGAAAAGCAACATCCAGAAGGTGCCCGGCCCCAGAGTGAACCCGCCGGTCCCGGAAGAAGCCACGCCCCAGCTAACCAAGGCTCCGGCAGTCCGCCCGGCCGAGATGGAGGTGCATACTGACCAGAAGTGGACCCAGCGGGCAAAGCTGGCCGCTCCCAAAAACCAGGCCTCGGCTGAGGTGTCGCGATGTTGCCACTGCAAGGCACCAGAGCAGGCCACGACACAGCAAAGTTCCCCAACGCAGAAGGTGCCGATCGTAGCCGACACAGGGGAGCTTCGGCTGGGCCCAACCCCCGCGCAGAGTGACCCAGAGCAGGCAGACGCTCCATATTGGGAGCGGCAGCAGAACCAGCTGGGCCGGGAGATTGCGGCCCGGGAAAAGAGGAGAACGGAGGTGCTGGCCCGGACCATCCGGGAAAAAGAAAACCTGTGCAGCGCCACCTATTGGGTGAGAGGCCAAACCTTTGAAGGCCAAGTTCGGCATTTTGACCCCCAAAGAGGATGGGGGTTCATCTTCGAGCCGGGCCTGGAGGCGGAGATATTTGTGTCCCGGAGGTACATGTATCCACATCTTCCCATTGGCCATCCCGACCGGGATCTGGAGCCCGGAGAGCTGGTGAGCTACACCCAGCATTGCGGGGAGAGGGGATGGTTCGCCCTTGATGTCAGGATGAGGGTGAGCCGCAGTGCCCGGAGGCACACCCATTCCCCTCTCCCGCCATACATTCCCGAAGAAGAATGTTGAAAGGTAGCGGTTCCCGGCTACCATACTGCCCGTCCTCGTTGGGACTTTGTTGATTCCAGCTGTTTTACCCCCATTTTACATAGACAAGGCTGAGAACTAGCATGTCACCCAAAAACTATTGAGTCTTGTAAATAATCCCGGACCACCCTTTCAGGTCCTACAGTCTCCGAAGAGGCTGGTTGGAGGAAGGGCCTGCGCAGAGTAGGCCGAGGTCCCTTCACCATGCAGACCGGTGACAACCCTCCGGGCCAGGGGTCCCCTGGACGTGGGGCCAGTGAGAGACTGCTGGGAAAGGAACTTATTATCCGGCCCGTGTGGGCAACACCCAGACCTGAACCCGATTCCTGGACTGGGGAAAAGGGGTGCTGACCTGTTTTTAGGGGCAGCATCAAGGTTTAGGTTTGCTTGGGTGGGCAAAATGGAAAGAACCTGGTCCCGTCCCATTCCCAGTTAATAAAAATGTTTAGTTGTAATGTTTAAGCAAAATCCCTCCCGTAAGGGATAAATACAAAGCCTTCTTGATGTACATATGTTAGTATACTTGTATACATGTTCTTTTAATCTTTTTCAGAAACAAAATAAACGGCAGTGGTCGGACAGCACGCGGACGGTATGTAGTTAACCAAGGGGCAGTGTGATGCCCTGGACTAGCCAGGTAGTCACAGTTAGAGCCCCGCACAACACCTGTCCCCTAAAAAGGTGTCATCTGCCTACGATTAAAAGCTAGTCACCCCTCTCAGGGCTTGATTGACACACCAGGGGGCAGAGCCAGGTGGTTGGCCACGCCCACCGAGGAGTCCAGAGGGCCTGAGGCGGGAGAAAGAGAGATCAGTTTTAGGAGGTGAAGTAAAGAGGAGGACAGGCCTGTGTGACAGGCCTGTAACAGACTGACAGGTGCCAGGGTTGGAGCCCGGGCACCTTTGGCTAGGAGGCATATGGAGGCCTCTGCCTGCAGGAGCCGGGAAGTTAGCTCGGTGGAACTGTGGTGGACCAGGACAGGTTAGTGGCCCGCTGGTACCGACCCGGGGAACCAACTGGAAACCGGAGCACAAAGGGGGGTACTTAGACCCTGAAGCTAGGTCCAGAAGCTACTGGGGGTTAGCTAATTGGCTGATTGTGGCTAGGACTATAGGTCCTTTCCCACCCAAAGTCCCGACTGAAGACAACAGTCCAACGAGGGGGATAGGAGAGATCCCACGGGCCAGCGTCTGCGGGCAAAGGGCTCCTCTGACATAAAAAAGCGGACTCCTGTATTGCAAGTTCAGGTAGTCCATCAACATTCAAACAGGTGCAGGAGAAAGGCAGAGACCACCAACCGGGGTGGGGGACCAGACAGCAGCCGGCATCAGGATCAAAGGAACACAGGATCACCTGAGACTCACATTGGCAGAGACTAGCACCAGGCGGGTGGCGGTAGCACAAAATCAGTCAGTAAAGAACAAGTTGAACCGCAGTCCCTGTGTCGTCTGAATTCTTCTTGCACCTCTGCATCACCAACTTTCACTATACTACAACCATCATCATTCTTCCCTGGGGCTTAGCTCTACTTGTGGAGGGCCATAACATCCAAGCTGCTTAATACCAACAGCCCCAGCCATGAGAGACTACGCAGCGGTGGCTCCCTCTCATAGTCGCACACCGCAAGTGGCGTCATGTACGTTATTTAATATTGCCTATAGCTCCCATCATCATCTCCTCTTTATTTATCAAAAGACACCACCAGGGTCACGGAGCCAAGCACCACCACCGCTGACATACCCGGACTAATTCGACCCGGTTACGAGTACCCCCAGCCCTGCAGTGGGCGTGTCACAATCCCAATCCCAACAGTAAAAAACATGGTGGTGGCAGCATCATGCTATGGGGGTGTTTGTCAGCTGCAGAGACAGGACGACTAGTTGAAATTGAAGGAAATATGAATGCAGCCAAGTGCAGAGATATCCTGAAAAAAACCTCTAAGCAGGTGGTAAAGCTACAGATGGACAAGCGGTCGGAAGGCACAGCTTCAGAGGAAAACAAAAACTAACTAGGTGGTGTTAACTTGCACACTCACCTACAAACAGGACCTCTCTTCTGTCTGTGAATAAACGGACCCACAGGGACAGAAGGTGCAGCTCAGTTGACACCACTGAGCTGCCACTGAAAGACTGGGTAGGAGGAGGAGAAGCGGAGAGACTGACCCTACCCGTATCTCACCACATTATCTTGGCGTGATGGGTACCGCTGCCTAACCCTGCCTACCGCTTCCAGACTGTATTGGTGCTAATTGCTGTAGTATGGCTGCACAGCTCTGAACCATTCCACAGAGCATATGTGACGCACGCGCAGCCATATGCATCATCCAGGAGCCAAACAACAGATGGCAAGGGTGTTAGCAGTGGCCAATCAGGGACCGCCACATCACCAGTGACGTCATCAGTGGCCAATGCGGGACTGCCACGTCACCAATGACGTCATCGACTGCCAATCAGCGGCCGCCATGCCGCCATGTCACTGACGGCCAACCAGAAGCCACCGCGTCACTGGTGATGCCACATTCATGTGCAATAATGTGAATCCCACACTTAGAGCCAGGAGAGGCAGCGGGAACCCGTGCATGCACTGTAGGGCAAAATAGGGACTTAAGGCTGCTGTACACTAGACAATCTATCGTGCGATAGATCGTCGGGGTCACATTTTTTGTGACGCACATCCGGCATCGCTGGCGATGCCGGCCTGTATGACACCTCCTAGCGACGCGGTATCGCTCACAAATCATGAGTCGTGTACTGCTCGCTAGGTTCCATAATATCGTTTAATTTAGTTGTTCATCGTTTCCGGGGTAGCACACGCCGCTCCGTGTGACACCCCGGGAACGATGAACAGCAGCTCACCTGCGTCACGCGGCCGCCACCGGCTATGTGAAGGAAGGAGGTGGGCGGTATGTTTACGTCCCGCTCATCTCCGCCCCTCCGCTTCCATTGGCCGGCGGCCGTGTGACGTCGCTGTGACGCCAAACGTCCCTCCCACTCCAGGAAGTGGACGTTCACCGCCCACAGCGAGGTCGCACGAGAGGTAAGTATGTGTGACGCGGGTTACTGACTTTGTGCGACACGGGCAGCGATTTGCCCGTGACGCAAAAAGGACGGGGGCGGGTACGATCGATTGTGAAATTGCACAATCGGTCGAACCGTGTAAAGCAGCCTTTAGCCTCAGAACTCACAATGATCCTGGACACCTGATGCCTAGCAGCCAGGCACCTGGAGCAGTGGACAGGTAGCGCAGGAGCACAAGCCAGCACCACAGCAGGGGATGAAAATGGAGCCGGAGCGGTTTGAGGCTCGGGAGAACCCCGAACCATAACATGGGTACATAAATACATAGCCTATACAGCTATTTAGCTAAATAAACAATTAACCCCTTATTTTTTTGTGAGATGATTTGTACTTTTAAATGAAATCATGAGTTTTACCATACAGTGTACTGGAAAATGGCAAAAAAATTCCAAGTGCAGATAAATTCCAAAACAAGTGCAATTGCACAATAGTTTTGGGGGTATTTTATTCACCATGTTCATTATATGGTAAAAATGATATGTAAGTGTGATGCATCAGGATTGTACGAGTTCATAGATACCAAATATGTATAAGTTTACTTTTATCTAAAGGGTTAAAAAAAACCCAGAAGTTTGGCCAAAAAAAGTGGCATACTTTTTGCATAATGTTCCGCGACCAGTAGCATTATGCACAGCTCTGATCAGCAGAAATGCTGCTCTCCTGTTACAGCCACTGCACTGCTGGCTGTAACAGGAACTACATCATGATAGCAACAGAAGTCATCACATGACCCATCGCTACCAGACAACTATTGGCTTTCCGATATCGCATTACGGGGCCTCCAATGGCGATGGGGAAAATTGATTTCCCTGCCGTGGCTATTTAAATTGCACTATAAAATTTTGACAGTGCGATCTAAGGGGTTAATAGGTACAGGTGGATCACGGATCCACCCTGCCTAGTATCCGCATATGTCTGCTGTTCAAATCTATAATAGCAGCCGGCGGTGATCACCCCTTCGTTAGGACGTACCGGTACATCCTTGGTCGTAAAGGGGTTAAATGAAAAAAAATCATATAGAGTTCCCCCATGCTTGTTAATTAGCCAAAGTAAAGCAGACAGCTGAGGGCTGGTATTACCAGGCTGAGAAGGTCCATTTTTATTTGGCCCTTTCCAGCCTAAAAAATAGCATCCCACATCTGAAGTGACGCTTCGTTAGATTCAATTCTGGCGTTTTGCCCAGCTCTTCTATTTGCACTTGTGAGTTGACAATTGGAGTAATGGTTTATGGGGTTGATGTCAGCTCTGAATTGTCAGCTGGCATCAAGCCCTGGCGAGGCATCTATCAGACACCCCCATTACTAACCCAGAAGATATCAAGAAAAGAAACACACTAAAAATATTTAAAAAAAAAAAATCACTCCCGAACTCTGTCCCAGTTCACCAATTTATTAAAAAAAAAAAATATTCAGGTCCAAAATAGTCCATCGAATCCAACATAGTCCAAAATGGAAACTTGAAAGACATAAAAAGAGACAGGTAAAGAAATAAAAAACAGACACTGCCTCATTCACCAATTTATTCGAAATTAAAGTTCCCACATCCAATGTAACCTAGGGGTTCACATGTTGTTCCTCGATTACCTGGATCAAAGTCTTTGGAGACTCAGAATGAGGCTCCATAGGTTTTGAGTAGCAGCTAGTCCCAGCACACGCTACACTCCGCTGACCCCGGGGCTCTGATGAGCAGTGATGTCTTGAACGTCACCGCTCATCACTATGATAAAGGCTGATGTCAGGAACATCGCCACTCATGACTGGGATATTTTTTGGCAGGGAAGGGCTCAATAACCATGCACCTTCTGAATCTGGTAATAACAGACCCGGTTGTCTGCTTTACCCTTGCTGGTTATCAAAATAGGGGAGACCCATATTGTTTTTTTTCATTTAATTATGGTATATATCTATTTTTTTTTTTACCAAATTGCTGTACCTTTTACCCATCCAAGCCATTCATTTCAATGTCATGTGTTTTTTTTCTTGAACGTGTGACAAAGATGACACACACATATACAAAAATAGATGGACCAAACGGACCATGCAATACGTGCATTTTTTAAGCGGATGATTGCAGGTTTCTAAATCGTGTATTATTCATTGCAAAGATTATTTTTTTCACTCATGTCTACTATTAATATCAATAATCTCAAAACTCTGTCTTCTTTTAAAATCTTGAATTAATATGAGTCACTGTCTATATACGCAGCACAAAAATATTTTACTATTTAAGGTGGCTTTTATTAACTTCATTCATTGCACTATCTATTTGGAATGTAGCAGGTAGAGGACAATGTGAGGTCATAAATAATACATGAAAAACTATGCAAGCCAAAGCTGCATAAGTATAATGCAGTGCACTTGTTTTACCCTTAGATTCTACTTTGAACATTTTCTATTTCTTTAATATAAAAAACATTATCAATGCGTAATCACTATGAAGAAAAGATGCAGAGGAAAATGTAAAAGAATGATAAGGTAATAGCCTAAAATGATCAAAATATAACTATGAAAAAAATGAATACAAAAAAATAAATAGATGAGAAGCAGCATATATGTATATGTGCAATAAGAGCACATAAGAGCACATTGATACCATGGCCATTTCACAGATCTTCTCTGCCCTTTATAACACTGATGTCACTGACACAAGATAAGGTTTTAATAGAAGAGTATGACCGTCCCTACTTGGTTTACCTTGTCACGGTGAGATGGCCTTTATGCTTTTTGATCAGTGTTAATCAAGTACCCTATGTTTTTTAAATGTACTACTGCTATTTACTTACAGTGACAAGCAAAAGGGTAATATTAATGCTTTGAGCTTTTGACTTACAGGCTCCATTTCTCACCATCCATTACATCTTTTTTTTTTAAACTTCGTTTTATCAACAATTTCAAACATGGTACAACTGACATTTGCCATATAAAAATAGCTCAGTATATAGATAGTAATATTTGAATATAACAATGAACAGTCATATAAAGTCCGTAATATCTTTAGCACTTAAGATAGAACAATGTTATTATCCATACTTCTTATCATTTGCATATATATCTAATTTTATATTGAGCATAAGAACAGCTCTATCCATCATCATGACCATATTTTGAAAACAAGATAGAAAGAGGATAGAAAAAGGGAGAAAGAAAGAACAACAACAACAGCCACATTGCATTATTATACCTCAATATACCATTGGACAGTGTTTCATATCCCAACATCTAACGGTAACCACCATTATCCACATAATCTCCCTCAAAACTCCGCAAGTGTGTCTGGAGAAGAATTCCACAAACCCCAGATTTTGTTAAATTTTCCCGGGCACCCCCTATTATAATATACCACCCGCTCATAGACTATGGTTGCATTGACTAGTTTAACCCAGGACCGCACAGTTGGATTCGAATCTCCCATCCACCTCAGAGCTATTAATTTCCTAGCCAGAAACAATGCCTCTCTGTGGAATATTGTCATGTAATGATCCCAGGACTCTTCCTCCACCACCCGAAACAGGCATATCAAAGGGTCACACAAAACAGGAATTGACACAATCGATGATAGCAGAGATGTCACTCCCCGCCAGAACGAAGATATATTGGGACAGCTCCAAATCATATGTATGAAATTTGCCCCTGAGAGATGACACCTCGGGCACTCCGATGTATGAGAACGGCCCATACTAAATAATTGAGTTGGAGTAAGGTATGCCTGGTGAACAATGTAGCATTGAATCAACTTATTATTAACCGAAGGGTATACCGCAGTCGGAGATTCCAATATCTCTTCCCATTCCTCTCCCTGTAGAGAGGAAATTAGAGATTTCCATCTATCCTGGGCTGGCAAGGGGTCCGACTCCACCCCCACCGACAACAGGTAAGTTATATATACTGTAGCTGAGATTAGGCCTCGAGGTCCCATCCATTACATTTTTGAGCGTGAGACTACTTTCATTTTATAGACAATCATCTTGGCTATAACATATATAAATTTGGCTTACAACTATTTAGCATATAATTAGTTATGAAAATTCTTGTTATGTCACTGCATTACTATTTTGCTTCTCAAAATCAAAATTTTTATTTTTATTATTTAGTTGGTATTTTGTAAATCCATCTTTGGCTTTCAACACTGCCTGAATCCTTCTGGGCATGCTCTCTATCAGAATCAAGCATGTTGTGACCAAAATCTGATCTTATATCTCTTTGTTCTCAATATTGGTGCATACTGGTCAACTCACCTGTGTATGTATACAAATCTTTATTCAACTCTACCCACAAGTTTTATTTTGACTTGAGGTCTGGGGACTGTGGGGGCCAATACAGCACTTCTACTTCATTGTTATTGAACCATTTTACTAGTCTCGATGTATATTTCGGGCCGTTGTCCTGCTGGAACTCTTTGTTGTCCTTTTCATACCCATAGTACCTGAGTATAAAAAGTAACTCAACTTGTAGGATACTCACATACAGCTCAGCATTGAGACCACCATCAATTCTGGTCAAGCATCCAATACCTTTGGCTATGAAACAGCCCCATATCTGTCACAATGATCAGGGGACCTGGGCTCCTAGACTGACCCTCAGACTAGGGAGATCCTGGCTGTCCCTTATCTCAGAGTCACCTCTGAAGTTGAGGATGTCTGAGCCACCAACCTGACCCTGCTCCTTAGCAGCCCTGATATTAACCCCTTCACCCCCGGCCACTAAAACACCCTAATGACCGGGCCATTTTTTGCAATTCTGACCAGTGTCAATTTGACAGGTTATAACCCTGGAACGCTTCAACGGATCCTGGCGATTCTGAGATTGTTTTTTCGTGACATATTGTACTTCATGTCAGTTGTAAATTTAGGCCGATACTTTTTGCGTTTATTTGTGGAAATTTAGGAAATTGTGCGAAAATTTGGAAAATTTCGCAATTTTCAAACTTTGAAAATTTATGCCCATAAATCTGAGAGATATGTCACACAAAATAGTTACTAAATAACATTTCCCACTTGTCAACTTTACATCAGCGCAATTTTCGAAAGAAATTTTTTTTTCGTTAGGAAGTTAGAAGGGGTCAAAGTTCATCAGCAATTTCTAATTTTTCCAACAAAATTTACAAAATATTTTTTTTAGCGACCACATCACATTTGAAGTGACTTTGAGAGGCCGAGGTGACAGAAAATACCCAAAAGTGACCCCATTCTAAAAACTGCACCCCTCACACTGCTCAAAACCACATCCAAGAAGTTTATTAACCTTTTAGGTGCTTCATAGGAACCAAAGCAATGTGGAAGGAAAAAATGAAAATTTTACTTTTTAACACAAAAATGTTACTTTAGCCATAAAATTTTCATTTTTACAAGGGAGAAAAGAGAAAGTGCACCCTACAATTTATTGTGCATTTTCTCCTGAGTACGCTGATACCCCATATGGGGTAAAAATCAATTGTTTGGGTGCACGGCAGAGGTCGAAAGGCAAGGAGCGCCATTTGAATTTTTGAACACAAAATTAGCTGCACTCATTAGCGGACGCCATGTCAGGTTTGAAGACCCCCTGAGGTGCCTAAACAATGGAGCTCCCCCACAAGTGACCCCATTTTGGAAACTAGAGCCCTCAAATATTTTTTCTAGATGTTTAATGTGCACTTTGAACCCCTGGGGGCTTCACAGAAGTTTATAACGTTGAGCCGTGAAAAGAAAAAAAAAATTTTTTACCACAAAACTGTTGCTTCAACTAGGTAGCTTTTTTTTCACAAGGGTACCGGGAAAAAATGCAACATAAAATGTATTGTCCATTTTCTCCTGAGTACGCAGATACCTCATATGTGGTGGAAATCAAATGTTTGGACACACGGCAGTGCTCGGAAGGCAAGGAGCGCCATTTGAATTTTTGAACGCAAAATTAGCTGCACTAATTAGCGGACGCCATGTCGGGTTTGAAGACCCCCTGAGGTATCTAAACAATGGAGCTCCCCCACAAGTGACCCCATTTTGGAAACTAGAGCCCTCAAGTATTTTTTCTAGATGTTTGATGAGCACTTTGAACACCTGGGGGCTTCACAGAAGTTTATAACGTTGAGCCGTGAAAAGAAAAAACATTTTTTTTACCACAAAACTGTTGCTTCAACTAGGTAGCTTTTTTTTCACAAGGGTATCGGGAAAAAATGCAACATAAAATGTATTGTCCATTTTCTCCTGAGTACGCAGATACCTCATATGTGGTGGTATTCAAATGTTTGGACACACGGCAGTGCTCGGAAGGCAAGGAGCGCCATTTGAATTTTTCAACGCAAAATTAGCTGCACTAATTAGCGGACGCCATGTCGGGTTTGAAGACCCCCTGAGGTGCCTAAACAATGGAGCTCCCCCACAAGTGACCTCATTTTGGAAACTAGAGCCCTCAAATATTTTTTCTAGATGTTTGATGAGCACTTTGAACCCCTGGGGGCTTCACAGAAGTTTATAACGTTGAGCCGTGAAAAGAAAAAAAAAAATTTTTACCACAAAACTGTTGCTTCAACTAGGTAGCTTTTTTTTCACAAGGGTATCGGGAAAAAATGCAACATAAAATGTATTGTCCATTTTCTCCTGAGTACGCAGATACCTCATATGTGGTGGAAATCAAATGTTTGGACACACGGCAGTGCTCGGAAGGCAAGGAGCGCCATTTGAATTTTTGAACGCAAAATTAGCTGCACTAATTAGCGGACGCCATGTCGGGTTTGAAGGCCCCTGAGGTGCCTAAACAATGGAGCTCCCCCACAAGTGACCCCATTTTGGAAACTAGAGCCCTCAAATATTTTTTCTAGATGTTTGATGAGCACTTTGAACACCTGGGGGCTTCACAGAAGTTTATAACGTTGAGCCGTGAAAAGAAAAAAAAAATTTTTTACCACAAAACTGTTGCTTCAACTAGGTAGCTTTTTTTTGACAAGGGTATCAGGAAAAAATGCAACATAAAATGTATTGTCCATTTTCTCCTGAGTACGCAGATACCTCATATGTGGTGGAAATCAAATGTTTGGACACACGGCAGTGCTCGGAAGGCAAGGAGCGCCATTTGAATTTTTGAACGCAAAATTAGCTGCACTAATTAGCGGACGCCATGTCGGGTTTGAAGACCCCCTGAGGTATCTAAACAATGGAGCTCCCCCACAAGTGACCCCATTTTGGAAACTAGAGCCCTCAAATATTTTTTCTAGATGTTTGATGAGCACTTTGAACACCTGGGGGCTTCACAGAAGTTTATAACGTTGAGCCGTGAAAAGAAAAAACATTTTTTTTACCACAAAACTGTTGCTTCAACTAGGTAGCTTTTTTTTCACAAGGGTATCGGGAAAAAATGCAACATAAAATGTATTGTCCATTTTCTCCTGAGTACGCAGATACCTCATATGTGGTGGAAATCAAATGTTTGGACACACGGCAGTGCTCGGAAGGCAAGGAGCGCCATTTGAATTTTTGAACGCAAAATTAGCTGCACTAATTAGCGGACGCCATGTCGGGTTTGAAGACCCCTGAGGTGCCTAAACAATGGAGCTCCCCCACAAGTGACCCCATTTTGGAAACTAGAGCCCTCAAATATTTTTTCTAGATGTTTGATGAGCACTTTGAACACCTGGGGGCTTCACAGAAGTTTATAACGTTGAGCCGTGAAAAGAAAAAAAAATTTTTTTACCACAAAACTGTTGCTTCAACTAGGTAGCTTTTTTTTGACAAGGGTATCAGGAAAAAATGCAACATAACATGTATTGTCCATTTTCTCCTGAGTACGCAGATACCTCATATGTGGTGGAAATCAAATGTTTGGGCACACGGCAGATCTTGAAAGGGAAGGAGCGCCATTTGAATGCAAAATTAGCTGCACTCATTAGCGGACGCCATGTCAGGTTTGAAGACCCCCTGAGGTGCCTAAACAATAGAGCTCCCCCACAAGTGACCCCATTTTGGAAACTAGAGCCCTCAAATAATTTTTATAGATGTTAGTTGAGCACTTTGAACACCTGGGGGCTTCACAGAAGTTTATAACGTTGAGCCGTGAAAAGAAAAAAAATTTTTTTTACCACAAAACTGTTGCTTCAACTAGGTAGCTTTTTTTTCACAAGGGTATCAGGAAAAAATGCACCATAAAACGTATTGTCCATTTTCTCCTGAGTACGCAGATACCTCACATGTGGTGGAAAGTAATTGTTGGGCGCATGGCGTGGCTCAGAAGAGAAGGGCACCATTTGACAGCAAAATTGATTGGAATCATTAGCGGACGCCATGTCACGTTTTTAGACCCCCCCCCATGGTGCCTAAACAATGGAGCTTCCCCACAAATTACCCCATTTTGGAACTAGACCCCTCAAGGAATTTATCTAGATGTTTAGTGAGCCCCTTGTACCCCCAGGGGCTTCACTGAAGGTTGATAACTTTGAACCGTGAAAATTTATTTTTTTTAAAAAAAATTTTTTAAATTTTTGCAGCAACAAGGTAGCTTTTTTTTTTTCTTTTTACAACGGTATCAGGAAAAAATACACCATAAAAGGTATTGTGCAATTTTTCCCGAGTACGCAGATACCTCATATGTGGTGGAAATCAATTGTTTGGGCGCATGTAGGGGCTCAGAAGACAAGGAACGCCATTTGACTTTTCAAACGCACAGACGCAGTGCACTGATCGGCCGCTGCAGGAGGCACGGTCAGATGAGATACAAAAAGCGCTGGAGATACGTAAAAAAAAAAAAGTCACGCCAAAAATTGAGCAGGTATGTTGATCCGCGCTCAGCGGGACGCACGGACAGATGCGATACTTTTTTTTCCGTATCCCCAACGCTTTTTGTATTGCATCAGTCCGTGCGTCCCGCCGTGCGCTGATCAGGGATGCACATAACGGATCGGCATCCCTGCTCAATTTTTGGCGTGACTTTTTTTTCCGTATCCCCGATGCTTTTTGTCACGCCAAAAATTGAGCAGGGATGCCGATCCGTTATGTGCATCCCTGATCAGCGCTCGGCGGGACGCACGGACTGATGTGATACAAAAAGCGTCGGGAATACGGGAAAAAAAGTCCCGCCGAAAACTGACCACGTATGCAGATACGTTATCTGCATCCCTGATCAGCGCGGGACGCACGGACGCATGAGGTGTAAAAATGGACAGGGGATAGAGGAAAAAAAAGGAAAAAAAAAAAAGTTATACTCACAGTACCCAGAGGATTAGCAGGAGGAATAGAAGGCAAGGAACAGCTTTACAGCAGCAGCCAGCAGGCAGGAAGTTGGACAGCTCAGCAGAAGACCCAGGAAGAAGGACCCAGCGATGGAGGCAGATGTGATCGGCCGGTGAAGACAGGTAAGAGGACGTCGGGGGGACAGCAGAGGGGGACGGTGACAGCAGAGGGGGACAGGGACAGCAGAGGGGGATGGGGACAGCAGAGGGGGATGGGGACAGCAGAGGGGGAGGGGGAGAGCAGAGGGGGAGAGCAGAGGAGGGAGATACTGGAGGAGCTGCAGAATAGAGATCACGGGGGAGGCCGGCAGATTGGGATGTCGGGGGGCAGATTGGGATGTCGGGGGGCAGATCGGGATGTCTGGCGGCAGATCGGGATGTCGGGGGGCAGATCGGGATGTCGGGGGGCAGATCGGGATGTCGGGGGGCAGATCGGGATGTCTGGGGGCAGATCGGGATGTCTGGGGGCAGATCGGGATGTCGGGGGGGCAGATCGGGATGTCGGAGGGCAGATCGGAATGTGGGGGGCGCAGATCGGGATGTGGGGGGGCAGATCGGGATGTCGGGGGGGAAGATCGGGATGTCGGGGGCAGATCGCAGGGGGGCACGGGCAGGGGCCATTACGGGAGCGCGCAGGAGCAATCACAAGAGCGCGCAGGGGCTGCAAGGAGAGCAGAAGAAGAGGGAGATACCGGAGGGGCTGCAGAATAGAAATCACGGGGGAGGCCGGCAGATTGGGATGGCGGGGGGCAGATCGGGATGCCGGGGGGGGGGCAGATCGGGATGTCGGGGGGGGGGGCAGATCGCAGGGGGGCACGGGCAGGGGCCATTACGGGAGCGCACAGGAGCAATCACAAGAGCGCGCAGGGGCTGCAAGGTGAGCACAATACTCACCGCTCCTGCTCCTGCTCCGTGACGTGACAGCAGCGGCAGCAGCAGCGGTGGCGTGGTACCACTAGTACCAGCCAGTGCTGCACGCTGCAGACATGTTGGGGTCTGGAGCGTGGACTGGAGTGGAGGACTGGAGGGTCCCCAGACTAGCACAGGCCTGGGTAGAGCGGCCACCAGCAAATCAAACCGCCCCACTGCACACTGATTGGAGCGATTGCGCGTCATAGCACGATCGCTCCAATCAGTGCTGCAGGGGCTGGGGGCGGCATGTTTGAGATCCACCTATGATCTGCTGTAGCTTCTACAGCATCTCATAGCCGGATCTCACAGTATCGTACTATTTCCGGCATTATTTTTACCGAAATCAGTGCGAAAGATGTGGTTGGCGGTTCAGATTTGAACAGCCAATCACATCGGTCGTCGATGGAGGGTGGCGATGCCACCCCCCCTGGGGTGAAGCAAAGGTCCCCTGCTTTAAGAAACAGCAGGGGACATCATTTGAAAGCTGTTGCTACGGCCACGGCAATCAAATGAAGTTTAGGCAGTAAAATTACGTCCCTGGTCGTTAAGTCACATTAAAATAGGACGTAATTTTACTGCCCGCGGTCGTGAAGGGGTTAAAGCCCTCCCCCAATACCCAGGGGAGGGCCAGGACAAGAGTGTGATAACTAATAGAGATAGACAAACAGGGGAAACCTAAACTCTCTAGGCCATTTACACACTGCAACATCGCTAGCGATATCGCTGTAACATCACTGGAATTTTGACATAATAGCGACCTCTCCAGCGACATTGCAGTGTGTGACACGCATCAACGACCTGGCCTCCGCTGTAAGGTCACTGATCGCTACAAGTCATTCAGGACCATTCTTTGGTCCTTTGTTTGCTGCTGCGCAGCATGTATCGGTGTGTTTGACACCGTTACAACGACATCGTTAGCGACCCAGCCCATAGCCGTGCTAGCGTTCCCTTTCCAGCGAGGTCGTTCTGCAGGTCCGTATCGCTGCTGCGTTGTTGGCCAGATCTGCCTGTTTGACAGCTCACAGCGACTGTTAGATACTTTCCACCGATCCCGGCCAGATCGAGATTACTGGTGGGATCACTAGAAAGTCTCAGTATATAAAAGGGCCTTATCTCACAGCACACTCACACAAAAGAAAAAGACAATGGGAATTAAGGAGGAAAATAGTAGGAAGGGAGAAAAGAGGATGAGAGAATTTCACAACAACTCCAAGCACCAAGCAATAAAATCATCAGCAGGACTGGGACATGCCAGTACACAGACCCACACAGCAATAGATTATAGTTGCCATGGGAAGACAGATTCTACCATTTTTCAAAGGCGGGGAGTAAATATAATAGGTGTCCAATAACATGTGATCTTAAATGTAACCAGCAGACTAGCAGAGATAAACTCTTGCTAGCCCGATCATTAATGAGCACACAGCTGGTCAACTGGTCAGCTGTTTTGAGCAAAACTTCATGTCACAATATCATCAGGCTATCTCCACTGACCTTGACAGGGCTTTTTATTTCTCGATCCATTAGCATCTTTTTCCCTTGTTCATTCTAAAGCTGGTGTCACACACAGCGACAACGACAACGACGTCGCTGCTACGTCACCATTTTCTGTGACGTTGCAGCGACGTCCCGTCGCTGTCGCTGTGTGTGACATCCAGCTACGACCTGGCCCCTGCTGTGAGGTCGCCGGTCGTTGCTGAATGTCCAGCTTCATTTTTTGGTCGTCTCTCTCCCGCTGTGACACACACATCGCTGTGTGTGACAGCGAGAGAGCGACGAAATGAAGCGAGCAGGGAGCAGGAGCCGGCGTCTGGCAGCTGCGGAAAGCTGTAACCAGCGTAAACATCGGGTAACTAAGGGAAGACCTTTCCCTGGTTACCCGATATTTACCTTCGTTACCAGCCTCCGCCCTTGCTGCCAGCGCCGGCTACTGCTCTGTGCACATGTGGCTGCAGTACACATCGGGTAATTAACCCTATGTGTACTGTAGCTAGGAGAGCAAGGAGCCAGCGCTAAGCAGTGTGCGTGGCTCCCTGCTCTCTGTACTGTGACATGTAGCTGCAGTACACATCGGGTTAATTAACCCGATGTGTACTGTACCTAGGAGAGCAAGGAGCCAGCGCTAAGTGCGGCTCCCTGCTCTCTGCACATGTAGCGACGTTATGATTGCTGCTGCGTCGCTGTGTTTGACAGCTAAGCAGCGATCATAACAGCGACTTACAAGGTCGCTGTTACGTCACAGAAAATGGTGACGTAAGAGCGACGTCGTTGTCGCTGTCGCTTAGTGTGAACCCAGCTTAAGCCTATTTGAACCCCTCACAGCCTAGTCTATTGATTATTGTCTCATCGATTCAAATCACCCGCTTCCAATGTTATACTGTCCACATTTCGTACTTTTTTGCAAACTGGAACCGATGCTTCTTATGATGATATTGAAGTCGAGGATTCTTAACTTTTTTCATACCACCATTCCAGACTTGTGTAACTTGCTTCGCATAATCTCTATATGAACTTCTTCGATCTCATTATTATGAAGTATAAGAGCCACCTCCACTGCCGTGTTTGTTGCACCAGAACCAATAGACCTTGTGATGAGCCGAATTATTGACTCCGATATTTTGCCTGGATGTCCATTTCTTGTCTTTTGAATGGATGGAACAACTTCATTTCTTATTCTTTCAACTGTCATGACACTCACATGATGAAGTTTGGCAATTTTCTTGGCCGAGAGACTGATATCGATGAGCTGGATGATGCTATTCCTCTTTTCTTGGGAAATCTTCTCCATGGTTGCTCTTTGATTCGAACCAGTGATGCTCGCTTGGGAATTAATCTAATGACACATTTAGCTACTAGGGAATGTGAGAACAGGTTGTAATTAGTGATGAGCGAGTACTAAAAAGCTCGGGTGCTCGAAGCTCGGGCCGAGCCTCCCAAGATACTCGTGTACTCGGCCCGAGCAACGAGCCCAATGTTATCCTATGGGAGACCCGAGTATTTTTGTGAAATGACCTCCCGGCAGCATGGAGAAACCCTAAAAATGTCACAAAAGTCTCAGAAGAGTGCTCAAATGACATGGCAACAGCATGGGGAAGACCCCTTGAAGCATTTATCACTCAAAAGTCACAGCTGTGAACAATTTTGTCCGCGTTTTACGCCATTTTTACGGACTCACCAGAAAACCTTCCAAAATGACCCCAAAATGATTTTTCATGGCGGAAATGTTAAGGGCACATACCCAATAGTGAGATAGAGCTGGTGTATGTTACTTTTTGAGATCAATACATGAAAGATTTTACGTGAAAACATTGTGTGGCACTCCGATGTCCCTGAGAAGAGACGTACATGAAGGCCTCTTGAGTCTAATGTGCCCATTTTGAGGAAGTGAGTCTTTGTAGTATTTTCCTTTGCCAGGGCAGTCCTAAATTGTGAGGTTCACCAATGCCCCTGCATACAGACGTGCATGAGGGCCTCAAAACATTAAGTGTCCATTGTCAGGAAGTGGGTGTATTATAGTATAGCCCTTAGGCAGGGCAGCCAAAAATTGGGAGGCTCCACATTGTCCCTGGGTAGAGACGTGCATGATGGCCTTTAAACCTGAAGTGCCCATTGTAAGGAAGTGGGTCTATTTCAGTATAGCCCTTTGCCAGGGCAGCCAAAAATTGGGAGGCTCCACATTGTCCCTGGGTAGAGACGTGCATGAGGGCCTCAAAACATTAAGTGTCCATTGTCAGGAAGTGGGTGTATTATAGTATAGCCCTTAGGCAGGGCAGCCAAAAATTGGGAGGCTCCACATTGTCCCTGGGTAGAGACGTGCATGATGGCCTTTAAACCTGAAGTGCCCATTGTAAGGAAGTGGGTCTATTTCAGTATAGCCCTTTGCCAGGGCAGCCAAAAATTGGGAGGCTCCACATTGTCCCTGGGTAGAGACGTGCATGATGGCCTTTAAACCTGAAGTGCCCATTGTAACGAAGTGGGTCTATTTCAGTATAGCCCTTTGCCAGGGCAGCCAAAAATTGGGAGGCTCCACATTGTCCCTGGGTAGAGACGTGCATGAGGGCCTCAAAACATTAAGTGTCCATTTTAAGGAAGTGGGTGTATTTCAGTATAGCCCTTAGGCAGGGCAGCCAAAAATTGGGAGGCTCCACATTGTCCCTGGATAGAGACGTGCATGATGGCCTTTAAACCTGAAGTGCCCATTGTAAGGAAGTGGGTCTATTTCAGTATAGCCCTTTGCCAGGGCAGCCAAAAATTGGGAGGCTCCACATTGTCCCTGGGTAGAGACGTGCATGAGGGCCTCAAAACATTAAGTGTCCATTGTCAGGAAGTGGGTGTATTATAGTATAGCCCTTAGGCAGGGCAGCCAAAAATTGGGAGGCTCCACATTGTCCCTGGGTAGAGACGTGCATGATGGCCTTTAAACCTGAAGTGCCCATTGTAAGGAAGTGGGTCTATTTCAGTATAGCCCTTTGCCAGGGCAGCCAAAAATTGGGAGGCTCCACATTGTCCCTGGGTAGAGACGTGCATGAGGGCCTCAAAACATTAAGTGTCCATTGTCAGGAAGTGGGTGTATTATAGTATAGCCCTTAGGCAGGGCAGCCAAAAATTGGGAGGCTCCACATTGTCCCTGGATAGAGACGTGCATGATGGCCTTTAAACCTGAAGTGCCCATTGTAAGGAAGTGGGTCTATTTCAGTATAGCCCTTTGCCAGGGCAGCCAAAAATTGGGAGGCTCCACATTGTCCCTGGGTAGAGACGTGCATGAGGGCCTCAAAACATTAAGTGTCCATTGTCAGGAAGTGGGTGTATTATAGTATAGCCCTTAGGCAGGGCAGCCAAAAATTGGGAGGCTCCACATTGTCCCTGGATAGAGACGTGCATGATGGCCTTTAAACCTGAAGTGCCCATTGTAAGGAAGTGGGTCTATTTCAGTATAGCCCTTTGCCAGGGCAGCCAAAAATTGGGAGGCTCCACATTGTCCCTGGGTAGAGACGTGCATGAGGGCCTCAAAACATTAAGTGTCCATTTTAAGGAAGTGGGTGTATTTCAGTATAGCCCTTAGGCAGGGCAGCCAAAAATTGGGAGGCTCCACATTGTCCCTGGGTAGAGACGTGCATGATGGCCTTTAAACCTGAAGTGCCCATTGTAAGGAAGTGGGTCTATTTCAGTATAGCCCTTTGCCAGGGCAGCCAAAAATTGGGAGGCTCCACATTGTCCCTGGGTAGAGACGTGCATGAGGGCCTCAAAACATTAAGTGTCCATTTTAAGGAAGTGGGTGTATTATAGTATAGCCCTTAGGCAGGGCAGCCAAAAATTGGGAGGCTACACGTTGTCCCTGGGTAGAGACGTGCATGAGGGCCTCAAAACATTAAGTGTCCATTTTAAGGAAGTGGGTGTATTTCAGTATAGCCCTTAGGCAGGGCAGCCAAAAATTGGGAGGCTACACGTTGTCCCTGGGTAGAGACGTGCATGAGGGCCTCAAAACATTGTTCCCATTGCAAAGGAGCGGGTCTCCTGTCGTTGTAATGTCCATTCTGCAAAGAATGGGCGAAAAAATTTACCACTGGGGGTATACCTGAAACAAAGACCTAACTATTGTAACGGTCATCATGATGGCGCATGAGGAGAAGGAGGAGCAGTCCAGCGATTATCCAAAGTCGAGAAGTGTACCCATGGGTGAGTGGAGGTACATGGCAAACTTTAAATTCCGCTCTCATTTGCTGGTGGTGTGGTGAAGTCTGGCCCAATCCAACCCTTGTTCATCTTTATCAGAGTCAGCCTGTCAGCATTTTCAGTTGACAGGCGGGTGCGTTTATCTGTAATGATTCCACCTGCGGCACTAAAAACACGCTCTGACAAAACGCTAGCAGCAGGGCAGGCCAGGACTTCCAAGGCGTAGAGAGCCAATTCATGCCACGTGTCCAGCTTGGATACCCAATAATTGTAAGGCACAGAGGAATGTCGGAGTACAGTTGTTCGATCTGCAAGGTACTCCTTCAGCATCTGGGCAAACTTAGGATTTCTTGTGGCACTACCCCGCACCTCAGGGGCTGTGGTACGTGAGGGGCTGAGAAAACTGTCCCACATCTTAAAGACTGTTCCCCTACCTCTGGCGGATTGGACTTGTGCCTCTCTCGGCTGTACGCCTCGGTTGTCCACTGATTCCTGACCTATGCCGCTAGCGTTTTGTGAGGGGAATGCTTTGCCTACTTCCGTGAGTATGGCCTTCCGAAACTGCTGCATTTTGGTTGACCTCTCCTCCACGGGAATAAGAGACAAAAAGTTCTCCTTGTAGCGTGGGTCTAACAGTGTTACCAACCAGTAATGATTGTCGGCCAAGATGTTCTTAACGCGAGGGTCACGAGACAGGCAGCTTACCATAAAGTCAGCCATGTGCGCCAGACTCTTAACAGCCAGGACTTCAGTAGCCTGACCAACAAGATGACTGAACATGCTGTCCTCCTCCTCCTCCTCCTCCTCCTCCTCCTCCTCCTCATCTACCCTGTCCTCTGGCCAGCCACGCTGAATCGAGGATATGACTGGTGTGCATGTCATATCCTCAATTTGGCCGGAGAGTTGCTCCATGTCTTCATCCTCCTCCTCGTCATAGTCCTCCACTGCACGTTGTGATGAGACGAGGCTGGGCTGTGTGTTATCACCCACACCCACTACTGTTTCTTGCTGCAACTCATCGCGCTCCGCCTGCAATGCATCATGTTTGTTTTTCAGCAGGGACCGTTTTAGAAGGCAGAGTAGCGGTATGGTGACGCTAATAATGGCGTCATCACCACTCACCATCTTGGTGGAGTCCTCAAAGTTTTGGAGGATGGTACATAGGTCTGACATCCATCTCCACTCCTCAGGTGTTATGTGTGGAGTTTGACCCATTTCCCGACGGCTTAGGTGATGCAGGTACTCAACAACTGCCCTCTTCTGCTCACATATCCTGACCAACATGTGCAGAGTTGAATTCCAACGCGTGGGGACATCACACACCAGTCTGTGAGCCGGAAGATGCAAACGGCGCTGAAAGCCGGCAAGGCCGGCTGAAGCAGTAGGTGACTTTCGAAAATGTGCAGACAGGCGGCGAACTTTTACCAGCAGATCAGACAGCTCTGGGTATGACTTTATAAACCGCTGAACCACGAGGTTGAGCACATGGGCCACGCATGGAACATGTGTCAGCTGGCCTCGCCTCAAAGCCGCCACCAGGTTCCGGCCATTGTCACAAACGACCTTTCCTGGCTTTAGGTTCAGAGGTGTGAGCCAGTGATCTGCCTGCTGTTTCAGAGCTGTCCACAGCTCTTCTGCATTGTGGGGTTTGTCACCTATGCAGATTAGCTTCAGCACAGCCTGTTGCCGCTTCGCCGAGGCAGTGCTGCAGTGCTTCCAGCTTGTGACTGGTGTGGAGGGCACAGTGGATGAGGATGCGCAGGAGGAGGAGGAGGCTGAAGAGCATGACATTCCGGAGCTGTAGAGTGTGGGTGAAACACTGACTGAGGTAGGGCCTGCAAACCTTGGTGTGGGAAGGACGTGTTGCGTCCCTCGCTCAGACTGGGTCCCAGCTTCCACAATATTAACCCAGTGTGCCGTCAACGAGATGTAGCGGCCTTGCCCACAAGCACTTGTCCACGTGTCTGTGGTTAGGTGGACCTTGGGTGAAACAGCGTTGTTCAGGGCACGTGTGATGTTTTGTGACACGTGGTTATGCAACGCGGGGACGGCACACCGGGAGAAATAGTGGCGGCTGGGGACCGAGTAACGTGGGACAGCTGCCGCCATCAGGTCACGGAATGCTTCTGTCTCCACCAGCCTAAAAGGCAACATTTCCAGCGCAAGCAGTCGCGAAATGTTAGCATTTAGAACTGTGGCATGTGGGGTGTTGGCAGTGTATTTGCGCCTGCGTTCAAAGGTTTGCTGAATGGATAACTGAACGCTGCGCTGGGACAAGGACGTGCTTGATGATGGTGTTCTTTCTGCGTAGGCAACTGTAGGTGCAGGAGTGGAGGAGGCTTGTTCGCAGGCAGCATGGACAGAGGATTGGCTCGCATGCACAACCAGCGAAGACGTAGCAGTGACATCAGCAAGCACTGCTCCTCGACTCTGTTGTACTTCCCACAAAGTCGGGTGCTTGGCTGACATGTGCCTGATCATGCTGGTGGTGGTCAGGCTGCTAGTTTTGGTACCCCTGCTGATGCTGGCACGGCAGGTGTTGCAAATGGCCTTTTTTGAATCATCTGGATCCAACTTAAAAAACTGCCAGACTCGTGAAGACCTAACATTTGGACAGGCACCTTGTGTCGTCGTGTTGTTCCGGGGAACGGTTGCCTGACTTCTGCCTGGGGCCACCACCCTGCTTCTTACTGCCTGTTGTGATGCTACGCCTCCCTCCCCCTGTGCACTGCTGTCCTCGCTCTGCATATCCTCCTGCCAGGTTGGGTCAGTTACTGGATCATCCACCACGTCGTCTTCCTCTTCCGCACCCTGCTCCTCCTCCTGACTTGCTGACAATTGTGTCTCATCATCGTCCACCACTTGTTGAGACACGTTGCCAACTTCGTGAGAACGTGGCTGCTCAAATATTTGGCCATCTGTACAGACGATCTCCTCATGACCCACTTCAATATGAGCTGGCGAGAGGCCAGAATGTGTGAATGGAAACGTGAACAGCTCTTCCGAGTGTCCAAGTGTGGGATCATTAATGTCCGAGGAGGACGTGTACTCAGCCTGGTGGTAGGAAGGAGGATCAGGTTCAGAAATGTGCGGTGCAGTATCACGGCTACTGACACTTGACCGTGTGGAAGACAGAGTGTTTGTGGTGGTGCCAATCTGACTGGAAGCATTATCCGCTATCCAACTAACAACCTGTTGACACTGGTCTTGGTTCAAGAGCGGTGTACTGCTGCGGTCCCCAAGAATTTGGGACAGGACGTGCGAGCGACTAGATGTGGCCCTTTGTTGTGGCGAAATTAGAGCTTGCCCACGACCTCGGCCTCTGCCTGCACCACCATCACGTCCACTTCCTTGTTCCTTGCCAATGCCCTTGCGCATTTTGCAATGCTGTGCACTGCTGACGTGTATATTCACTACTTGTGCGTTATATCAAAGTTTCTGGAAATTGCACACAAGTGCACCTGTACGCTGCCACCGACAGGCACACACGTGCGGTTTTAAAAACCAAGCACGGACGCAATAATAACCTAACACAGGTTTTAGGAGCAAAAATTAAGAACTCTGACACTATCAGCCACTGCTGACTGACGTGTATTATACACTACACTTGTGCGTTATATAATAGTTTGGTAAACGCACACCAGTGCACCTGTACGCTGCCACCAACAGGCACACACGTGCGGTTTTAAAAACCAAGCACGGACGCAATAATAACCTAACACAGGTTTTAGGAGCAAAAATTAAGAACTCTGACACTATCAGCCACTGCTGACTGACGTGTATTATACACTACACTTGTGCGTTATATAATAGTTTGGTAAACGCACACCAGTGCACCTGTACGCTGCCACCAACAGGCACACACGTGCGGTTTTAAAAACCAAGCACGGACGCAATAATAACCTAACACAGGTTTTAGGAGCAAAAATTAAGAACTCTGACACTATCAGCCACTGCTGACTGACGTGTATTATACACTACACTTGTGCGTTATATAATAGTTTGGTAAACGCACACCAGTGCACCTGTACGCTGCCACCAACAGGCACACACGTGCGGTTTTAAAAACCAAGCACGGACGCAATAATAACCTAACACAGGTTTTAGGAGCAAAAATTAAGAACTCTGACACTATCAGCCACTGCTGACTGACGTGTATTATACACTACACTTGTGCGTTATATAATAGTTTGGTAAACGCACACCAGTGCACCTGTACGCTGCCACCAACAGGCACACACGTGCGGTTTTAAAAACCAAGCACGGACGCAATAATAAAATAACCTAACACAGGTTTTAGGAGCAAAAATTAAGAACTCTGACACTATCAGCCACTGCTGACTGACGTGTATTATACACTACACTTGTGCGTTATATAATAGTTTGGTAAACGCACACCAGTGCACCTGTACGCTGCCACCAACAGGCACACACGTGCGGTTTTAAAAACCAAGCACGGACGCAATAATAACCTACTAACAGGTTTTTTTGGGGAGCGACAATTACAGTACAGACAAGTCAGACACTATCTGGACTGTTTTACACTGTGTACACCAGCCCCAGATATGAAGGCTGGTATACGGTCACCACTACCCTGCCTGCCTGCCTGCCTGTATACTGCTACAATAGTCCTGACAAGGACTCTTTTGGTCACTAGCCTGTATTCAGACCTGGCTATACCCTGCCTGTATATAGCAACAATAGTCCTGAGAAGGACTCTGCTACTGTACTCCGACCTGGCTATACCCTGCCTGCCTGTATACAACTAGAATAGTCCTGAGAAGGACTTTTGGTCACACTGTTTGCAGCCCTGCAACTGAAAAAGCTATAAAGGGCCGCAAAGCTTTCCCTGAATCAGCGACACTCTCCCTACACTCACTGTCAGAATAGCTGTGAGCAGAGCACAGCGCGCCGGCCGATATAAAGGCTCGGTGACGCTGTGCAGGCCGGCCAATCACTGCAATTCCACAACTAACAGGGCTGTGGCATTGCAGTGGTCTGCCAGCCAATCCCTGCATGAGGGCTGGCTCTCAAAAGAGCGCCAACATGCAGAAATGAAGACCACGAGTAAAGCACGAGTATCGCGAGATTACTCGGTCCCCGCCGAGCAGCCCGAGTACAGTGATACTCGTGCGAGTACCGAGTAGTGACAAGCATGCTCGCTCATCACTAGTTGTAATTTGTAGTACAGAAAGAAAAAGATTTTTCCACCACCAGGAGCAAAACATTAACAATGCAGTGACAGGACAAGAATCTGCATAACTAATCATATGCTAAGTAGTTGCAAGTCAAATTTATGTATGAGATAGCCAAGATGATTGTTTATAAAATGTAGGTAGTCTCATACTCATAGATGTAGTGGATGGTGAGATATGGAGCCTGAAAGTCAAAAGTTCAAAACATTGTTACCATTTTGCTTGTCACTGTCTTTTCTTTATTTATGGGTATATGTATGATCCTTTTGTGTTTTTCTTTTGGGTTACATAACAAAAAGGCAAAGCGAAATGGGGCCGGTGTTAAAGACTCTTTGTTAACCATAGTTAAGGCTCACTGTTAAGAATTATTTTTTTTTTTGGAGGGCTCAACACCACTAAAATGTATGGAATTGCCTAGCTATTTACTATGGTTATGTTTGAACAAAGAAATGCAGAAGAAGAAACCAGAAAAAACACTTTTATCGAATACATGAATATATTTAGAAGCCCCAAAAATGCTATAGTAACGTTTCTGTCTAAAAAAAATAAACATTTTTAAAGGGCACATATGAAGTACTAGGCCTGCAAAAATAGTATGATACAGGCAAGAGTGTTCAGAGGATACTATAATGGTGCTCTGATTGTGGACACTCACTATGCCCGCCTTGTCAGCAGGAGGCCACTACAGTAATACACAACTAGTTTCTTGCTACAATATCCAGATCAAAGCTATACCAGCAATATACCCCTTATATATTGCTTTCAATAATGACCATGGTATCTCTGGTGTTTGACACTGAGAGGGGACTAATGAGTTACCATTGCAGCTGGGAATGTAACTAAAGTCACAGATCCACCATCATTATCTGCATATTAACAAAAAAGCTAAATTAAGCTTAATGAAGTTTAAAAAAAAAAAGTCCACATCACAAAAATTTAAAAAACAATTGTTCCTGAAATTTTCTGCCATGTGTGAATATAGCCATAGTATGTGAGAGGAAGCTATAGGGACAATATATTGTTAGACTACTTCTCAGTATTGGTCCCTATTACAGCAGTGTAGTATACCTCAATAGTAGGTATGCAACAGTCTAAGGGTACTTTATACGCTGCAATATCGGTATCGATATCGCTAGCAAGCGTACCCGCCCCCATCAGTTGTGCGTCACAGGCAAATCGCTGCCCATGGCGCACAACATCGCTTACACCCGTCACACGGACTTACCTTCCCTGCGACGTCGCTGTGGCCGGCATACCGCCTCCTCTCTAAGGGGGCAGTTCGTGCAGCGTCACAGCGACGTCACATGGCAGCCGTCCAATAGAAGCGGAGGGGAGGAGATGAGCGGCCGGAACATGCCGCCCACCTCCTTCCTTCCTCATTGCCGGTGGACACAGGTAAGGAGATGTTCGTCGTTCCTGCGGTGTCACACGTAGCGATGTGTGATGCCACAGGAACGACGAACAACCCGCGCATGCACAACCAACGATATTATGAAAAGGAGCAACGTGTCAATGATCAACGATTTTTGACGTTTTTGCGATCGTTGATTGTCGCTCCTAGCTGTCACACGCTGCGATGTCGCTAACGACGCCGGATGTGCGTCACAAACACCGTGACCCCGACGATATATTGTTAGTGATGTCGCAGCGTGTAAAGCACGGACACACGTAAACCCATTAAAATCATTGAGTCTGCGCTCACGTGTTTATTCTGCCATGGACCGTGTGTACGTGTGGAGCATACGTGTGCCCGTGTTCTCCACACGTAGACATGTCCGTTTTATCTCCAGCATCACGGGTGTCACACGGAATGCAAACGGGTCACACGGAACGCAAACGGACCACACAGATGTATTCTGTGTGACACGCACCAGAGAAAACACATGTGTCTGCAAGAAAAAAAAAAACTTTACTCACCTTCTCCAGCCCTGCTGTCTCTGCCGCTGCTGTCACTTGCTTCCGACTGCCGCTCACTATGCTCATTGCATATTCACTTCACTGTGGCCGGAAGCATCAGCAGCGGGGAGTCGGCAGGACCGGAGACTAGAGTTGAGCACGGTTCGTGGTTCGAGGTTCTCCAGTTCGCGGCTCGAGTGATTTTGGGGGCTGTTCTAGATAGAACTAGAACTCGAGCTTTTTGCTAAAGCTCGATAGTTCTAGATACGTTCGAGAACGGTTCTAGCAGCAAAAAGACCAGCTAATTACTAGCTGGCTTTCCACTGTAATAGTGTAAGTCACTCTGTGACTCACACTATTATGAAATTTCAGTGTATAGTGTGTGGGAACTAGAGATGAGCGAACCGGTCGCGGTTCGGCTCGAGGTTGGTTCGCCGAACGGACCTCCCGTTCGAGTTCGGTTCGTCGAACGTTCGACGAACCGAACTCGAACTGCATAGGAAACAATGGCAGGCAATCACAAACACAGAAAAACACCTAGAAAACACCCTCAAAGGTGTCCAAAAGGTCACAAACAACTCACAACACATGGGAAAGTGACAAGGACATATACTCATGCGAAAACAAAAGAGCTGGACAAGGAAAAAGAGGAGGACACACAGATATATGAGTATATGCAAGGAAACATGCCATTATTGTGCAACTTGAGCCCTGCTCATTCTTGGCTTCCAATCTTGATAAATTGCCTGAGCTCGCCACGTACGTCTTGGGGATCTTGTCGTGTCCTGCAGCCAGCATTCTCTCGGAACCTGTCTTCAGTGCTGCTGTGGGTCTGCTGGCAGATAAGCACACGTGTCTGTCCACTGACAATGTGGACATGGCTCTCAGAGGACTTTTCTTCCCCGGGGTCAGCCAGGGGACGGGAAAGGCACGCGTATTTTTGAGAGTGCTTCATGCAAAGCATCTTTTTCTTTTTCAAAAGGGGGCTCAACCGATGCCAGTCAAGTGGGGTGTGTGTGGCCCAGTGAGTGGCAACGAGGGAGACTGTGGTTGGAGTCCCCTCGCTGTGTTTCTAAAAGAACCAAGATGAACAAGTCATGGCTCTCAGAGGACTTTTCTTCCCCGGGGTCAGCCAGGGGACGGGAAAGGCACGCGTATTTTTGAGAGTGCTTCATGCAAAGCATCTTTTTCTTTTTCAAAAGGGGGCTCAACCGATGCCAGTCAAGTGGGGTGTGTGTGGCCCAGTGAGTGGCAACGAGGGAGACTGTGGTTGGAGTCCCCTCGCTGTGTTTCTAAAAGAACCAAGATGAACAAGTCATGGCTCTCAGAGGACTTTTCTTCCCCGGGGTCAGCCAGGGGACGGGAAAGGCACGCGTATTTTTGAGAGTGCTTCATGCAAAGCATCTTTTTCTTTTTCAAAAGGGGGCTCAACCGATGCCAGTCAAGTGGGGTGTGTGTGGCCCAGTGAGTGGCAACGAGGGAGACTGTGGTTGGAGTCCCCTCGCTGTGTTTCTAAAAGAACCAAGATGAACAAGTCATGGCTCTCAGAGGACTTTTCTTCCCCGGGGTCAGCCAGGGGACGGGAAAGGCACGCGTATTTTTGAGAGTGCTTCATGCAAAGCATCTTTTTCTTTTTCAAAAGGGGGCTCAACCGATGCCAGTCAAGTGGGGTGTGTGTGGCCCAGTGAGTGGCAACGAGGGAGACTGTGGTTGGAGTCCCCTCGCTGTGTTTCTAAAAGAACCAAGATGAACAAGTCATGGCTCTCAGAGGACTTTTCTTCCCCGGGGTCAGCCAGGGGACGGGAAAGGCACGCGTATTTTTGAGAGTGCTTCATGCAAAGCATCTTTTTCTTTTTCAAAAGGGGGCTCAACCGATGCCAGTCAAGTGGGGTGTGTGTGGCCCAGTGAGTGGCAACGAGGGAGACTGTGGTTGGAGTCCCCTCGCTGTGTTTCTAAAAGAACCAAGATGAACAAGTCATGGCTCTCAGAGGACTTTTCTTCCCCGGGGTCAGCCAGGGGACGGGAAAGGCACGCGTATTTTTGAGAGTGCTTCATGCAAAGCATCTTTTTCTTTTTCAAAAGGGGGCTCAACCGATGCCAGTCAAGTGGGGTGTGTGTGGCCCAGTGAGTGGCAACGAGGGAGACTGTGGTTGGAGTCCCCTCGCTGTGTTTCTAAAAGAACCAAGATGAACAAGTCATGGCTCTCAGAGGACTTTTCTTCCCCGGGGTCAGCCAGGGGACGGGAAAGGCACGCGTATTTTTGAGAGTGCTTCATGCAAAGCATCTTTTTCTTTTTCAAAAGGGGGCTCAACCGATGCCAGTCAAGTGGGGTGTGTGTGGCCCAGTGAGTGGCAACGAGGGAGACTGTGGTTGGAGTCCCCTCGCTGTGTTTCTAAAAGAACCAAGATGAACAAGTCATGGCTCTCAGAGGACTTTTCTTCCCCGGGGTCAGCCAGGGGACGGGAAAGGCACGCGTATTTTTGAGAGTGCTTCATGCAAAGCATCTTTTTCTTTTTCAAAAGGGGGCTCAACCGATGCCAGTCAAGTGGGGTGTGTGTGGCCCAGTGAGTGGCAACGAGGGAGACTGTGGTTGGAGTCCCCTCGCTGTGTTTCTAAAAGAACCAAGATGAACAAGTCATGGCTCTCAGAGGACTTTTCTTCCCCGGGGTCAGCCAGGGGACGGGAAAGGCACGCGTATTTTTGAGAGTGCTTCATGCAAAGCATCTTTTTCTTTTTCAAAAGGGGGCTCAACCGATGCCAGTCAAGTGGGGTGTGTGTGGCCCAGTGAGTGGCAACGAGGGAGACTGTGGTTGGAGTCCCCTCGCTGTGTTTCTAAAAGAACCAAGATGAACAAGTCATGGCTCTCAGAGGACTTTTCTTCCCCGGGGTCAGCCAGGGGATGGGAAAGGCACGCGTATTTTTGAGAGTGCTTCATGCAAAGCATCTTTTTCTTTTTCAAAAGGGGGCTCAACCGATGCCAGTCAAGTGGGGTGTGTGTGGCCCAGTGAGTGGCAACGAGGGAGACTGTGGTTGGAGTCCCCTCGCTGTGTTTCTAAAAGAACCAAGATGAACAAGTCATGGCTCTCAGAGGACTTTTCTTCCTCGGGGTCAGCCAGGGGACGGGAAAGGCACGCGTATTTTTGAGAGTGCTTCATGCAAAGCATCTTTTTCTTTTTCAAAAGGGGGCTCAACCGATGCCAGTCAAGTGGGGTGTGTGTGGCCCAGTGAGTGGCAACGAGGGAGACTGTGGTTGGAGTCCCCTCGCTGTGTTTCTAAAAGAACCAAGATGAACAAGTCATGGCTCTCAGAGGACTTTTCTTCCCCGGGGTCAGCCAGGGGACGGGAAAGGCACGCGTATTTTTGAGAGTGCTTCATGCAAAGCATCTTTTTCTTTTTCAAAAGGGGGCTCAACCGATGCCAGTCAAGTGGGGTGTGTGTGGCCCAGTGAGTGGCAACGAGGGAGACTGTGGTTGGAGTCCCCTCGCTGTGTTTCTAAAAGAACCAAGATGAACAAGTCATGGCTCTCAGAGGACTTTTCTTCCCCGGGGTCAGCCAGGGGACGGGAAAGGCACGCGTATTTTTGAGAGTGCTTCATGCAAAGCATCTTTTTCTTTTTCAAAAGGGGGCTCAACCGATGCCAGTCAAGTGGGGTGTGTGTGGCCCAGTGAGTGGCAACGAGGGAGACTGTGGTTGGAGTCCCCTCGCTGTGTTTCTAAAAGAACCAAGATGAACAAGTCATGGCTCTCAGAGGACTTTTCTTCCCCGGGGTCAGCCAGGGGACGGGAAAGGCACGCGTATTTTTGAGAGTGCTTCATGCAAAGCATCTTTTTCTTTTTCAAAAGGGGGCTCAACCGATGCCAGTCAAGTGGGGTGTGTGTGGCCCAGTGAGTGGCAACGAGGGAGACTGTGGTTGGAGTCCCCTCGCTGTGTTTCTAAAAGAACCAAGATGAACAAGTCATGGCTCTCAGAGGACTTTTCTTCCCCGGGGTCAGCCAGGGGACGGGAAAGGCACGCGTATTTTTGAGAGTGCTTCATGCAAAGCATCTTTTTCTTTTTCAAAAGGGGGCTCAACCGATGCCAGTCAAGTGGGGTGTGTGTGGCCCAGTGAGTGGCAACGAGGGAGACTGTGGTTGGAGTCCCCTCGCTGTGTTTCTAAAAGAACCAAGATGAACAAGTCATGGCTCTCAGAGGACTTTTCTTCCCCGGGGTCAGCCAGGGGACGGGAAAGGCACGAGTATTTTTGAGAGTGCTTCATGCAAAGCATCTTTTTCTTTTTCAAAAGGGGGCTCAACCGATGCCAGTCAAGTGGGGTGTGTGTGGCCCAGTGAGTGGCAACGAGGGAGACTGTGGTTGGAGTCCCCTCGCTGTGTTTCTAAAAGAACCAAGATGAACAAGTCATGGCTCTCAGAGGACTTTTCTTCCCCGGGGTCAGCCAGGGGACGGGAAAGGCACGCGTATTTTTGAGAGTGCTTCATGCAAAGCATCTTTTTCTTTTTCAAAAGGGGGCTCAACCGATGCCAGTCAAGTGGGGTGTGTGTGGCCCAGTGAGTGGCAACGAGGGAGACTGTGGTTGGAGTCCCCTCGCTGTGTTTCTAAAAGAACCAAGATGAACAAGTCATGGCTCTCAGAGGACTTTTCTTCCCCGGGGTCAGCCAGGGGACGGGAAAGGCACGCGTATTTTTGAGAGTGCTTCATGCAAAGCATCTTTTTCTTTTTCAAAAGGGGGCTCAACCGATGCCAGTCAAGTGGGGTGTGTGTGGCCCAGTGAGTGGCAACGAGGGAGACTGTGGTTGGAGTCCCCTCGCTGTGTTTCTAAAAGAACCAAGATGAACAAGTCATGGCTCTCAGAGGACTTTTCTTCCCCGGGGTCAGCCAGGGGACGGGAAAGGCACGCGTATTTTTGAGAGTGCTTCATGCAAAGCATCTTTTTCTTTTTCAAAAGGGGGCTCAACCGATGCCAGTCAAGTGGGGTGTGTGTGGCCCAGTGAGTGGCAACGAGGGAGACTGTGGTTGGAGTCCCCTCGCTGTGTTTCTAAAAGAACCAAGATGAACAAGTCATGGCTCTCAGAGGACTTTTCTTCCCCGGGGTCAGCCAGGGGACGGGAAAGGCACGCGTATTTTTGAGAGTGCTTCATGCAAAGCATCTTTTTCTTTTTCAAAAGGGGGCTCAACCGATGCCAGTCAAGTGGGGTGTGTGTGGCCCAGTGAGTGGCAACGAGGGAGACTGTGGTTGGAGTCCCCTCGCTGTGTTTCTAAAAGAACCAAGATGAACAAGTCATGGCTCTCAGAGGACTTTTCTTCCCCGGGGTCAGCCAGGGGACGGGAAAGGCACGCGTATTTTTGAGAGTGCTTCATGCAAAGCATCTTTTTCTTTTTCAAAAGGGGGCTCAACCGATGCCAGTCAAGTGGGGTGTGTGTGGCCCAGTGAGTGGCAACGAGGGAGACTGTGGTTGGAGTCCCCTCGCTGTGTTTCTAAAAGAACCAAGATGAACAAGTCATGGCTCTCAGAGGACTTTTCTTCCCCGGGGTCAGCCAGGGGACGGGAAAGGCACGCGTATTTTTGAGAGTGCTTCATGCAAAGCATCTTTTTCTTTTTCAAAAGGGGGCTCAACCGATGCCAGTCAAGTGGGGTGTGTGTGGCCCAGTGAGTGGCAACGAGGGAGACTGTGGTTGGAGTCCCCTCGCTGTGTTTCTAAAAGAACCAAGATGAACAAGTCATGGCTCTCAGAGGACTTTTCTTCCCCGGGGTCAGCCAGGGGACGGGAAAGGCACGCGTATTTTTGAGAGTGCTTCATGCAAAGCATCTTTTTCTTTTTCAAAAGGGGGCTCAACCGATGCCAGTCAAGTGGGGTGTGTGTGGCCCAGTGAGTGGCAACGAGGGAGACTGTGGTTGGAGTCCCCTCGCTGTGTTTCTAAAAGAACCAAGATGAACAAGTCATGGCTCTCAGAGGACTTTTCTTCCCCGGGGTCAGCCAGGGGACGGGAAAGGCACGCGTATTTTTGAGAGTGCTTCATGCAAAGCATCTTTTTCTTTTTCAAAAGGGGGCTCAACCGATGCCAGTCAAGTGGGGTGTGTGTGGCCCAGTGAGTGGCAACGAGGGAGACTGTGGTTGGAGTCCCCTCGCTGTGTTTCTAAAAGAACCAAGATGAACAAGTCATGGCTCTCAGAGGACTTTTCTTCCCCGGGGTCAGCCAGGGGACGGGAAAGGCACGCGTATTTTTGAGAGTGCTTCATGCAAAGCATCTTTTTCTTTTTCAAAAGGGGGCTCAACCGATGCCAGTCAAGTGGGGTGTGTGTGGCCCAGTGAGTGGCAACGAGGGAGACTGTGGTTGGAGTCCCCTTGCTGTGTTTCTAAAAGAACCAAGATGAACAAGTCATGGCTCTCAGAGGACTTTTCTTCCCCGGGGTCAGCCAGGGGACGGGAAAGGCACGCGTATTTTTGAGAGTGCTTCATGCAAAGCATCTTTTTCTTTTTCAAAAGGGGGCTCAACCGATGCCAGTCAAGTGGGGTGTGTGTGGCCCAGTGAGTGGCAACGAGGGAGACTGTGGTTGGAGTCCCCTCGCTGTGTTTCTAAAAGAACCAAGATGAACAAGTCATGGCTCTCAGAGGACTTTTCTTCCCCGGGGTCAGCCAGGGGACGGGAAAGGCACACGTATTTTTGAGAGTGCTTCATGCAAAGCATCTTTTTCTTTTTCAAAAGGGGGCTCAACCGATGCCAGTCAAGTGGGGTGTGTGTGGCCCAGTGAGTGGCAACGAGGGAGACTGTGGTTGGAGTCCCCTCGCTGTGTTTCTAAAAGAACCAAGATGAACAAGTCATGGCTCTCAGAGGACTTTTCTTCCCCGGGGTCAGCCAGGGGACGGGAAAGGCACGCGTATTTTTGAGAGTGCTTCATGCAAAGCATCTTTTTCTTTTTCAAAAGGGGGCTCAACCGATGCCAGTCAAGTGGGGTGTGTGTGGCCCAGTGAGTGGCAACGAGGGAGACTGTGGTTGGAGTCCCCTCGCTGTGTTTCTAAAAGAACCAAGATGAACAAGTCATGGCTCTCAGAGGACTTTTCTTCCCCGGGGTCAGCCAGGGGACGGGAAAGGCACGCGTATTTTTGAGAGTGCTTCATGCAAAGCATCTTTTTCTTTTTCAAAAGGGGGCTCAACCGATGCCAGTCAAGTGGGGTGTGTGTGGCCCAGTGAGTGGCAACGAGGGAGACTGTGGTTGGAGTCCCCTCGCTGTGTTTCTAAAAGAACCAAGATGAACAAGTCATGGCTCTCAGAGGACTTTTCTTCCCCGGGGTCAGCCAGGGGATGGGAAAGGCACGCGTATTTTTGAGAGTGCTTCATGCAAAGCATCTTTTTCTTTTTCAAAAGGGGGCTCAACCGATGCCAGTCAAGTGGGGTGTGTGTGGCCCAGTGAGTGGCAACGAGGGAGACTGTGGTTGGAGTCCCCTCGCTGTGTTTCTAAAAGAACCAAGATGAACAAGTCATGGCTCTCAGAGGACTTTTCTTCCCCGGGGTCAGCCAGGGGACGGGAAAGGCACGCGTATTTTTGAGAGTGCTTCATGCAAAGCATCTTTTTCTTTTTCAAAAGGGGGCTCAACCGATGCCAGTCAAGTGGGGTGTGTGTGGCCCAGTGAGTGGCAACGAGGGAGACTGTGGTTGGAGTCCCCTCGCTGTGTTATACATGCTTTTAGAAGGGCATGACATGGCTTGGAGGTTGACTTTCATAAAATGCAAACTGTTGGCTACCAAAATGCTGCCTTTCCAACAACTGTGGTTATAGGCAATGAGGAACATACTGATGAAGATGAGACGCAGATACCCGATTGGGATGACAACTTAAATATTCGGTCAGGGCAAGAAGAAACTCGGTCTGAGGGGGAGGGGAGTGCAAACACAACAATTGATGATGAAGTTCTAGATCCCACCTACTGTCAACCCACAGTCAGACACTCAAGGAGGTCAATAGAGGCGGTGGAGGAGGATGCAACCGACGTCGAAGTAACCTGGCGCCTTCCTGGACACAGTCGGAGCACTGGTAGCACGTCTACAACTGCATCCTCAGCCACCACTCTGCCTCTGAGCATTATTCGGGGTGGATCAACAGGTCGCATGGCCTCTAAGCCTTGCCTAGCCTGGTCCTTTTTTGACATAAAAAAAGATCGGCCAAATTATGTGATCTGTAACATTTGCCATGGTTATCTTAGTAGAGGTCAAAACCTCAGCAGTTTGACAACTTCTTCCATGAATCGTCACATGAATAAATATCATATGGCCTGGTGGGAAGCTCACCGTGCTGCAATGCGGCCTAGTGGAGCCAACCATCCACCGCCTGCCCCTTCCAGGGCATCCGCGCGCTCGTCATCTTCTAGGACTGTGGGGACAGCTGTCACACCTGTTTTTCCACCCACAACTTCCACCACTGTAACCGCAACAGGCAGTTTGCTTGGTAGGTCGTCAGTTGGTTTGGAAGGGGAAACAAGTGAGTGTGTACAGCTCTCTCAGACATCGATAGCACCAACTTTGGATGAAGGCAACATCATGTCTCCGCCTGCACTTTCCTCCCAAAGCTGCATTTTTCCAGGGACACCCTACTCAACACCGTCTACACACAGCAGCCAGATCTCTGTCCCTCAGATGTGGTCAAATAAAAGGCCACTTCCTTCGACCCATGACAAAGCGAAGAGGTTGACTCTATCCCTCTGTAAGCTGTTGGCTACAGAAATGCTGCCTTTCCGCCTAGTGGACACACAGGATTTTAGAGACCTTATATCTGTCGCTGTGCCCCAGTACCAGATGCCTAGTCGCCACTACTTCTCTAAGAAAGGTGTGCCCGCGCTACACCAGCATGTCGCACACAATATCACCGCTTCCTTGAGAAACTCTGTGTGTGAACGGGTGAATTTCAGCACCGATACTTGGACCAGTAAGCATGGATAGGGACGTTACATGTCGCTGACTGGGCACTGGGTAACTATGGTGATAGATGGTGAAGGGTCTGCTGCACAAGTCTTGCCGTCCCCACGACTTGTGTGTCAATCCTCTGTCTGTCCAAGTTCCGCCACTGCTTCTGCATCCTCCACCTCATCTGGGTCCTCCACCTCCGCCCCAAGCCTGCCTGGTCAGGCCACCAGCGTTCTCACTGCGCAGAAGGAATCACGCACCCCTCATTACTATGCTGGCAGCAGAGCGCAACGGCATCAGGCGGTCTTTAGCTTGACATGTCTTGGGAATAAGAGTCACACAGCTGAGGAGTTGTGGTCAGCTCTGCGGTCCGAGTTTAATAAATGGTTGTCTCCACTCAACCTGCAGCCTGGTAAGGCCGTGTGCGACAATGCTGCAAACCTGGGTGCGGCCCTTCGCCTGGGCAAGGTGACACACGTGCCTTGTATGGCTCACGTGTTGAACCTTGTTGTCCAGCAATTTTTAACACACTATCCCGGCCTAGATGGCCTTCTGACCAGGGCACGGAAACTGTCTGCAGTGCTCACTTCCGCCGTTCAAGCGCCGCAGCTGAGCGACTTGCATCGCTCCAGAAGTCTTTCGGCCTGCCGGTTCATCGCCTGAAATGCGATGTGGCGACACGCTGGAATTCAACTCTCCACATGTTACAGCGACTGTGGCAGCACCGCAGAGCCCTGGTGCAATACGTCATGACGTATAGCCTGGGCCAACGAGATGCAGAGGTGGGGCAGATCACCCTGATGGAGTGATCTCAGATCACGGACCTATGCACCCTTCTGCACAGTTTCGACATGGCGACGAATATGTTTAGCGCTGACAATGCCATTATCAGCATGACGATTACAGTCATTTACATGCTGGAGCACACGCTAAACACTATTCGGAGTCAGGGGGTGGGACAACAGGAAGGGGAGGAACTACAGGAGGATTCATATGCGCAAGACACAACAACATCACCAAGGTCCAGACGTTCATCATCACCAACGCGGCAGGCATGGGACCATGGGGGACAGGGATCAACAAGGGCGCATGGTAGCAGGCGAGATGTTGAGGAAGGTGCAGGAGGACATGAAGATATGGAGGACGAACTGTCCATGGACATGGAAGACTCAGCTGATGAGGGGGACCTTGGTCAAATTTAAGTTGAAAGAGGTTGGGGGGAGATGACAGAGGAAGAAAGAACGGTTAGCACCTCTATGCCACAAACACAGCGTGGACTTGGTCCGCATGGCTGCGCAAGACACATGAGTGCCTTCTTGTTGCACTACCTCCAACATGACCCTCGTATTGTCAAAATTAGAAGTGATGATGACTACTGGCTTGCCACACTATTAGATCCCCGGGACAAGTCCAAATTTTGTGACATAATTCCACCCATAGAAAGGGACGCACGTATGCAGGAGTATCAGCAGAAGCTGTTACTCGATCTTAGCTCGGCTTTTCCACCAAACAACCGTGCAGGTGAAGGGAGTGATTCTCCCAGTTGTAACTTGACAAACATGGGACGGCCTCGTCATCTTCAACAGTCTACCCGTACCAGTAGGACCGTATCTGGTGCTGGTAACAGCAATTTTATGGAATCTTTTCATAATTTTTTTAGACCCTCCTTTGCAAGGCCACCAGAGACATCAAGTGTGTCACATAGTCAACGGATGGAGAGGATGATACAGGAGTATCTCCAAATGAACATCGATGCAATGACTTTGCAAATGGAGCCTTGCTCCTTTTGTGCTTCAAATCTAGAAAAATGTCAAGAGCTCTCCAGTTACGCCTTGAAGATTTTGTCGTGTCCAGCTGCCAGCGTTGTCTCTGAACGTGTCTTCAGTGCTGCTGGGTGTGTGCTGACAGATAAGCGCACGCGTCTGTCCAGTGACAATGTGGACAGACTGACGTTCATCAAAATGAACAAGTCATGGATCCAGAAGGAATTTACTACCCCTGTGTCATCCTGGGGAGAGTAAATGCTTGTGGATTTGGAATGTGCTTGATGCAAATCAAAACATCCTGTTTGCAACTAGGGCACAAGTCCTGCCACTGATGGGGTGTCTGTGTGCCCAATTTGGGGAAAAAAGGTAGACTCCGCTTGGAGTAACCCTTGCTTGCTGTGTTTTTTAAAAATGATACAAGATGAACAGATCTGAAGGCAAGATGAAGGCAACATCATGTCTCCGCCTGCACTTTTCTCACAAACCTGCATTTTTCCAGGGACACCCTACTCAACACCGTCTACAGACAGCAGCCAGATCTCTGTCCCTCAGATGTGGTCAAATAAAAGGCCACTTACTGCGACCCATGACAAAGCTAAGTGGTTGACTCTATCCCTCTGTAAGCTGTTGGCTACCGAAATGCTGCCTTTACGCGTAGTGGACACACAGGATTTTACAGACCTTATGTCTGTCGCTGTGCCCCAGTACCAGATGCCCAATCACCACTGCTTCTCCAAGAAAAGCATGCCCGCGCTACACCAGCATGTCGCACACAACATCACCACTTCCTTGAGAAAATCTGTGTGCGACAGGGTGCATTTCAACACAGATACTTGGACCAGTAAGCATAGACAGGGTCATTACATGTCACTGACTGGGCACTGGCAAACTATGGTGAGAGATGGAGAAGGGTCTGCTGTACAAGTCTTGCCGTCCCCACGAGTTGTTTCAATCCTTGTTCTGTATGTAGAAGTTAATACACTGCTTCTGCCTCTTCAACCTCGTGTGGGTCCTCTACCTTGGCGCAAACCCTGTGTGGTCAGGCCACCCTTCCTTGCAACTGCGCACAAGGACTACCACACACCTCCTTACTATGCTGGCAGCAGAGCTCAATGCCATCAGGCGGTCAAAGTTTTACTTTGAAATGTATGGGAAATGTGAGTCACACCGCTATTACAGAGAATAGTAGTCAGGCAGGGTCAAAACATTAATTGAGGAACAGGAACAGAATGGGACGGCCAGGAAAGAATCAGAAAACAAGCAGAGGTGAAATGCGTATCGGCCAACAAGGTACATAAACAGCAAGCAGGAAAAGTAGTCAGGTAACAAGCACACAAAATCATAAAACTGAACTGGGGGTAAAATTAACCAGAGGTTCATAGCTATGTCTGGCAGTGGTCTGCAGACAGGATGGGCATAAAAAAGGGTGTGGTGTCTTCCCATTGGTTGTAGCTGAATGATGGTATTTCATCTGTGAGATACCCACCAGCTACATTCAGCCAGAGATTCTGCATCTGTCAAGGTAATGCAGCCCAGTGGGTGAGCATAACCTGCGTCCACCTGCGCCGCTGGCATCGACTACTCTCCCATCATCAGCACTATTCATGAAAGGAACACGTTGTCACCTGGCGACCGGAGTACAAATTGACGGAGCGGACTCCGTTGGTGACTTAACAGCCGTGTGCGGCAATGATGCAAACCTGGCTGCGGGCCATCCTCAGGGCAATGTGACACACGTGCCTTTTAGGGCTCACGTGTTGAACCGAATTCGCCAGCAATTTTTAAAACACCATCACGGCCTACATGGCCTTGTGCAGTGGGCACGCTCGCTATGTGCTCACTTCCATCGTGCGCACACAGCAGCTCAACAACTTTCATCACTCCGGAAGTCTTAGGGTCTGGCAGTTAAACGCCGTAAATGCGATGTTTCGACACGCAGGAATTGGAATCTGCACATGTTGCAGCGTGTGTGGCAGCACCGCAGAGCCCTGCTGAAATACGGTAAGACATATAGCCTGGGATAACTTGATCCAGAGGTGGTGCAGATCACGCTGCTGGAGTGGTGTCAGATCAAGGACCTATGCACCCTGCTACACAGTTTTGAAATGTCGACGAAGATGTTTAGCACTGGCAATGTCATTCCCAGCGTGACAATTCTGGTCATCTACATGACGGAGCACACTGTAATTATTATTCGGAGTCAGGTGTTGGGACAAGAGGAAGGGGAGGAAGTACAGGAGGAGTCATATGCGGAAGGGATAACAAGATCTACGAGGTCCAGATGGTCAGCGGCACCTATGCGGCAGTCATGGTGAGGGAGAGGGATTAACAAGGGCGCATAGTATCAGCAAAAAGTGTTGATGAAAGTGCAGGAGCCCATGAAGAAATGGAGGACGAACTGGCGATGGGCATGGAAGACTCAGCAGATGAGTGAGAGCTTGCTCACATTTCGGTTGTGCGAGGTTGGGGGGAGAGGGCAGAGGAAGGATGCACGATTCTCACCTCTCTGCCACCAACACACCAAGGACTTGGTCCTCCTGGATGCACAAGACACATGAGCGCCTTCTTGCTGCACTACCTACATGACCCTCGGATTGTATGAATTTGAACTAATCCTGAATACTGGGTTGCCACACTGTTAGATCCCCGGTACAAGACAAAATTTGGCGAACTAATTCCTGCCATAGAAATAGACGCACGTATACAGGAGTATCTGCAGAATGTGGTACGCAATCTTAGATCTACTTGTCCACTAAACACCAGTGCTGCACAGAGTGAATCTCAACGCTTTGTCATGGATAGGAGGAAATGGTCTTTTACTTGTCCACATCGGAGGGACCGAGGGATGGCTGCTGTGCTGAGATGGCGTTGAGTACGGTGTCCCTGCACAGTTGCACTTTTGGTCATATCCCAAAATGAGTTGAAAAAGGACAGATGCTGTTGGAAAGGGGAACAGGTGTGTTGGAAAGGGGAAAAAAGTTTTGGTCCGTGGATTTGGTGCTTAAGCAACTGTAACATTTGCTGAAGAAACAACATCTGTTACAGTGGGACTGGCAGATTTGGATAAAGTGGTATATAATCTGTGACCGCTATATAACGAAAATTAATAAGAAAAGAAAGAGAAAGGTATATATCCCCATCAGCAGTCAGTGTCCACCGTGCTCCCAGTTGGAAAAGGAGAGGTTGGCAACTTGAAGGTTTGGTGGAGGATACAGAGCTGTGTGGCTATGAAACTAATAGTAGCCTGAACCGAGTTAGACGCCATTCGGATCTGGAGACTGTGAGCCCTGTTAGCGTCACAGGGTCCACATGCCCACCCAGCCCAGGAACTCCCTGTTAACAACACAGGGGCCATTGAGTACGCTGACCGTGTGCGTAGGGGCCACACCTGTGGACAGCAGGCGCATCAGCAGCAGCAGGCCTGTTAATGCCACTGGGCTGCACAAGCAGGACTGTTAGGACAGGAGCTGGTCTTAACCGTTCTGCGTTACCAACTGTGGTGGTGGCCTGCATCCACCACTCGATCCCTGCCTACCTCTGGCCTAAAGCCGCAATGGGTTCAACACATGGAGGTGTGCTCTTTCGGAGCATAATAGAAGACTGCGCACCTCCTTGTTGGCTCCAGCCCCTTTTATAACCTGGGTCCGCCCCAAACCAGGGTGAACCACAATGCACCTCCTGGAGACAAAAGTAGAGTGACACGTCATGAGTGGCATAACTAGCGTCCTATTTGGAAACGCAACTTCAATGATGACCTCATGGCTGCCATGACCCAAACACCTCACCAGTCATCGTCTGAGCATCAATAATGCGGTGACAAGTCATAGGTGTGGGCCTCTGCAAGCCATTTGGGAGGACACCTGATGCCCTGTGGTCTATATGGGACCCCCACATCAGGGCCAGGGCCAAAGAGTTCATTACCGGACCTAGTCTCTGATGCAGGAAGTGCCTGAGCATGCTCAGTAGCATGAAATACAGTCTCTGAAAAAAGACTATCAGCTTTAGCATGGTGTCTATGCCCAAAACAGGACTTATACCCGGCACGGAATGCAAGCACCTGTGCAAAGAGGCTTTTCACACTTAGTGTGGGAGCATGCGCTGTATCCCGAAATTAAAACTTAGCGTCAGGAATGGCACAGTCAGGCTGAGCATACTCACTAGGCGAAACACTGTAATTATGCTGCAGCTGGGGTACATCGGCACACGCATGCGCACTAGCTGCCTCTCCACACTTAGACGTGGAGGGGAAATTTGTCTTGGAGATGCTGTCTATGAACAGAAGGAAAAGCTAAAGGAAGCCTGACTTTCTATCCCTCCGAATTATGAAATGCAGCAATGAATTCCATGAGTTTGCTATAACATTAGCGTAGCAAAATGTGCATGAGGGTGTGATGTAGAGGTGCTAGAAATAGCTTGTCACCAGTGGGGCACTAATGGAATACAACAGCCAGTTCTATGATGCCACAAAATGGCAGTATTTTGTGCTATCATTATAGCTTATTAAAAACAGAGCACGAGGTTGTCATGCAGAGGTGCTGCACATAGATTTGCAGTAGTGTGAATTGACAAAAGTACAATAGCCACGTTTAGGATACAACTAGGTACAGTGAGTGTTTGCTAGTATAATGGCTGAGTTTAAAAAAGTTTGAGTGTGCAATGCAGGCAGATGTCCTGCAAATAACGTTCCAATACTGTGAATTGACAAAAGTACAATAGCCACGTTTAGGATACAACTAGGTACAGTGAGTGTTTGCTAGTATAATGGCTGAGTTTAAAAAAGTTTGAGTGTGCAAGGCAGGCAGATGTCCTGCAAATAACGTTCCAATACTGTGAATTGACAAAAGTACAATAGCCACGTTTAGGATACAACTAGGTACAGTGAGTGTTTGCTAGTATAATGGCTGAGTTTAAAAAAGTTTGAGTGTGCAATGCAGGCAGACGTGCTGCAAATAACGTTCCAATACTGTGAATTGACAAAAGTACAATAGCCACGTTTAGGATACAACTAGGTACAGTGAGTGTTTGCTAGTATAATGGCTGAGTTTAAAAAAGTTTGAGTGTGCAATGCAGGCAGACGTGCTGCAAATAACGTTCCAATACTGTGAATTGACAAAAGTACAATAGCCACGTTTAGGATACAACTAGGTACAGTGAGTGTTTGCTAGTATAATGGCTGAGTTTAAAAAAGTTTGAGTGTGCAAGGCAGGCAGATGTCCTGCAAATAACGTTCCAATACTGTGAATTGAAAAAAGTACAATAGCCACGTTTAGGATACAACTAGGTACAGTGAGTGTTTGCTAGTATAATGGCTGAGTTTAAAAAAGTTTGAGTGTGCAATGCAGGCAGACGTGCTGCTAATAACGTTCCAATACTGTGAATTGACAAAAGTACAATAGCCACGTTTAGGATACAACTAGGTACAGTGAGTGTTTGCTAGTATAATGGCTGAGTTTAAAAAAGTTTGAGTGTGCAATGCAGGCAGACGTGCTGCAAATAACGTTCCAATACTGTGAATTGACAAAAGTACAATAGCCACGTTTAGGATACAACTAGGTACAGTGAGTGTTTGCTAGTATAATGGCTGAGTTTAAAAAAGTTTGAGTGTGCAATGCAGGCAGACGTGCTGCAAATAACGTTCCAATACTGTGAATTGACAAAAGTACAATAGCCACGTTTAGGATACAACTAGGTACAGTGAGTGTTTGCTAGTATAATGGCTGAGTTTAAAAAAGTTTGAGTGTGCAATGCAGGCAGACGTGCTGCAAATAACGTTCCAATACTGTGAATTGACAAAAGTACAATAGCCACGTTTAGGATACAACTAGGTACAGTGAGTGTTTGCTAGTATAATGGCTGAGTTTAAAAAAGTTTGAGTGTGCAATGCAGGCAGACGTCCTGCAAATAACGTTCCAATACTGTGAATTGACAAAAGTACAATAGCCACGTTTAGGATACAACTAGGTACAGTGAGTGTTTGCTAGTATAATGGCTGAGTTTAAAAAAGTTTGAGTGTGCAAGGCAGGCAGATGTCCTGCAAATAACGTTCCAATACTGTGAATTGACAAAAGTACAATAGCCACGTTTACGATACAACTAGGTACAGTGAGTGTTTGCTAGTATAATGGCTGAGTTTAAAAAAGTTTGAGTGTGCAATGCAGGCAGACGTGCTGCAAATAACGTTCCAATACTGTGAATTGACAAAAGTACAATAGCCACGTTTAGGATACAACTAGGTACAGTGAGTGTTTGCTAGTATAATGGCTGAGTTTAAAAAAAGTTTGAGTGTGCAATGCAGGCAGACGTCCTGCAAATAACGTTCCAATACTGTGAATTGACAAAAGTACAATAGCCACGTGTAGGATACAACTAGGTACAGTGAGTGTTTGCTAGTATAATGGCTGAGTTTAAAAAAGTTTGAGTGTGCAAGGCAGGCAGATGTCCTGCAAATAACGTTCCAATACTGTGAATTGACAAAAATACAATAGCCACGTTTAGGATACAACTAGGTACAGTGAGTGTTTGCTAGTATAATGGCTGAGTTTAAAAAAGTTTGAGTGTGCAATGCAGGCAGACGTGCTGCAAATAACGTTCCAATACTGTGAATTGACAAAAGTACAATAGCCACGTTTAGGATACAACTAGGTACAGTGAGTGTTTGCTAGTATAATGGCTGAGTTTAAAAAAGTTTGAGTGTGCAATGCAGGCAGACGTCCTGCAAATAACGTTCCAATACTGTGAATTGACAAAAGTACAATAGCCACGTTTAGGATACAACTAGGTACAGTGAGTGTTTGCTAGTATAATGGCTGAGTTTAAAAAAGTTTGAGTGTGCAATGCAGGCAGACGTGCTGCAAATAACGTTCCAATACTGTGAATTGACAAAAGTACAATAGCCACGTTTAGGATACAACTAGGTACAGTGAGTGTTTGCTAGTATAATGGCTGAGTTTAAAAAAGTTTGAGTGTGCAATGCAGGCAGACGTCCTGCAAATAACGTTCCAATACTGTGAATTGACAAAAGTACAATAGCCACGTTTAGGATACAACTAGGTACAGTGAGTGTTTGCTAGTATAATGGCTGAGTTTAAAAAAGTTTGAGTGTGCAATGCAGGCAGATGTCCTGCAAATAACGTTCCAATACTGTGAATTGACAAAAGTACAATAGCCACGTTTACGATACAACTAGGTACAGTGAGTGTTTGCTAGTATAATGGCTGAGTTTAAAAAAGTTTGAGTGTGCAATGCAGGCAGACGTGCTGCAAATAACGTTCCAATACTGTGAATTGACAAAAGTACAATAGCCACGTTTAGGATACAACTAGGTACAGTGAGTGTTTGCTAGTATAATGGCTGAGTTTAAAAAAGTTTGAGTGTGCAAGGCAGGCAGATGTCCTGCAAATAACGTTCCAATACTGTGAATTGACAAAAGTACAATAGCCACGTTTAGGATACAACTAGGTACAGTGAGTGTTTGCTAGTATAATGGCTGAGTTTAAAAAAGTTTGAGTGTGCAATGCAGGCAGACGTGCTGCAAATAACGTTCCAATACTGTGAATTGACAAAAGTACAATAGCCACGTTTAGGATACAACTAGGTACAGTGAGTGTTTGCTAGTATAATGGCTGAGTTTAAAAAAGTTTGAGTGTGCAATGCAGGCAGACGTCCTGCAAATAACGTTCCAATACTGTGAATTGACAAAAGTACAATAGCCACGTTTAGGATACAACTAGGTACAGTGAGTGTTTGCTAGTATAATGGCTGAGTTTAAAAAAGTTTGAGTGTGCAATGCAGGCAGACGTGCTGCAAATAACGTTCCAATACTGTGAATTGACAAAAGTACAATAGCCACGTTTAGGATACAACTAGGTACAGTGAGTGTTTGCTAGTATAATGGCTGAGTTTAAAAAAGTTTGAGTGTGCAATGCAGGCAGATGTCCTGCAAATAACGTTCCAATACTGTGAATTGACAAAAGTACAATAGCCACGTTTAGGATACAACTAGGTACAGTGAGTGTTTGCTAGTATAATGGCTGAGTTTAAAAAAGTTTGAGTGTGCAATGCAGGCAGACGTGCTGCAAATAACGTTCCAATACTGTGAATTGACAAAAGTACAATAGCCACGTTTAGGATACAACTAGGTACAGTGAGTGTTTGCTAGTATAATGGCTGAGTTTAAAAAAGTTTGAGTGTGCAATGCAGGCAGACGTCCTGCAAATAACGTTCCAATACTGTGAATTGACAAAAGTACAATAGCCACGTTTAGGATACAACTAGGTACAGTGAGTGTTTGCTAGTATAATGGCTGAGTTTAAAAAAGTTAGCGTGTGCAATGCAGGCAGATGTCATGCAAATAACGTTCCAATACTGTGAATTGACAAAAGTCCAATAGCCACGTATAGGATGCCACTAGGTACACTGAGTGTTTGCTAGTATAATGGCTTCGTTATAATTAGTTGGAGTGTGCAACGCAGGCAGATGCGCTCTGCAAATGTCTTGGCACTAGTGGGACTATAGCAAAGTCCAATAGCCACGTATAGGATGCCACTAGGTACACTGAGTGTTTGCTAGTAAAATTGCTTAGTTTAAAAAAGTTTGTAGTGTGCAATGCAGGCAGACGTGCTCTGCAAATGTCTTTGCACTAGTGGGACTATAGCAAAGTCCAATAGCCACGTATAGGATGCCACTAGGTACACTGAGTGTTTGCTAGTAAAATTGCTTAGTTTAAAAAACTTGGAGTGTGCAATGCAGGCAGATGTGCTCTGCTAATGTCTTTGACTAGTGGGACTATAGCAAAGTCCAATAGCCACGTATAGGATGCCACTAGGTACACTGAGTGTTTGCTAGTAAAATTGCTTAGTTTAAAAAACTTGGAGTGTGCAATGCAGGCAGATGTGCTCTGCTAATGTCTTTGCACTAGTGGGACTATAGCAAAGTCCAATAGCCACGTTTAGGATGCCACTAGGTACACTGAGTGTTTGCTAGTAAAATTGATTAGTTTAAAAAAGTTGTAGTGTGCAATGCAGGCAGACGTGCTCTGCAAATGTCTTTGCACTAGTGGGACTATAGCAAAGTCCAATAGCCACGTATAGGATGCCACTAGGTACACTGAGTGTTTGCTAGTAAAATTGCTTAGTTTAAAAAAGTTGTAGTGTGCAATGCAGGCAGACGTGCTCTGCAAATGTCTTTGCACTAGTGGGACTATAGCAAAGTCCAATAGCCACGTATAGGATGCCACTAGGTACACTGAGTGTTTGCTAGTAAAATTGCTTAGTTTAAAAAACTTGGAGTGTGCAATGCAGGCAGATGTGCTCTGCTAATGTCTTTGCACTAGTGGGACTATAGCAAAGTCCAATAGCCACGTTTAGGATGCCACTAGGTACACTGAGTGTTTGCTAGTAAAATTGATTAGTTTAAAAAAGTTGTAGTGTGCAATGCAGGCAGACGTGCTCTGCAAATGTCTTTGCACTAGTGGGACTATAGCAAAGTCCAATAGCCACGTATAGGATGCCACTAGGTACACTGAGTGTTT